>NC_051862.1:156398708-156743354 GCF_015732765.1 Culex quinquefasciatus
TCACACCAATCATTCACAGCACAACTCGTTTTTATTCTTGGGAATTCAATTACAGAAGCTCACTTCTCTTCGCAACTGTTGCTTCACAGCTGATGGTGCACTGATTGACTTAGAATCCGCCAGAATCCTTCTTACAACAACAAAACACACTCACTTTACAGCCACAGCTCTTTAGCACACACAACCGTTCTATTCGAGGATCGTCGGACAAATGTTGGCAGGCTGACGAACGCGCGCTCTTTTTATCAACATCCTGCTCCGACGACGACGGCGGCACGACAAACGAAGTCTGGGGGGGAAAAAGGAAGCCTCTGTTGTTTGGTGGTCCACCCACAACCCACACCTCACTTACACCCCATTCAATCGTTCATTCAGAACTGCCGCGAGTTTTCCGATGGATGTGTGAAGGATTCTTGATGGCTGCGTGTGTACTTTTCAAAGGAAACAAGTCTGGGCCAATGTTGGCAAATTTGCGGCCTAATTGAAGGCATGTCTAATACTCTCACCGGTGGTATGGATTTGGCAGCGTCGTGGGCTTTTGCGGAGGTTAATCGAAATTGGGAAAGATCAAATGGATCTAGGGCGTGGAGTCTAAAATTAAGTACAACGGATTTTTAGCTGATCCGTTTTTGGTTTGTTTTTTTTAACCCTGATTGAGTTGCATTCTGAGGAAAATTATGGAAGAAAGATGGACGGTTTTTTGTGAAATTTGGAATTATTGCATGTGTTGATGGTTGTATGGATGGATAGAACACTCTTGCCTGTTTGTTCCAATTCAGCTTTGAAAATTTGTTATTTTCAATACAATTTTCTTTAAGACCAATGCTCTAGAATCTCAAGTATCATTTTGACTGAGTCCAGTTTTTATTTTGTTTTTCTACAGAAACATATGGGTCATTCCTTCCCAAGTGACAACGCGTCCAACATCGACCTTCACCAATTCTGCTCATATTTGGCATAGGGGTTGTTTTTGTCCCAAAAACAAAGAATCCAAAGTTTGGTGACATTTGGTCCACCCCGCGCCCATGGCACCCTCCTCTTTTCTGAGATTTTGAAAAACCTCATTTTTAAAATGTATTTTGCTAAGAGAAAAGTTTACAAAACGTGAACTTTTGGGTATGCATATTTGAAGATTTTTTTTTACGTAGAATCGAATGGCGTACTCAAAATTTACGTACAGTGTTGTCAGATATGAAAATTTTGCGCTTTAAGTTTTAAAATGCATTTTTAACCCTTTGGACGAGCACTTACGGAAAACTTACAATTGCATTCGATTGCTGAGAGTTTTTTACATTAAATTCAATCAAAACCTCAGGGTAAAATGAATATTTCTTGAGATATCACATTTTAAGTTGGAAAACTCTGTATTGCACAGCAAATGTTTTACTTAACCATCAATTTTCAACAGTACATTGCGTGAGAGCATAGTAGGCCTTGAAATTTGAATTTTTTTTTTCAATTTCTTAACGGAAGCAAGTGAATGTCCCAAAATGAGTTTATATATGTATGTATTGCATGTATGTATTTGTGTATGTATGTATTGTAAGTGTGCATTTGAACCTCCGTCTTGGCAGGACTTGGCGTGGTTCACGGATATAAGAAAATGACAAAATGTTTAATTTCGAGCGCTTCAACAGGAATTTTCTAGTTTTATTGCCCCAGAAGCTAGCCTGATAATATGAGCTTATTTGGTTAGGGTTGGTGGGTCCAATTTTTACTAGAAGAATTTTTGGATTTTTTTTGGCAAAATTTAAAAACATGCTCAAAAAATTAACCTATATATTTTCGGGATCAATTCCTAGCGCTTTGCGATGTTCTACAAAGTTGTTACCCGGATAAAAACATTTGAGAATTTTGACAATAAGAAAATTTGATAGCATTTTGGGAAACTTTGTCGAAGAAGATGTTAAAAGTGAAAATTCTCCATAGTAAATTAATTAAAGTTCCATTCTAACTTCAGGTCAAAACTGGATCCACTAAACATTAACCAAATGGGCTCATATTATCAGGCTAGCTTCTGGGGCAATAAAACTAGAAAATTCCTGTTGAAGCGCTCGAAATTAAACATTTTGTCATTTTCTTATATCCGTGAACCACGCCAAGTCCTGCCAAGACGGAGGTTCAAATGCACACTTACAATACATACATACACAAATACATACATGCATACAATACATACATATATAAACTCATTTTGGACATTCACTTGCTTCCGTTAAGAAATTGAAAAAAAAATTCAAATTTCAAGGCCTACTATGCTCTCACGCAATGTACTGTTGAAAATTGATGGTTAAGTAAAACATTTGCTGTGCAATACAGAGTTTTCCAACTTAAAAATGTGATATCTCAAGAAATATTCATTTTACCCTGAGGTTTTGATTGAATTTAATGTAAAAAACTCTCAGCAATCGAATGCAATTGTAAGTTTTCCCGTAAGTGCTCGTCCAAAGGGTTAAAAATGCATTTTAAAACTTAAAGCGCAAAATTTTCATAACTGACAACACTGTACGTAAATTTTGAGTACGCCATTCGATTCTACGTAAAAAAAATCTTCAAATATGCATACCCAAAAGTTCACGTTTTGTAAACTTTTCTCTTAGCAAAATGCATTTTAAAAATGAGGTTTTTCAAAAATCTCAGAAAAAGAGGAGGGTGCCATGGGCGAGGGTGGACCAAATGTCACCAAACTTTGGATTCTTTGTTTTTGGGACAAAAACAACCCCTATGCCAAATATGAGCGGAACGGTTACGACTGTCATCCACAAACAAAGCGAGTGAAGTCAAAATCGAACCAAGATCGAACCATGTTTTTAGCGCGTGGCATTTGAAAAGTTCGTATGCGCATCGGACATAAATTACATGAATAAAAACTTTTTTCAGTTTATTTTTCTTTAGAATGATTTATGTTTTATCTCAAATTTTAACTAGGGGAACAGCATATCACACTATCGAGAACCTAATGTTGGTGTTCAGTTACAGCTTGTTTAAAGCATTTTTGACAGAAATTTATTTAGTATTCTGAAAGCGTAATTCATTTTAATACAACGGAAGGAAATATCAAATAAATTTTATTTTGTTTCAAGGAAACTGAAGCTATTCAGTTTTTAATTCAGTTCAGTGTGTTGTGTTGTTTTTCTTGAATGGCCAAGTAGAACTTTGTTTTATTGATCTACCTAATAAAAATGAAATGTAAAAAAAAATAACATAATGCTTGTAACTATTTCGCATATATATGCAAAAACCGAGGTCGAAACTAACAAAAAACATAATCTGAGAAAAAAAAATCATGTATTTATTTCATACGACCTTTTCAAAAACCATACGTAAACAATATTGACAGCGCCTCTGGTGGGGACTTCAGGAAACTGCATGCGTGTCAAATCCCTGGTAAAAAGTGACAGTTCGTCACTTTTTAGTTTGACTTTGACCAATAAAAAAGTGACCAATTTTAACAACAATACGTTGCAATGTTGCAAATTCTTCGAATTGAAAACAACTTTCGTTTTGTAGTCGAAAAATATAAAGGCAGGGGTGTACCTAGTGTTACAAAAATGATAAATCATATACTTTTAAAGTTATAAAAAGGAACAGTGTTTAAATCACGAAAAGCAAACTAATGCTGAAGAGCCACAGCTGAGCACTTATTATGTAAACCAAATGTAATTATTATAAGAAAGATACAATAAAGTATATTTAATTTAAAAAAAAGGCAGGGGGGGGGGGCAGAATGGGCCCCTTTGGTTTTTGGCTTTAAAATGGATTTAGTCCAACAATAAGACAAGAGTCTTATAAAGGATGTCAAATAGCATTAAAAACCGAAAATGGCGTTTGAATTCATTGTATTCTTCGAATTATGAGCAAAAATTAAGTTTTTGACAAAAGCTTTCTGAAAAATTAGATTGTTTGAAACAGTTTGTTCAATGCTTTTAATGTTACTAGATGGTACTATCAAGGTAAACAAACAAAAACGGAATCTTCAAATTATTTAGAGGCTTGGTGGTGGAAGTGTTAAATTAAAACTCACTTGAGGGCAGAATGAACCACCCTTTTTATGCCTTATAAAAACAGTCAAAAGTTATGAAATTTAAATTTAATGGATTATTTCACTCCTGGTAGCTTCACAAATCACGTTTAATGCAACATTAGTTAATTTTTTAGTTGTGTTGATGCTTATTTGTAAAAAAGTGTCTTATTTTAATATATTAACTCTATTTTCAAAAATGTTTGTTTTAGTAAGTAAATATTTTTATAAAAGTTTTGATCTATCTAGATAGAAACTGTGTTAGAAAGGTCCATTAAGTAATTTCTAATCTCCCTCCAACGTTGTATTAGACGAAGTGGCTTGTTTGCTTGGGTGACCCATTCGCAAGGATGTTCATTTTGCCCCGCACCCTGGAAAAGTTGTCGAAAAACACATTTATTTAAATTCCATCCAAAATAGTTTCTAGCTAGAAATTTTCATCAACCAAGTATATAACATTGAAGTAAACATCCCAAAGCATAAGCCTACTACACTGAATTGATAAGTTTGTATGTTTTCTATGGTTTTTGGTGCATTTTACTTAGGTGGGCCATTCTGATTTTTTGCCATTATTCCATTCTTGTGTGCGTGACATATTGCGCATTATAAAATCTAACTGAAAATAAAAAAAAAAATAGATGCACTCAAAATCCCAATATGTAAGTGATTTTTTTACTTCTCACAAAAAATAAAAATTAAATTCTTAAAACCCGTTTTTTTATGTGTTTTAGTCAATTAAAAAAGACAACTTCAAAGACACAAAGTAAGGATTTTTTTTCACAGAGGCATTGGTGAAAAATTCACGATTTTATTTTTATTTTTTTAATTTGGTATCAAAATTGCAATTGAAACTACATTACATGAATTTCCATAAAGCTCTAGGCTCTGAAAGGCATCATTCCCGATCGGACATTTGACGTCCATGTTTGTTTTAGAAAAACATTCAAATCTTGATTCAGAATGCTTAAATCAAAAATGGGTTTCTTTCTGTTGCTTTTTGAAGCATGTTACATATAGTGATTATTTTTTTTCATTTCAATTTACTATTTCTAGACCCTGAAATTCAGAACCATCATTGACAGTCATTGCCCCAAAAGTGAAAGACACCATCTACCACCTTAAAAAACAATTTTAGATTTAAAAAAGTTGTCCGTAAGTGTTCTTCTTTAAAAAAATATTCGAAAAGTTCGGAAAATTGTCTATAAAATTTCCTAAGAAACCTCGGGTTGCTGAGATACAACGGATAAAAGGAAAGGTACCTTCTTAAGCGGGAAAATTGTTGGAAAATTTAAGCTTTCTAAGTCTCACCTAAACAGCTCTCTACTTTCTAGTTCCAATATCTCAGCATATGATTGTCCATTGTGAAAAAATAAACCTTTTTTTTATTTTCTAAAGATTTTTATTAAAATTCCTCTAACCTTTGGGTTCCTTATGTTTGAGGCCCTTTTTAAATAAAACTCTAGATTTGTGAAATCTTATCTCTTGGAAAAGAAATATTTCTAGAGTTTTCTAGGTTCTTTATGCTATTGTGTTTCATATGTTTAAATAAAACTCTAGATATGAAAATTTTGAAATCAAGACCAACATTTCAAAAGGGCGTTTTATTGAGGTTCAATCATCAATGTTTCTAAGGCAATTTTATAGTTAATTTTCTATTTTCGTTTGAAAAAACACTAATTTAAAGATCGAAAATCAGTTTTTTGTTAAAATCAAACTTTGAGTTGCTATATCTTGAAAATTGCGTTTTTAAGTACTTTTGGTTGCAAATTTAATTTAAAATTTAATACTGAAGGAAAAAAAAATTAGTCAAATTTCTATTTGAACTTGGGCCTTGGATGTGAACAAACAGCTTAGCCCTTTTGCTCTAGTAACATTTCACCGTAAGTGTGAGTAGAATATGCTTTGGAAATACGGATTTTGGAAAACGATTAAAAAAAGTTAATTTTCATTAATACCTTGTAGATACCAAATTGATCAGAAATTTTTATTTATATTTTTATTATTAAAATCATATAACCCCATGGTCTAAACGCAAATCTTGATCCAATTAAAAAAATATGCTAATTTTGCGGCACGTGTTCGTGTGTCGCACAATCACTACTACTTACTACGGATGCATTGATTTCATATTGAAACATTATGACCTTCTCTGGTATACTGGACGACAGTGGTACCTAAAAATGAAGCCAGCATCACCAATTTTTCGCAAAAGTCGGACATTTTTTCAAGTTCGAACCACAACAGTTTGTGATCAAAGTGCGTACTTGGATGAAGAAAAGTTGTAACTGAATCTGTACAGGTGGTTCATTTGTTTCCTTCAAATAATGAGCTCTCTTGTCCTACGTTTGTGTACTCAACTACTCTCAAAACTATTCCGCCCACATTTTAGCCTTAAAAACACAAACTTTGTGCAATAACCTTTGTTTCTCCCTACCGTGTTTTGTTGCAGGTCGCTACGTCGGCAGCCGACCGATAAAGTTGCGCAAAAGCACCTGGAAGAATCGCAGCATCGAGCAGGTACGGAAGAAGGACAAGGAAAAGCAAGCCCTTCTCAGTCTGTTCAATCAAAGCTAATTATTTTATTTACGGGCCGTTTTGCGTTTCTTTGAATGAATGACGAGTATAATCATAATCACCCTTCAACGGATGCAACCAAATGTATTTCTTAGAATTTCATCTTCAATTACTATCGCAACCGATATTTCTATCACATAGTACTACTAGAGCTGGTAAATTACTTTCTACAGATAACTCTCCTTACAGCATAGCATTCTAAGCAGGTATTCAAATGTGTTTCTTGCTACAGGCTTGGTCCTCTTCAAATGATTTTTACTCATGAGTGTGTTAGATATTTCGTGGAATGATTGTGTTCTTATCATATTTAGACAAATAAAGAAGTTCGGAGTATGCCAAATGAATACGTGATTCTTGAAAGAAATGTTCCCTGCTTTGTTTGAAAGAACATAATTTTATTTTCTCAAGAAATTCAAGAGAAATCGATTTCACTCATCGCAATCACAATAGTTGAAGCCAAACTTTCCGCCACCGAATCGCAATCTTCCTCCTCGGACGAACTTGTCGCTGAAACGTCTGACTCCTCAACCGGCAGCGGCAATGGTTCCAACGGCAGCTTTGCGTACTCGTACTTTTCGATGGCTTCCGGCTGCCACACCAGCGTCTTCTCCTCGCCACCTTCTTTCGCGTCACAATAAAACTTTCCCCCTGACCATGACATCCGTCCCAAAGGTAAAGCATCCCGGACCTCTCGGCAGCTCACCGTCCCAATAGCCATGAAAGCGACATCCCTCAAACAGAACTTCCGCAGCTCCCCCCTGGCGACGTCCTCAACCCAGGTTCCCCTCAGCTTAATATTCTCCCTGGCATAACTGTACAACCCAACCCCGTGACGCTTATCCCCGAGCCAGTTCCCCTCGTAACACGCCCCATTCGGGTAGTGGTAAACCCCACACCCCTGTCTCAAATCCTTCCTAAACTCGCCCTCGTACCAGGAGCAATCCGGATAGTACATCCGGCCCATGCCGTGCTTCTGGCCCTTGCGCCAGCGCCCCTCGTACCGGAAGCCATCGTTCAGCGCTAGACGACCCCGTCCGTGGGGCACGCCGTTGCGAAAGAAGCCCTCGTAGCGGTACCCGTTGACCAGCCTGGCTTTGCCCTCGCCGTGCGGATCGGAGCGGCGGTTTCGGGGGCCGTTGTATTTCTGGGGATAGTTTGGTAGGTTAAGTTATTCAGACCGTTTTGGCTGGAAATGGACTTTACCTGAATCTCAAAAACTATCGGAAAATCTTCATCGGATGGAACGTACTGTTGGGAGATTTTTTCACGACCCAACCGGTGCATTTTCACTTTTTTCAGACTTCAGATTACTGCATAATGATTGCTTTGATAATTGATTTTTCTTTAAGAATATCATTCGTTAAAATTGCATTAAATAAATACATATTTTTTCTTAAATTGTATTAAATAAATACTTAATTAAATACTTTTTGAAAATATTATTTAGGCTGTTGCAATTTTTTTTCCAGGTTTATGCAGCCCCCATTTTCTGCATTGATAATCATATTTATCATGCTTGGGCTGGATAAAAAATATTTTGATTTTGTATGAAATTACAAAAACTTTTTTTTGGCAACAAAATAAATTTTCGTCAATATCTAGGTAATTTCGAAGCTATCGATAAATTAAAAGTGAGAGTGTGTGCTTGCAACATGGAGTTAAACTTTTTGAAAAGCCTTGGTAAGCTTCACAACAACTTCACAGAAAGTTTGACTCCATGTTGCAGATTTGACGGCGCGATACAAAATAGATTTATTGTGAATGAAAATTGACCACGTGGGAAAGGGGAGGGGCGGTCTGAGATTTCAAAAATTGTCCAATTGGTTTATGGATGGTCCCATGAAGGGTTGTTTGGGTGTGACTTGGAAAACTAAACAAATTTCTGTTTCTCCTGCTTTATTCATTTTCTGTACAGTTGACATATTTTCAGAAATTGTTAATTTTGGTCACTATTTTTAAAAATTGAAAAACTGCAAATATTTCGCTGAAATCAATTTTTGATTTCAAAATTTCGGCTTGGACAGCTCAGATTTTTTTTCGAGGTCAAATCCAGTAAATAAGTTTGACTAAAATTAGACGTACGTTAAAATAACAAGTCCGGAGTTTTTTTTAAAAGATCCAATCAACCGAATTTTCAAGTTTTGCTTTTTGGTTGTTTTTTTAACACCAGCTTAACAGCTGACTGAAGACGGTTTCAAAACACCCAAAAAGCAAAAACTGGAAATTTATTGGAAATTTATTTATTGGACCTTTAAAAAAAAAAACTCCAGAAGTGCATGTCGAGCGTTTTATAAACGTCCTGCCCGCATAATCAAATACCAAAGGTGAAACTGTCGAAATCATAAGAAAATTATTTCTGGTATGGTTAGGAGCGTTCTTTTATTACGTAACGCGAAAAATCGGACTTTTAGACCCCTCCCCCTCGTAACAAAATTTCCATACAAATTTTAAAAATTTGTATGGAGCGTAACACGGCCTCCCACCCCCTCCCCCTACTGCGTTACGTAATAAAAGAACGCTCCCTTACCATTTGTGATATTGTTGATATAATGTCACAACCATATAACAATATTAAAATGGTACTATTTCCCGAATTGTTGCACTTATCTTGACATATTCGAATGGTTGATTTTTTTCCTACAATTTAATGAACGGTATCTATTCGTCATACGATTAGGATGGTTCGAAACAGCTATTGTTAGAACATAATTGTACTGTAGCCGGTATGATAAAAGTTATGATACTCGGTATGATTTAGTCAAAGAAACCTAAGCGGAAAATTTCCTAAATTTCCTAAGTCCTAATAATTGAAACAATTGCACAACAATTAATGGTACGATATAATTATTCCTCATATGTTTGGTATTATTTCAAACCGTTTTTGTATGATTGAGCCAAAAATGAATTTTAGCGAAAATTTTCTTTAGTCCCAATGATTCAAACAATTGTTGAACAATTCATGGAGAAATATAACTTTTCGCCATATGGTAAGGATTTTTCGGAACAGCTATTGTTAAAACATAAGGGTACCATAGCCGACGTAGTATTTCCAACTTGAAGTTCAGCGAAAAACTCTTAAGTCCCAATAATCCAAACAATTGTACAACAATTCATGGAACGATATAACTGTTCGCCTAACGCTTAGGATTACGTGAAACAGGTATTGTATGATTGAGCCAAATGAACTACAGCAAAAAAAAATCTTAAGTCCGAATGATTCAAATAATACTTTAACAATTCATGGAACGATATACCTGAATTATGGCGAAAATTTTCCTAAGTCCCAACAATTCAAACCATTGTTCAACAATTCATGGAACGATATACCTGAATTCAGCGAAAATTTTCCTAAGTCTCAACAATTCAAACCATTGTTCAACAATTCATGGAACGATATACCTGAATTTAGCGAAAATTTTCCTAAGTCTCAACAATTCAAACCATTGTTCAACAATTCATGGAACGATATACCTGTTTGCCATATAGTTTGTATGTAAAGCTAATTTATTTTCGTGATAATTTTTATAAGTCCAAATAATTTAAACAATTGATTGACCATTATCAGAACGATAACTGTTCGCCATGTGATTGGTCTATAATTTATGTGTATGGTTCTACCATACATGTTACGATATATTTATGATAAATTTTGAGGCCACATTTCATAATAAAATGCATTTTAAAACGCCAAACGTAATGTAACTGAGATAGCTCAATTAGATAAGGCGGCAGCACAACGGAAGAATCAACAGGAGACATCATCATCAAGCGGTAACAAATCCCGGACATTGCAAAAAAAAAACGCTAACCATTAATAATCATATACTTACCATTCCCGTTAAATCCATAGTTCCCAGAACATTTGTAGAGTTTATTTTTTGGCTCCTCCCTTTTCAAATGGTGTCGGTAAGTGTCGGTAAAGCAGTTTACCATTTAAAATCATATTTTATTAATTTGTGGTACGGTTCACATAAAATAAAAATTGAACAGTTTGGGGTACGGTATGACCACTAGCGTGCCCAGGGTGGGGCAACATGGGGCAGTTGCCCCACCATCCTCGGAAATTTGTTCTAAAATTGGGCAGGGGGTGTCCATAACCGACGAAATTTTCAAAACTCTAATATTTTTGCCCCACCTTCCTTGAGGACCTGGGCACGCTAGTGGGTATGACTATGATCCACGAAAAAAATCCCTTGTAAAAATGTATTGTAACATAACCTAACGACCTATTTAATAAATTGTAAGATTGTTTGGGGAATGGAAAATGTACGGTTGCACCCTATTTGGTGTATTATCAAGATCATTTAGGAAAAATCATTCGACAAATGGTGACTGTATGGTTGTTGACTATGCGGGAGCATTGCATCAATGCAATGAAATCATGTACACTCAAACCCCGATGGTTTGACACCAACTGTTGTCAAACGAACGGGGTCACTTTTTAGTTTGACACCCCTTTTACACGGAGTTCACACACACTATCATACGTTTGTTTTGATAGTGTGCGTGAGCCCCGTGTAAAAAGTGACAGTTCGTCACTTTTTAGTTTGACTTTGACCAACCAACGGGGTACAAACTAAAAAAGTGTCAAACGAAAAAGTGACCAACCACCGGGGGTTGAGTGTATTTTCCTGAAACAGTCTTGCACAAACTGTGAAATTCAAATCACCCCTACTAAACGCACTCCGTCCATCTTTCCACGTTTTTTTTTTCACTTTCCACGCGGTTCCCTCTCTGTCAAATGCCCCGCTTGTCAAGTGCGTCAACAAAGCGCGCCAAAGTGCGGGAAAACTGCGTCCGAGTTGCTTCATTCGCATCGAGTACTCCCGACGGAACAGATCCACAGTGTCGAGTGTGTGCTGTCCTAGAAAGTTCCCGGAATTTTACGGTCCCACGTTACGCCCTTGTTCTCCTTTTTTGTCCGCTAGTGCCTAATAAGTGTAGTTTACTCTCCGTTGAGGTTGATTTTGTACGCCAGAATCATGGTCCTCAAGTCGAACAAGATGTACGTCTTCAAGCGAGGTAAGTGTGACGACGGTTCCGGAAGTGGTTCCGTGTTGTAACGGTTGTTTTTCTTCTCGGGTAGACGGTCGCAAGGAGGAGGTCCACCTGGACAAGATCACGTCCCGCATCCAGAAGTTGTGCTATGGCCTCAACATGGACTTTGTCGATCCGGTGAGTGTGCTGACCATTTTGTTTTTTCACTCTTTTGTCTGAGGGGGGGCATTCAATGGGGACACACTCGTTGGCCGCATCACCTGTTCGTTGGATTGTAAAAATAATGCTAATGGACGAAACTCCCTTTCCAATCGCGCAGGTCGCCATCACCTTGAAGGTGATCAACGGGCTCTACACGGGCGTGACGACCCAGGAGCTGGACAATCTGGCGGCAGAAACGGCCGCGACGCTGACCACCGAGCACGCCGACTATGCCATTCTGGCGGCGCGGCTGGCCGTGTCCAACCTGCACAAGGAGACCAAGAAGCACTTTTCTGGTGAGTTTGGGGAATGATAGGGAGGAGATGGATTCTGCACAGGTCTCATGGTGCAGCAAAGCAACATGTGCGAGTTTCAGGAAAGTTCGTGTTTCAGCATATCGGTAACGGCTTTTGAGTGTGTCATGATAGCAATGCTGGTTATGAAATTGTATCCATCATAAAACGAAGCTATCGGATGGCAGATGTTTACTTTCGGACGCGACACAAAAGTTTTCTAATGCCTCGTCTTTCCCCCGGCAGATGTGATGGCCGACCTGTACAACATGGAGAACGAGTTCCTCAAGACCAAGTCGCCGATGATTTCGGACGAGCACTACAAGATCATCATGGACAACGCGGACCGGCTTAATTCGGCCATCATCTACGACCGGGACTTTGGCTACAACTACTTTGGCTTCAAGACGCTGGAGCGGTCGTACCTGCTGAAGATCAAGGGCAAGGTGGTGGAGCGTCCGCAGCACATGCTGATGCGGGTGGCGGTTGGCATTCACGGGCTGGACATTGACGCGGCCATTGAGACGTACAACCTGCTGTCGGAGCGGTACTTTACGCACGCCTCGCCGACCATGTTTGCGGCGGCCACGCGGCGTCCGCAGCTGTCGTCGTGCTTCCTGTTGACGATGAGCGACGATAGTATCGACGGAATTTACGACACGCTGAAGCAGTGCGCGTTGATCTCCAAGTCGGCGGGTGGAATCGGTGTGAATGTGCACTGCATCCGGGCGAAGGGCACGTACATTGCCGGAACGAACGGGATCTCGAACGGGCTGGTGCCGATGCTGAGGGTTTACAACAACACGGCGCGGTACGTTGACCAGGGCGGCAACAAGCGGCCCGGGGCGTTTGCGATCTATCTGGAACCGTGGCACGGAGATATCTTTGAGTTTTTGGACTTGAAGAAAAACACCGGCAAGGAGGAGGTCCGCGCTCGGGACATGTTCTACGCGCTGTGGATTCCGGATCTGTTCATGAAGCGAGTCGAGGCTAACGAGGACTGGTGTCTGATGTGCCCGCACGACTGTCCCGGACTCCCGGAGACTTGGGGTGAGGAGTTCGAGAAGCTGTACACGACGTACGAGAACGAAGGACGCTACATTCGTAAGGTCAAGGCTCAGGATCTGTGGTTCGCGATCATCGAGTCGCAGGTCGAGACGGGAGTGCCGTACATGCTGTACAAGGACGCTTGCAACCGGAAGAGCAACCAGCAGAACATCGGCACCATAAAGTGTTCGAACCTTTGCACGGAAATCGTGGAGTACTCGTCCAAGGACGAAATTGCCGTGTGCAACTTGGCCTCGATCGCGGTCAACATGTTTGTCAAACCGGACAAGTCGTATGACTTCCAGAAGCTCAAGGAAGTCTCTAAAATAGTCACAAAAAATCTGAACAAAATTATCGACATCAACTACTACCCAGTTCCGGAGGCCAAGCGCTCCAACATGCGTCACCGCCCGATCGGAATCGGTGTCCAGGGAATGGCCGACGCGTTCATCCTGATGCGCTTCCCGTACGAGAGCGAGGAAGCCCAAAAGCTGAACCAGCAAATCTTCGAAACCATCTACTACGGTGCCCTCGAGGCAAGCTGTGAAATTGCCGAGAAGGACGGAACCTACGAAACGTACGATGGCTGTCCGGTTAGCAAGGGCATCCTGCAGTACGACATGTGGAACAAGGCCCCATCCGACCTGTGGGACTGGGTCCCACTCAAGGAAAAAATCGCCAAGCACGGAGTCCGAAACTCCCTCCTCCTTGCCCCGATGCCAACCGCGTCCACCGCGCAAATCCTCGGCAACAACGAATCCTTCGAACCGTACACCTCCAACGTCTACAACCGGCGCGTGCTGTCGGGCGAGTTCCAGGTCGTCAACCACCATCTCCTCAAAGACCTCACCGAACTCGAGCTGTGGGACGACGACATGAAGAACAAAATCATCGCCAGCAACGGCTCCATCCAGCACATCGACGAAATCCCCAAGCACATCCGCGAGCTCTACAAAACGGTGTGGGAAATCTCCGTCAAAACCTGCATCAAAATGGCCGCCGACCGGGGCGCCTTCATCGACCAGTCCCAGTCGTTCAACATCCACGTCGCGGAACCCAACTACGGCAAGCTCACCTCGATCCACTTCTACGGCTGGAAGATGGGACTCAAAACCGGAATGTACTACCTGCGCACCAAACCCGCCGTCAACGCCATCCAGTTCACCGTGGACAAGGTCAAACTCGGCCAAACCCAGTCCGCACAAAACGGAACAACGTCCCCCTCGAAATCCATGCTGATGAACGGATCGAGCACGCCGCGCAAGATGAACGGCGAAAGCTCGATGGCGATGGCCGACACGTCGGCGATTGCCACCGGGGAAACCTCAATGAACGGATCGTACGCCGAGCGGAACCGCCGGATGGCCGAGATGGTGTGTTCACTCGAGAACAAGGAGGACTGCATGATGTGCGGTTCGTAGGCGGCGATCGCAACAGCGTTGACGCTGACCGGTGATCGCTTAATTATTGGTGTATAGACTTATTTTAAACTCACTGTATTCTATCTTTTGTATCGTTTGGCCCACTTGACGGTTAGATTCACGAGTTTTATTTGCGCTTGTTTTGGGTTCATTCGTTTTAGTTTCATTTTTATTTCTGTTTAGAATTTAAGACAAATATACCAAAATTCTGATTCGAAGACTTTATTTTTGTTGTGTTTTGATTGTGGAAAGAAATTTTCTCTCAGGCCTGATTGGTTCTGAGCAGCCATAACTAAAATGAAACAATCAAGTGTGATGCCATTTTTGTCATGTTTTAGATTTAGACCATCAAAAGTGTCCTGGAATACATACCATGGAGTTTAACGCCTTAATAACTCGATTCCAACAAGTTCATGCTTTGGTTTGTTAGGAGAACAGCTTCTAATTCCAGCGTGCCTCTAATGTTGGCAGGTAAGAACTTTGCATTTAAATAAAGCCAATTAAAAGCGTTTTCAGCTGAAACCGAGTGATAAATATGTAGCTCAATGAGAAGTGAGCAAGCACGTTTCTATCAAAAGTTTTGCAAAGTTAGTTGTTTAAATAGTGAAATTCAGCAAGTTGGATGGAACTAGGAGCGAATGCTTAACCTGCCAAACATACGAGAATTTCCCCTATTTGGTAATTTCACTAGGGCACGGCGTGCCTGGCGTGCCTGGAGCAAATTATTATAAACCGAGATAACCCATTGGAGATTTTTACGCAGAATGTTGTGTTTTATCAGCCTGAATCAGAATCTGGGTGCTGAATAGTGGTTCGCAAAACGGCCTCAATTTTGAACTATCAAAGTGGAACCAATTTACTGTTCGCTTGAAGTAGAGAGTATTGTTATCGATCATTTAAAAATTGTTTTTATTTATTTATTTTTATTTTTTTTGTAAGAATGACAAATGTGTGGCTTTTTAGAACTTGGAGTTGAAGTCAATGCGAAATCGACATTTTTTATATTAATGAAAGGATGTTGTTTATGGAGTCGATCCTGTTGTATACATCCAGAAGCTGTCTTGTTTGATTCCACGCCGCAGTTCTTAGTCACCTGTAAAAAAGAAAAATATCTTCTAACCGATTGAAACGGGACAATTTTCTAGCAAAATTTCAAAAACTAGACAAAATAATACACATACTACTGATTATATTTACCAGTAAAATAAATGTCATGCTTGTGCTTGAACAGTATCTTACTTTGTAGATGTAAACAAAGTGGGATCATTCGGGTATCACGTTACGCATTCTCTCTGTTCATCACCCAGATCAGAATATGTATAAATAAAAATCCATTTTTCTTCCAGTGAATATTTTTAGCTGTTCTGCTGCTGAAAACTCTGATCGATCTTAAAAAAAATATTTGTTATAACAGATTTTCTTTGAAAAGTTCTTACTCATAAAACCTATTTTTAAATTTTGTTAATCCGTTTTGATTATTACACATCAAAGACATCAATTCGACGCTGTCGTGCTATTTATGTCGCACCCGCCATTCCGACGTTTCGAGAAAAACGCGTTTTAATGTTTGACCTTGAATAAACAAAAACGAGAGCACGCAATGTAAACAATGAATAATACGTTTTGTTTGGTTGACCATTCAGTGCGTTGCCCCGAAGTTTGGTTGAAATTGGTTGCTGGAGTCCCGATTTATAATTACAATTAGTTATAGTTATAATAACAAAGGTAGGGCATTGGGTATTAAAATTAATCAACGTATTTTCATATTTTTTCAAATACCTTTAATTTTTCAAAACACAGTTCTACAAGTGTTTCCATAAATGTTGAAAGGTAGATTCTTCAGTCTTAAGAACAAAAAAATGTTTTCTGATAACTGTAAGATAATTTTTGAAAAATCTGTTTAATTTAAATCCATTTATAATAGAACAAAAAACAGCTTGATAGTAAAACTTAAAATGGATAACTTTTTAAATACATCTTTAAAAGTTTTTTAAAATTATTTCATAAAATAAAAAAATAATTCAATTGATTAATGTCTCGGAAATGTCATTATAGGTGAATCGAAACATTTGGTTTGTTTCAGATTGTGCAAATATTTTTGATGCATGATTTTCCATCAATCAATCAAAAAATCAGAGTACAAAAAATTGCAGTTTACACTGAAAAAATTCTTGAGACATTTTTCCTCGAATTTTCCTTGAAAATCAGAAATGAGTTTTATTCATATTTTAAATTTGAAAAATATGCTTTTTAAAAAATCGAAACTATTTTTCTGAACTTCCCTCACCAATACTTATAATTATTCTGGTCCTCGAAAAGATTCAATAATGTTTAATCAAAATCAAACAAAATATGAATGAAACTAATTAACGCTTTTGAAGGAAAATTCAAGGAAAAATGTTCCCAAGTTTCTGGATTCAGTGTTAACCGCGGGAAACCATACATGAAAAATATTTGCACAATAAAAAAACAATTTTTCGATTAACATTTAAAGACATTACCTAGTTCTGAATCTTTCCGGAAACAATTTTTAATTTAAAAAATAATTTAAAAAACTTTTAAGATTTTTTTAACAAACTGTTTTTTAATGAACAAATATAGCAAAAAAAGAAAAAGAAAATATTGGTTGAAATTAAAATAAAATTCATTGATATTTAAAAAATTTACCCTTTTGTGTTTTTTCCGTTTTTTTTTATTTTTTGAAAGCTTAACAGAAAATTATTGAGCATTTTTATGTGAGTAACAAATTTTGTCAATTTAAAGCTTTATACAACGCATGTCAAACTTACACTTACACTTTTGATGGCAAAGAATACAGATTTGATCAAATTAATCGTTGATCAATCGTTGGAATGTTAAAAAAAAAACTAGTGAAATTTCAATTAATCTGGTGTCAATAATTTCAATTCAAGAAACCCTAAGTCAGAAAATGTCTATTTTGATCTGGTCTTCTTAGAAAAAAACTTAAACTTAAAAAATAACGGAAAATTTACGTTTCAAAATATCCTATTCTAAACCACTTAAAATATTTAGCTTAGCTATTATTTATTCTAATTTTTTTTAGTTTGAACTGACCATTATTTTAGCTTCAAAAGATTTTGGAAAAATATGGGATAGAAGGTCTATTAGTTACAGCTATACATGATGTATATCAAATCAAATCAGTTTGCTTGATTAAATTTGTTGCCTTTGGAAAAAGGTTTATGAAGCTTGAACAAATGTCATGTCTTATAATAACTTGTTTTTATTTCGTTGTTGATCAAATAAAAAAAATTATTTATCTTACGATCATCAGTTTAATCTTAGCAAAATTTGTAGAGAATACTAATAACGAGCATTTTTTATTTTTTCAAAATAAATGTTTGATCTTGGATGCTCATTTAAATTCACGAATTCTTCAATATCGTTTCGAACAATTTTCTCAAAATAAGTTCATAATTTAAAAAGCATACCGATTTACTTCAAAATTTAATGAAATTCAAATATTTTTATTGAACGTATACGAATTTATAATCTTTCTAAATTTTAAGGAAAATTTTAAGGATTTTGATTTTGATGAAAAGAATATTCTGTGTGAACACTATCAAAATGATAAAAATAATGTATTATATATTTGATGACACAACAAATTTTTTTTAATATTTTTGATTTAAAAAAATCAGATATTTATAAAGAGAAATCGCCGAGCTGAATGATATCGTTTTTTTTAAACTCGTTTTCTGATATAATAATTTCGATAATTATATTACAGTATGTGAGCAGTTCTCTACGGAATCGGTCTTTTTTCTTTAATTTTAATTTTTGTATTTTTTAATCCGGCTGAAACTTTTTTGGTGCCTTCGGTATGCCCAAAGAAGCCATTTTGCATCATTAGTTTGTCCATATAATTTTCCATACAAATTTGGCAGCTGTCCATACAAAAATGATATGTAAAAATTCAAAAATCTGTATCTTTTGAAGAAATTTTTTGATCGATTTGGTGTCTTTGGTAAAGTTGTAGGTATGGATATGGACTACACTGAAAAAAAATGATACACGGTAAAAAACAATTTGGTGATTTTTAATTTAACTTTTTGTCACTAAAACTGGGTTGTTTGGGTGAGACTTAGAAAACATCAATTTTCCTGTTTTTTAACCTTTGCATGGCAATATCTCAGCAACTAAGGGTCGTATCAACAAAGTCCGAAAAAGCAAAATATAGAGAATTTTCTCAGCTTTTCAAAAATATTTTTTTCAATAGTGGGCAAACATGGGCACTATTTTTAAAAAATGAAAAACTGCGACTATTTTCAAAAAAGTTACCTAAAAATGGTTATAACTTGGAAACGGTGCACTTTATCAAAAATTTACTAAAGTACTTTTTGATTGCAAATTCGATTTTACATCGAAAAATGCAGTTGAAAAATGTTTGCGACCAATATTTCGATTTTTTGAAAAAATCTGTATTGATTCAAAAAGTCATAACTCGGTCAAAGATTTTTTGCCCATTCTGGAAATTTCTGAAAAGTTGGCATTTTATGTCCTCTAAAACATATCAACAAATAAAAAAAATTAAAAATAGTGTTTTTTTGCAAATCAAGTTTTAGTGACAAAAAGTTAAATTAAAAATCACCTTTTTTTTACCGTGTATCATTTTTTTCAGTGTAGTCCATATCCATACCTACAACTTTGCCGAAGACACCAAATCGATCAAAAAATTCCTTCAAAAGATACAGATTTTTGAATTTTCACATATCATTTTTGTATGGACAGCTGCCAAATTTGTATGGAAAATTATATGGACAAACTAATGATGCAAAATGGCTTCTTTGGGCATACCGAAGGCACCAAAAAAGTTTCAGCCGGATTAAAAAATACAAAAAAAAAAAAAATCGAATGACCGAAATCTCAGAGAATTGCTCATGTAAAAAAAGTATTTACACCCCTTGGGCACTATGTAACGTCATGATTCGAATTCCCGGACGCTTCGAAACCCGGACACTTCAACTTGTTTTATCAATTATTTGGATATAAGTTCGCATTATGAATGTCAAAACTGTGTTATTTGATGAATTGTAACATCAACTTTCATTTAAAGTTTGTTTGAACGCTGTAGTTAATGCCAAAGCAATAAAATAATATAAAATTATAAGTTTATCAAAAATGCGAAACATTTCAACGGAAATATTTCATAAGCGTCCGAAGCACCGGGAAGACAGAGCAGAAATTTATGTGTTTGATTTCCTTAAATTCTAGCAAAGTTTTATACAAACTATCGATTGTTTTGATGTTAACAGCTTATTTGAGACCCAAAGAATGCCATTCACTAACATTTCAGTCCAAATTTGTGCGATTTATTAGCAAACACGAGTGTCCGGAATTCGAAGCAAAAGTGTCCGGATTTCGAATCAGCTTTTATCAGTGTCCGGGATTCGAAGCACAACAAGTCATTTTAATTTTCAAATTCTGATGAAAAATGGTTAGAAAAGACATATTTTGCATGCATTCTCTTAAAACTGACTGTTTATACTAAATCCAGATGATATTTCTACATTTCCAACTTATTTCATGATTTTTTGCCAGCTATAACAAAAAAATATATGGTACTAAGTGTCCGGATTTCGAATCATGACGTTACTACGTTTTGTTCAGAAACTCATGCCAGACATTTTGCTACAAAAAGCTCATGAAAAGATGATTTCTATAAAACACCGGGCAGCCCGCCCCGGGTGACCCCCGACCTTAGTACAGTATGGCCCATAAAAAAATGCGACATGTGCATTTTTTCACAGAAAAAATGGTGCCATTCTTAAATTTATTTAACAATCTAATTTTTTATGTATTATGGTGTTAGTTTAGTATGTTTTGAAGATATCGTCATGATAAGTTTTTGCAGTTCACCAAAACTGTGTACAGGCGGTCTACAATTATGAATGTGTTTTTGGGACAATATTTACCCTAATTAATTAATTTATATCAGGGCCGTGCACAGGATTTTCGAAAGGGGAGGGTTTTCTCGAAAGGGGCGCATGGGGTGCTTGTTTAGATTGCGAAAGGGCGCTAACAGTCAATCTTTAAACTCAATAAATAATACTTTGGTATATTTTACATATATTTTGCTGGTTCGAATCCCGCGGCGGACGCTCTAAAATTCTAAGTGTAAATATGGGTATCCGGCGCCGTCGCTCTGTGCCTTACTCAAACAGGGCGGCGAAGTCCTTGTAGTTATAAGGTTGACAGTGGTTGGTCTAGTCCCGGGTGACAGATATAAAGTCAACTTCGTTTTTATATATTTTACATTGGTGCAACAAGAGACTACACTTTTTGAATTGGTGCTGCAAATCGTGTTGAATAGCACCATGAAGGGGGGGCGTTAATTCGGAGTTTGAGCGAATTTGAGATTTTTGCGCAAATGAGAGTTTTGGCGTAAATCGGAAGAGGCATGGGCCGTTCACTTGTGGAGCGTAAAACGGGGTTTTAGTGAACAAGTGTAGCGGTAATTGCTCAGTATTGGGACTGATTGTTTATTTACCCAACTTTGTTTTAATCACCTTAAATTGTTGATATTACGGGCTTTTATCGGTAGTTTTCGGTGAAATTAAACTCACAAATTAGAAGAAAGTAATGAAACTGATAGGTGGATAGATGACTAGTGTCTTAGAAGAAGATGGAAAAGGACGGAAACTAAGTCAGCGAATGGGCCATATGAGAAAGCGTACGTGTGTGATCAAGTCTTTTAACCTTCTAATTTGGCTGTGTACAAGTAGGGTAGAGGACCCAGAAATCGCCCACTTTATAGTGGCAATCTAGGAAATTTGATGAGAATTCAATGACAATTTATGACTTTTGGTTCAATTTGTTGTAGAACGATGATTAACTATTTGATTTTAAGTTTACACAAGGTTTTTATCATTCACATGTTCATTTTTGATAAAATTTTGCGTTTTAGTAAAGTGCTCTGAAGAGCCTATTTTCGCCCCCTAAATCCAATTTTCGCCCACCCTTGGAACCAGTTTTCGCCCACGACAAAAATCAAGAAATCAAATGAAATTATGACACAAAGCTTAGCAAATATGGTCTCCTATTGATACACAACATGTTCCCGAAGCTCAATTTCATTGATGTGCACATTTTTTGTCGTAAAATAAATTGAAGTTCAAAAAAAACCCCTAGGAGTTTTCATTACAGATATCCTACTAATTTTGAGGTTCTTTGTATATTCTAACTAAAACCAAAACATGTACTCACTCTAACTAAAAAAATATGACCAAATCGAAATTTGTGATAGAACTCATGTGTCCCTATTCACCCAAGAAAAGGGCACACAGTTACAATTAGCTCCATGTTGTTGTTGATTTTGTTAAGGGAGCTTAAACCCTATGTGTCATTCGCTCCCGAATTGACTCAATATAAAACTTCCAGTACCTCTTAATGAAACTATTGAAGCACATATGTAACTACTTTTCCATCCTCTGCTTAATATGTTCTCCTCTGTACCAGTAAACTTTTACTACATTTGAACTAGGTGTCCCATATCTTAGCTTAGGTTAATTTTTGAACTGATGTTTAAACCAAAACTCCCTAATGAATGAAAGTATTAAAAATGATTATTTAACCTTTAAAAAATAATCTAGAATGTTCCAAAAATATTTTCAAGCACATTTCGTTGCGATTAGATAATATTTTATGGTAAACGAAAACTGGTTCTAGATAAAATCTGAAAACACAATACTAGATTTCGCCCTGGATGAAAATTGGATCGCATGTTTTTTCATGACCCCAGAAATCGCCCACTTTATTTTATTGAAATAACCTTTGGTAAACGTTTAAAACAGGTAAATCAATAGATTCTCATGAAATTCAGACATCCAGTTAACTAATGAATTATTCATTTACATTATTTTCGGACAAAATGAGTTGTTTTCCCTCATTAACATTATTATCCGCTGTAGTCAAAATTGACAAAAATATGGCAGCTGCAGTAAGGCTTTTTTTGAAAAGCTTATAAATACTTAATAAACAATATAAATTCATTAGGAAAGTTTCAATTAGTACTAAAAATAAATGAATATGTAAACCTGCCCAATAAATTCAACCAAAAAATGGTTTAAATTTGCTAAATACAGATTAAATCCAGTAGGTGGGCGAAAACTGGGTCCTCTACCCTACTGAGTTGCAACCTCAGTAAGTGTACACAGACAAATCATCCCTGTGTGTCATCCAAATGACTCCAAATGACTGACCGTCCTGGAGTCATTTGGATGACACACAGGGATGATTTGTCTGTGTACACTTACTGAGGTTGCAACTCAGTACTTGTACACAGCCAAATTAGAAGGTTAAAAGACTTGATCACACACGTACGCTTTCTCATATGGCCCTTTCGCTGACTTAGTTTCCGTCCTTTTCCATCTTCTTCTAAGACACTAGTCATCTATCCACCTATCAGTTTCATTACTTTCTTCTAATTTGTGAGTTTAATTTCACCGAAAACTACCGATAAAAGCCCGTAATATGTAGCGGTAATTGCTCAAAACAAGTTTTCATAAGTTTTTTTTTAATATTAAGAGTAGTTCTCTACGATTTCGCAAATTTTTTTTCACGATTTTTAGCTTTTCATTTTTTTGATTTGGATGAAACTTTGCCATGCACCATGCATTCCATATGTCAAAAGAAGCACAATTGCATAATTCGTTTTTCTATACAAATGTCCATACAATTCTGGGGCCGGTCATATTATTCATCTGGTTTAGGAGATATGATTTTTTAGAAGAAAAAAAAAACGTTAAAGTGGAAAAAATTGTTGAAGCAATTTTGTTAACAAAATGTACCGTTTTCAGGTTAAAGCTAATTTTAGGACTGCATTTTCAATTTATTTTGGTTTCTTTTCAAGAAAATTTTGTACAATTTTCTCTCTGAAACTTTCAAATCGAGCAATTTGTTTCTGAGATACACAATCTCAAAGTAATCAAATCGATGAACCTGATTTTTTCTAAGTGTTAACCCTTTGCTGCCCAATTCTTTTTCGATTTTTTTTAAATTTTTCCCTTGTCATTTTGAGCAACTTTTGTTCTACGAAAAAGTTTACGTCTCTTGTTTTTTGTTGTTTTTGTTTCATTTATAGTTTTTATATTTGCATTTATCTTGTTTAGTTGATATTTGTTTTTGGTAGTATTTGGCCTATTCTAGCACCTAATTTGTCAAGTTTTACAGCAAATTTTTAATTATTTTTGTATGTTTTTATTTTTTTACTCTAGAACAAACCATTATCATTTAAATTGTTAAAAAATGCTTAGAGGTATAGTCTGAAACAATAGAAAAAAAGTACAGAAAATATTAGTGAAAAACACAGCCAAGAAAAATTTTCATTTTTTTAAACATTGGTAAAGTCAAATAAAACAAGTCACACGTTCAACCCTAAAAAAATCAAATTTTAAGAGTTCACCTTTCCAATGCTTTTTAAAGGTCGAAAATTGGTAAAAAAAAAGATTTTTGGTGAATTATTAGATCGAACCCCGCCTATAGGTGGGGTTGGGTTGTAGCTGGATAAACTGAAAGTCTTCAACTGTGAATACAAAGAGACGAGTTGTTCCTTTTAATTCCGCTATATATTTTAATATCTTGACAGATACGTATTTCGTCTACTACTTGCAGACTTCATCAGTGTTCTGTTCTCGACTGAAGGTTCATCGCTGGTGTATCCATATTTGTAGTTACTGTAGGTACTACCTCCTCGTTCTTCTTTTGTGCCTGTATAGGTAACAGCTTAAACAGCCACGTTGAGCCGTTACCTGAATCCTTGTTGAGTAAACGTTTGTTGCCTGCCTTGAAGATTTCCAAACTTTCAGCGACAGCCAGCTTCGATGGGTTAGTGATGTGAAATGTGAAATTATGCATGGAACAGAGCTACTTCCAGTTCAGGGATTGCATCTACCAACAGAGGATGGGAGCATCGATGGGTAACCCACTGTCACCGTTCATAAGCGATGTTTATATGGCAGCTTTGGAACACGAACTACAAACCAAAAACCTACTACCAGAACGTTGGTGGAGATACGTAGATGACATCTTCTGCATCATCAAAAGGGACTCACTAACAACGGTACTGGACACCATAAACAGTGCACGCAGGAGCATCAAGTTCACTTACGAAATGGAAGTCGAAGGAAAGTTACCTTTCTTAGACATCCTGATCCTAAGAGAACCAGGTTGCCCATCTTCGTTTTCTTTCGAGATCTACAGGAAGCCAACAAACACCAGAAGAACAATCCCAGCCACGTCAAACCATTCATTCCAACATAAGATGGCAGCATATCATTATTTTATACATAGGATGACAACTTTACCCTCAGCGAAGCAGGAAAACAGAAAGAATTGGAGTACATATTTGAAACAGCGGAAATCAACGGTTACAGCAGAACAACTATCAAGCAATCATCGATAAGAAGGAAAGAAAACTGCACAGAACTTCTCACAACCCTTACGCCATCAGCAGAGCCACTGCGAAGAGCAGCAGTAGAATTCGACTACAGGATAACACGCCCATTACGACAAAAACTGGCTAAATTTGGCATCGATTTAGTGTTCAGCAGTAGAAACAGCCAGTTGGAATCCATCTTAGGTTCAACGAAAGACCCCATACCGACTTTAGGCAAACCCGGCATCTACGAGGTATCCTGCGGCCACTGTGATATGAGCTACATTGGACAAACTAAGAGATTGCTGCAAACCAGGTTGGATGAGCATATACACACATATGTCAAAATTGCCATGGAGGAAAAACGGAAAGGATTTGTCCCCATTTCAAGTCAGCAGTAACCGAACACATCATCGAGGAAAAACATAACATCACAGCTAGCGACGCGGTCATCTTAAGACACATCACTAACCCATCGAAGCTGGCTGTCGCTGAAAGTTTGGAAATCTTCAAGGCAGGCAACAAACGTTTACTCAACAAGGATTCAGGTAACGGCTCAACGTGGCTGTTTAAGCTGTTACCTATACAGGCACAAAAGAAGAACGAGGACATACAATTTTGAGGGCTGGAATGGGTATGTAAACGTATGAAATTTTGTATCTTTGGACGGAATTTTCTGAAAATCTGAAAAATTAGATAAGAAACTTCATTTTTGGGTCAAACATTTGTAACAGATTTTTTGAGTAAAAAAAATTAAAAAAGATAATTTTGAATATATTTCTATCGATTCCTTGACTTTTCTGAAGAAACGTCCTAGAAAATCGATAAAAAGTAACAAAGTTGCTACAGGAAACAAAGATATATTTCGATTTACCCCAGAAAATGTTCCGAAAAGGCACCTCTCTCACAAACAAAATTTAAAAAATGATAAAATAATTAACATATTAAAAAAAATACTATCAACGCCTGAATAGCACCATAGAAATGATGAAAATATTTTGAAAATTAGATTTCAAAGAAAGTTTCACAACACGTAAAAAAAATAATCAAAAAAAAGTAAGCTAAAGCAACATAAAAATGATAAAAAGTTGCGCCTTGTGATGAAATATTTTTTTTAAATAAAACAATTTGACTACCTTTTTGAAAATAAAATTTCACTAGAGGTGGCCTCATGACAAAATAAAAAAATGAAAAAGTAGAGCAACATAAAAAAGATCAAAGATAAATATTTTAAAAATAGGATTTTACCAGCGGCGTTTTGTTGATAAAATTATTTGACTATCGGCGCTCCTCAAGCTATAAAGACTATTCAAAATTAGTTAAACAAAGTTTGCCAACCGGCGCTAGCTAGAACGCTAAACAGAATTTTTATTTTTTATGTTACCGTAAAACTTTGTTTTGCTCTTATTAAACAGTCTTTATTTTTAAGCTTTTTTGTTGAATGTTTTAATTTTGTCATAATAGCGGTTCCAGTAAAATCTTATGTTTAAAATATTTTTATCATTTTTCAACTGATTATTTTTTTTCAATATTTTTACCAATTTTTCCCACTCATAAGGGCGCCTCCAGTAAAACTTACATATTGAGAATTTACATAAAAATGTTTACGTCATAGGGGCGCCCCATTTCATTTTCCATATCGAGAATTTGCATGATTTTTTAAGTCGTAGGGCGCCTCAAATCAAAATGTTCATATCGAGAATTTGCATGATTTTTTAAGTCATAAGGGCGCCTCCAGTCAAATTTTCATAAAAATTTGTATGATTTTTAAAGTCGTAGTCACGCATCCATTAAATTTTTCATAGCGAAAATTTTCATGATTGTTTAAGTCGTAGGGCGCCTTCTGTCAAATTTTTGGTATTGAAAATTTGTTCTAAAAATTTAAGTCACAAGTTGAATTTTCATAATAAGAATTTGTATGATTTTTTTTAAGTCATAAGGGCGCCTCAATCCAAGTTGCCATATCGAGAATATGCCTTTAAAGTCGTAGAGGCGTCTTCAGTCATATTTTTTACATTAACATTATTTTTTTTAAATACATATTTAAAAAAAATAATTCATAGGGGTGCTTCCAGTCAATTTTTCATATCCAAAATTTGCATGATATTTTTAAGTCGTAGGGCGCCTCCAGTCAAATTTTTAATGTTGAGAATATGTTTAAAAAAATTAGGTCGTAGTGGCGCCTCCAGTTAAATTTTCGTATTGAGAATTTTCATAAAAATGTTTCATTCATAATTATCATAGGTCACATTTTCATAATAAGAATTTGTATGATTTTTTTTGAGTCAAAAGAGCGCCTCCATTCATTTTTTTCATATCGAAAGTTGGCCTGATTTTTTTAAGTCGTTAGGTCGTCTCCAGTCAAAATTTTATATTGAGAATTTGAATTGGAAAAATTAAATCGTAGGGGCGCCTCCAGTAAAATTTTCATAATTTTCATAAAAAAATTTAGTCATAGGGGCGCCTCCAGTAAAATTTTTCATATCGAGAATGTATGAATTTTTTGAAGTCGTAGGGGAGCCTTCATTCAATTTTTTTATATCGTGAATTTGCATGATTTTTTTAAGTCGTAGGGGCGCCTCCAATTCAATTTTCATATCAAGAATTTTCATAAAAATATTTTTGTCATTGAGGCGCCTGCAACCAAATTTTAATATCGAGAATTTTCATGTTTTTTTCAAGTCATAAGGGTGCCTCCAGTCATTTTTTAAAATATAATTAATATGTTTTTTTTAATGTCGTAGGGGCGCCTCCATTCAATTTTTCATATGGAGAATTTGCATGATATTTTTAAGTTAAAAGGGCACCTCCAGTCAAGTTTCTATATTGTGAACTTTTATTTAAAAAAAAAATAACTCGTAGGCCTCCAGTTAAATTTTCATGATTTTCATAATAATGTTTAAGTCAAAGGGACGCCTCCAGTCAAATTTTTCATATCGAGAATTTACATGATTTTTTAAGTCATAAGGGCGCCTCCAGTCAAATTTTCATAATAAAATTTGTATGATTTTTTTAAAGTCGTAGTGGAGCCTTCAATCAATTTTTCATATCGAGAATTTGCATGATTTTGTTAGGTCGTAGGGGCGCCTTCAATTCAATTTTCATATCGAGAATTTTCATAAAAATGTTTAAGTCATAGGGCGCCTCCAGTCATTTTTTCATAATAAGAAATTGTATGATTTTTTCAAAGTCGTAGGGACGCATTCATTAAATTTTTCATAGCGAAAATTTTCATGATTTTTTAAGTCGCCTCCTGTCAAATTTTTAATATTGAGAATTTGTTTAAAAAATTAAGTCGTAGGGGCGGCACCAGTTTAATTTTCATAATAAGAATTTGTATGATTTTTTTAAGTCATAAGGGCGCCTCAATCCAAGTTGCCATATCGATCATATGCCTTTAAAGTCGTAGGGCGTCTTCAGTCATCTTTTACATTGGGAATTTGTATTTAAAAAAATAATTCATAGGGGCGCTTTCAGTCAATTTTTCATATCAAGAATTAGCATGATTTTTTAATTCTAAGGGGCGCCTCCAGTCAAATCTTTAATGTTGAGAATATGTTTTAAAAATTAGGTCGTAGGGGCGCCTCCAGTTAAATTTTCATATTGAGAATTTTCATAAAAATGTTTCATTCATAGTCATAGGTCAAATTTTCAATATAAGAATTGGTATGATTTTTTAAGTCATAAGAGCGCCTCTAGTCAAATTTTCATTATAAAATTTGTATGTTTTTTTAACTCGTAGGGCGCCTCCAGTCAAATTTTTATATGGCATATTCGTACTGAAAAAAATTAAGTCTTAGGGGCCCTCCAATTAAATTTTCATAATTTTCATGAAAAGGTTTTAGTCATAGGGGCGCCTGCAGTCAAATTTTTCATATCGATAATTTGCAAGATTTTTTAAAGTCATAAGGGTGCCTCCAGTCAAATTTTCATAACAAAATTTGTATGATTTTTTAAAGTCGTAGGGGCGCCTATATTTAATTTTTCATATCGAGAATTTGCATGATTTTTTTAAGTCGTAAGGGCGCTTCCAGTAAATTTTTTATATTGCATATTCGTATTGAAAAAAATTAAGTCTTAGGGGCGCCTCCAGTTAAATTTTCATAATTTTCATAAAATTTTTTTAGTCATAGGGGCGCCTTCAGTCAAATTTTTTGCATATCGAGAATTTGCATGATTTTTTTAAGTAATAAGGGCGCCTCCAGTCAAATTTTCATAACAAAATTTGTATGATTTTTTTTAAAGTCGTAGGGGCGCCTCCAGTCAAATTTTTATATTGCATATTCGTATTGAAAGAAATTAAGTCTAAGGGGCGCGTTCAGTTAAATTTTCATAAAAATGTGGTAGTCATAGGGGCGCCTCCAGTCAAATTTTTTATATCGAGAATTTTCATGGTTTTTTCAAGTCATAAGGGCGCCTCCAGTCAATTATAATAAAAATAATATGATTTTTTAAAGTCGTAGGGGCGCCTCCATTCAATATTTCATTTCGAGAATTTGCATGATTTTTTTAAGACGTAGGGGCGCCTCCAGTCATATTTTTATATTGCATATTCGTATTGAAAATAATTAAGTCTAAGGGACGCGTCCAGTTAAACTTTCATAAAAATGTGGTAGTCATAGGGGCGCCTCAAGTCAAATTTTTTATATCGAGAATTTTCATGTTTTTTCAAGTCATAAGGGCGCCTCCAGTCAATTTTTATAAAAAAGTTAATATGATTTTTTTTAAGTCAAAGGGGCGCCTCCATTCAATATTTCATTTCGAGAATTTGCATGATTTTTTTTAGACGTAGAGGCGCCTCCAGTCAAATTTTTATATTGCATATTCGTATTGAAAATAATTAAGTCTAAGGGACGCGTCCAGTTGAACTTTCATAAAAATGTGGTAGTCATAGGGGCGCCTCCAGTCAAATTTTTTATATCGAGAATTTTCATGGTTTTTTCAAGTCATAAGGGCGCCTCCAGTCAATTATAATAAAATTAATATGATTTTTTTTAAGTCGTAGGGGCGCCTCCATTCAATATTTCATTTCGAGAATTTGCATGATTTTTTTAAGACGTAGGGGCGCCTCCAGTCAAATTTTTATATTGCATATTCGTATTGAAAATAATTAAGTCTAAGAGGCGCGTCCAGTTAAATTTTCATAAAAATGTGGCAGTCATAGGGGCGCCTCCAGTCAATTTTTTTATGTCAAGAATTTTCATGTTTTTTCAAGTCATAAGGGAGCCTCCAGTCAATTTTTATAAAAAAAATTAATATGATTTTTTTAAGTCGAAGGGGCGCCTCCATTCAATATTTCATTTCGAGAATTTGCATGATTTTTTTAAGACGTAGAGGCACCTCCAGTCAAATTTTTATATTGCATATTCGTATTGAAAAAAATTAAGTCTTAGGGGCGCCTCCAGTTAAATTTTCATAATTTTCATAAAAATGTTTTAGTCATAGGGGCGCCTCCAGTCAAATTTTTCATATCGGTAATTTACATGATTTTTTTTAAGTCATAAGGATGCTTTCAGTCAAATTTTCATAACAAAATTTGTATGATTTTTAAAGTCGTAGGGGCGCCTCTATTTAATTTTTCGTATCGAGAATTTGCATGATTTTTTTTAAGTCGTAGGGGCGCCTCCAGTCAAATTTTTATATGGCATATTCGTATTGAAAAAAATTAAGTCTTAGGGGCGCCTCCAGTTAAATTTTCATAATTTTCATAAAAATGTTTTAGTCATAGGGGCGCCTCCAGTCAAATTTTTCATATCCACAATTTGCATGATTGTTTAAGTCATAAGGGCGCCTTCAGTCAAATTTTCATAACAAAATTTGTATGATGTTTTTAAAGTCGTAGGGGCGCCTCTATTTAATTTTCCATATCGAGAATTTGCATGATTTTTTTAAGTCGTAGGGGCGCTTCCAGTCAATTTTTTATATTGCATATTCGTATTGAAAAAAAATTAAGTCTTAGGGGCGCCTCCAGTTAAATTTTCATAATTTTCATGAAAATGTTTCAATCATAGGGGCGCTCCAGTCAAATTTTTCGTATCGAGCATTTGCTTGATTTTTTAAGTCATAAGGGCGCCTCCAGTCAAATTTTCATAACAAAATTTGTATGATTTTTTTAAGTCGTAAGGGTGCCTGCTTTCAATTTTTCATATCGAGAATTTGCATGATATTTTTAAGTCGTAGGGGCGTCTCCAGTCAAATTTTTATATTGCATATTCGTATTGAAAAAAATTAAGTTTTAGGGGCGCCTCCAGTTAAATTTTCATAATTTTCATAAAAATGTTTTAATCGTTAGGGCGCCTCCAGTCAAATTTTTCATATCGACAATTTGCATGATTTTTTAAAGTCGTAGGGCGCCTTCAGTCAAATTTTTATATTGCATATTCGTATTGAAAAAATAAGTGTTAGGGGCGCCTCCAGTTAAATTTTCATAATTTTCATAAAAATGTTTTAGTCATTAGGGCGCCTCCAGTCAAATTTTTCATATCGATTTGAAAAAAATCTCTTTGGCATTTTAGCAACATAGCTAAAAAAAATCGGCCCTTCGGGCCGAGGGGCGCATGGGGTGTAACTAACTTAATTTGCCAGGGGGGGGTTAAACCCCTAAAACCCCCCCCCCCTTGTACACGGCCCTGATTTATATTTCAAAAACGAAACAGTCTAAAATATCTAACAATGTACCGAAAGCATCATTAGAAGTCCTTCTTAAATACGCCCAATCAAGAAAGTTTTTTAATTTTGTTAAAATTGGTAATTTGTATGAAAAATGCCATTTTGGTTATTATTTTGTGTGATTCTGTCAAAATAAATCAATAACTTAAAACCGTTGTCGATGGCTCAAAAGCGTGCCCAGCGGCTCTATATTGATAAAAGTCACATCAGAGCATCTGTTAGTATCAATTACCATCATTAGTAGCATTTGTTTTTTTCGTTGAAACATTGCAGGCTCCAAAAAATACCAAAAATTGATGCATTTTCAGAATCGGGATATTTTTGAAAAGTTCACTATTTTACTATAACTGGTAAATAGAAAGCGTAAAATTCGGTGGAACTAACTCTTACAACTCTCAAAAACAGTAACCTTGAAGGCTGTATACTTTTTAGTCCATAAAAATACCATAATAGGCTATCCAGATCGACCAACATGAAAAAAGTATGTTTGTTTTTATATGGCCTTGGCGTAGAGCAAAGTGGAAAATTATAAATTTCAATGAGCTGTAACTTATTTTATGCTTAGAGAATGGTTTTAAAGGCATTGATTGTTTGTTTTGAACCTATTTAACATGTACACATGCTACATACATCATAAATAGTAAAAATAGTCCCGATTTACACCTATTAACAATGTCGCATTTTTTATGGGCCATACTGTACGCCTCTGGGAAGATAGCAAGAAAACTGTCTAAGCAATGGTGCTTAAAAAAGTATATCAATACAAAAAATTCGAAAATCCCAAAATTAGAAACTGTTCTTTTTTGCTAAGCGCAATCATCTGTAGTTACTTCTGTGCTCCACGTTCAGATGGAGAGCAAAACCCCGCCGTGAGCAAACTCGTGAATCCTTCGCTCCAAGCTGGGTGGGCTCCAACCAACCAGCCAGGCTCGTCAGTTCAACTCCACTCACGAAACCATTCGGTTGGATGAAGTCGAATCAAAAGAGAAGTTTTTTTTTGCGTTTTTTTAAAATAGAATTTTCGGAATGTTTTTGACGGTGGTACCGGGCGTGCGTGAAGAAGGAATTTAGGGCAAACATTCCAGAACAAATTACGTGTGAAAATCAGCTGATTCGTGAAACATACCGTGGATTGACGCAAATGTGTTGAAATCCTGTAAAGTTACAATTTGTATGCGGTAAAAGCGCTTATCCTTTCAAAAAGCACCCTTTTCAACACGTGAAGTGAGCAAGTTGTGCCAGCAGTGTGTGGTGGGGTGTGGGGGAGAGAGATTACGTCCTCCTCGGAGTGCGGGTGGCCCAGTGGGTGGTCTGTTTTGTGTTATTGTGCCCTCTTTCCGGCGCTGGTGCTCTCCTGTTGTAACGGAGATGTTCCGTCGTGGGCCAAAAAGCATCAAGAGAGAGTAAGGAGAAAAAGAAAAAAAAAGCCGGGAAAAGAAATTGGTGTGTTTCCTTTCGGTGCACGTCGCGCGTGCACTGTACAGAGTTTGCTTGTAGAGTTGACTTCAATATATTACACGTCATTCCTGGTCTTGGGTCGGACCACCGTTATCCGTCGTTGTCGCCGGTTTGTGTGTGTGTTTCCTGCGACAGGAGGCGGAAAAGGAACCTCTAAGGATGTGCGACATGGTTGCCAGATTGGATAAATAGGAAATTGCTGTATCAAGGTTTGTATTTTATTAAAAGAGCATGCTACATTCTAAATTTTATATTCAAATTAAGAATTATGACAATTAAACCAGAAAAACAAAAATAAAAAAAATATAGAGGGCCAGATTATAAGCATAAGCATAAGCATAGGTTGGCGGCGCTCACGCACACTATCAAAATAAACGTTTAGTAGTGTGTGTAAACTCCGTGTAAAAGGGGTATTTGTTAGATATATCTAACAAATAAGTGACCCCGTTCGTTTGACAACATTTGGTTTCAAACTATCGGGGTTTGAGTGTAAAATGTTTTCTTTGGTCATAGGGACAAATTTTGAGCAAAATCAAAAAATATGGCCGGTTCCGTAGAGAATTGCTCAAGTGTCAACGATTTATTTAAAAAAAATGATACTAATTTTCCTTTAATTTTACATTTCCTTTTCGAACATAAACGATAATCTCATTTCTGTTTCGTGGATAAATCATTTTAATAATATAATTAGTTTTAAAAAAATTCACATGGAAACTTTTCCAAGTACTTTTAACTATTATTCACTTGTTCACAATAAAAAAGAAACCAACTTCAAGCCTTATTTTATTAAATTTATAGCAAAAAGTATCACAAAGTTCTAAAGGCACAATTGAATAAATAATAAATTTGGCATGATTAAATAAACATATAAATATATAAATGAATATAATATCGGCTTGACTCACTACTCGCTACTGCCAAAACAAAAATCTTTAAATTGGGTACTAAAGCCCAATGTCAATTTTTATGTACAACGGTAAAAAACACGATTAAAAACCATTTCTGATCACTTTTTTTCATTTTAATGCAAAATTTTTTTTTGACAAGACAACATTTTTTCGATGGATCAACTATGGTCCCCTTGGAACGAGCTGTCAAGTAGGAGCTTTTCTGTCAAGAAGGACCGCGAGGTTAATTTTTCGAAATTGATTTAAAAATCCATTTTAAACTCTTTGTGGTCGTACAAAGGGTCATTTTACTCAGAAAAATAAGCTTTATCGCTGTAAACAATAATATCAGCAATCTAAGCTTCATTTTAGGACCCAATTTGCAAAATACTATCAAGGTAATTTTTCGCCAACTCACCCAGCAGTTGCCCCGCCCCCTCTTTGATTTTCGCGAAACTTTGTCCTAAGGAGTAACTTTTGTTCCTAATCACGAATCTGAGCATCATTTTCTAATATCTCGTATCGGAGGGGTGGTACGACCCCTTCTAGTTTTGAACATGCGAAATGAGACGTGTTGTTTTTTTTTAATAATTTGCAGCCTGAAATGGTGATGAGATGTGAATTTGGTGTCAAAGTGACTTTTATGTAAAATTGGACACCCGATCTGATGGCATACTCAAAATTCCGAAAAATAGCCATTTTTCATACAAAAAAAATACAAAAATATAATAATGATAAAAATATTAAATAATTATTTTTATAGAGCATCTCAGATTTCGGTCATTCTTTTTTTTGTACTTTTTAATCCGACTGAAACTTATTTGGTGCCTTTAGTATGCCCAAAGAAGCCATTTTGCATCATTAGTTTGTCTATAAAATTTTCCATTCAAATTTGGCAGCTGTTCATACAAAAATGATGCATGAAAATTCTAAAATTTGTATCTTTTGAAGGAATTTTTTGATCGATTTGGTGTCTTCGGAAAAAATATGAAACACGGTTAATTTTTTTTCTTGATTTTTTATTTAACTTTTTGTCACTAAAACTTGATTTGTAAAAAAACACTATTTTTATTTTTTTCATTTTTTGATATGTTTAGAGGACATCAAATGCCAACTATTCAGAAATTTTCAGGTTGTACAAAAAATCTTAGACCGAGTTATGAATATTTTTTCAAAAGTGGGCAAACATGTGCACTTATTTTAAAAATTAAAAACTATTTTAAAAAAAGATACCTAAAAATGGCCTTAACTTGAAAACGGTGCACTTTATCAAAATTTCACTGGAGTACTTTTTGATTGCAAGTTTTATTTTACATCAAAAAATGAAGTTGAAGATTGAAGATATTTTGCACAATCTGGAAATTTCTGAAAAGTAGGCAACAGGCAACAGGCAACTAAAACATATAAAAAAAATGAAAAATAAAAATAAAAATAGTGTTTTCTTGAAATCAAGTTTTAATGACAAAAAGTTAAATAAAAAATCACCATTTTTTTACCATGTATCATTTTTTTTTCAGTGTAGTCCATATCCATACCAACAACTTTACCGTAGACACCAAATCGATCAGAAAATTCCTTCAAAATAAACAGAACTTTGAATTTTCATACATCGTTTTTGTATGGACAGCTGCCAAATTTGTATGGAAAATAATATGGGCAAACTAATGAGACAAAATGGCTTCTTTGGGCGTACCAAAGACACCAAAAAAGTTTCAGTCGGATTAAAAAATACAAAAAAATAAAATTCTAAATAAAAAGACTGCTATAGTTTTACGTTTTTTCCAATCCCAATTCCCGCTTCCAAAGTCACTTTTGTAATTTATTTTGACTTTTTTTAAGGGTGGGACAAAACCTTTGTAACGGTCTAATTAAAATTTAAAGAACTCATCCCCAAAGAAGTGTTATTCTTTGATATCTTACAATAAAATTAACACATCCATCTGGCAACACTGGGTTGCTCTAATAACTAGGGTACACGTGCCAGAAGCCATTCATTCGCATTATGAGACGAGAAAGTGGTCGTTCCAGGTGGTGGTGGGTGACCGGCACCCGGCAAACGGTGTGGGTGGGAGTGGTGACCCCTCACTGCCAGAGAGAGGGTCCAGAGGGAGAGCAGCAGGTACATTAACCATTTTTTTTGCCTATTTGTTGGGATAGTGCAAACAGATGTTGCAATTTTAGCTTTTAGTAAGAATGATGTGTTTTTATGAGTAATTAATTTTTATAAAAAATATTTTCTAAGTAACTTTAATTTTATTCTGAAAAAAAAAAAAATCATCAGCATTGGTACTTGGTATTTCTTCATTTCATTGGAATTCCGATTCTATGAATTCATGTCAGTTTCTGATCTCAAATCTTGCACAGCCAACTCTCCTCTGCTGTGCCGGGAGTGACCGTGAAAATCCTTTACAAGGAGCTTTTACTCCTCTATAAATTACTGTGGCGAGATCTGAGAGAACCGGGAGCGTGAGTATGAGAGCGCCAGAGAGCAGTTTTCCGAGTTTTCCACACTTTTGTTTTCATTTTCCGAGTAAGGCTAGATGGCATATGACGTTCAATATGGTGAACAAATTTTTGAACGTGGCTCCGGGAATGATGTAAATAATGTCAAAAAATAAATAATGAAATAATATGAATTATATATTCACTTTTATGTTTTATATAAACATTCTAGGACTATGAGGTAAATTAAAAATTCGTTCTTTCAAACAAGGCAATAATCTGGTTCAGGACATTTCAATTACACTCTCTAGTGATTTAGGGGATGATTGCTGAGCTTCCGGTGCTTATGTGAAGGGGACACCACAAATTCTGGCGAAGGAAAATGTCGTCAGGGGGTTAATTATGATGTGTGGTGATGGTTCTGTCTTGCTGTTTATCTGCTTGAAGAAAACCTTGTGGATGTTCAGTTCCTGAAACAGCACGATTGACCGATTTGGTTTGATTTTTTTTTCTGTATTTTTGAATTTTTGTATTGTTGTGTTTTTGTATTATTGTATAATTGTAAATACTTTTATATTTTAATACTCGCATTTTTTTTGTCCTCAAAATATTGATCCTTGCATTGTAACTTGGATTCGGCCCGCACTTTTCTCTCGCACTTTTGACAACAAAATTTCCAAAAACTAGGCAACCAGCAGTTGTTTATTTACTTTTCCAGTCGCAGTTTCCACCAACACTGAAAGAAAGTCACATAGCAATATCACATGTTTCACACGTGAATCTGCCCCATACGACTTTACATGTGAATGTCATGTGCAAATCACTTGAAAATTTGTCATCGTGGGACGTTATAAATTCAAATGCAAAACACGTTAACATCACGTGTCATCCCACATGATTATCGCATGAATTATTTATGAGAAAGAAATGGATTGCACATTAAAATCAAATGATTTTCTTTTCATTTTCAATTGAAGATTTTATGTACCATATTTTTTTTATCTATTCTATATTTGTGATTGTGAAATAAAAATACGTTTAATATCTTGTTGATTTTTGCCTTTATTTATGTAACATAAACAACACTTAACAAACACTTTTGCATGATTAACAACTTAACTCCCAAGCTCGAGAAAAGGGGGGAATTTGTATGGAAATTCCCCCCTTTTCTCGAGCTCGGGAATTTAAGTGCTATTCAAAAACTTCACTTTTTCGAGAGCGATTCTCACTTTAAAAAAATGCACATTCTGGACGATCAGCGAAAGTTGACTTCTATGCCACACACCAGATCTCTGACACTTTCACACACTGGAGCAAGCCTGGACGGGAGTCTTGGAAAGTTTCGCCGGAAGTTTCCTATTCGTGATTGCCTGTAGAAATATTAGAATTTTTCTAGTATTAAACATTGTATTATTATTATTATTTATCTTTATTAATGAGCTAACAGCCGGAGGCTGGTTCAGCTCAGCTTAAACATTGTAAAGAATTCATTAAAAATTACTTACCATATTATTAAAAATAATCCAGCAATATGTTATACATTAAAAACCACTTTTTTCGGGAAGAAATTGAAATTAGGAGCGAGAGCTCTAGCTCTGACTTTATGAAAGTTGCCATCTTGCTTTAGGACTTATTTTCGTCATCGATAGCATTTGAAACTAACGTGAATTTCACTTGGACATCAAAGGACAAGTCGATTGGAGCAAATCAAAATGAAATTCATTTGAATCTCACGTGACTTACACTTCAAATCTAAAGGACAAGCCGATTGGGGCAAATCAAGGTGAAATTCATTTGAATCTCACGTGAACACCATGCCAAAAATGATTGAATGTTTGTGTGTCAATGATCAGCTCGAGTTAAATGAATTACATATTCATTTAAAATGAAAAGCATGTGAGAGTCAAAAGAAAAGCATGTGAAGTTATCGTGTCGGTTTTTGGAGTAGCTCACGTGAAAAAACATTTGATTTTGCTATGTTGGATTTTTTCAGTGAAACTAGACATTCGCATTTTAAAATTGCGGTTGACAGGTGAGCAACATCGGCTCTCTTTGATCATTTTTTGAGAAAATTAAAATTTCTCATGCCAGTTTGACAAGTCGCAATAGTGCGATTGATAGCAATAATTTAGTGCGAAGTCCAAGTTAGTGAGAATTGCGCAATAATATCTGTGAAATTTTTTTCAAATTTCTTTTCAAATCTCTTGCCAATTTCATTTCAGCTTCCTCCCCAAACTTTGCCCATGTTACTACCTCTTCAAGGTGAGAAATCACCCTTAAGCCCTGTTGTTTTTCACTTGGCAAAACTTTATGATTACGCTGTCGTGTCCGTCAGCGACACCCCCTTAGGCGCCACCACTACCGGCCCTCGTCAAAATCCGACTGTTTGTTGTTTATCAGGAATGTGGATGCCGATTTTTTTCTTTACTCTTGAAATTCCCCGAAACGTGACTTGCCTGGCAAATCTATGGGAGAGGGGCACAGATATTCCGAAAGCATCAATCCATCCGTATCATTTCGCAGAATATTTCCTGAAAATGGCATGGCGGGATGTGGTCCCAGCGGGGGCGGGAGAGTCTGGTGATTTTCCACTACCTGGTGGTGGATTTGTGGGGGATCAGTTTGAAGGAATTATGTGTGAGCAAATAAAACGTATTGAAATTTTTGTTTTTTTTTTCATGAGATAAATCTTGAACCGAGTTTATAAACTTTTTAAAAATTTGAAATTTTAATTATAATTCATCTTTTTATAGAGAAATAAAAAAGGGACGGTATAGTTTAATTTCAGCAACGATTTTAACTGAAACTTTCTCGAGTAAGAAATTGCAATTTCAGAGTATGTATGATCTGCAAGGTTGCCCACAAAAAGTTCCACCTAATTTAGGGCACCAATTAGCAATGAATTAATTGGCAAAAACCTATGACTACAGCTGTGTTGTGACACCCAACGGGATAAAAACACATTAAGGTCCCTCTCTCTCTCTAGTGGAGTGGAAAGAAAGTTTCTTTAACTTTCAGACGGGTGCGGTATGAAATCTCGTTCCGTGAAATAAGCCACTGTTTTTGTTGGCATGAGAAGTGAAATGGAAGGGTTCAATCCAAAAAATGCAGACCTTTGGCTTACAAAGAACTGTAATCGTTAATAATGAGTTTGCTTCATTTTTTCTTACGATAGAAGAAAACTAGGGTTAGTGAAAATTCACGAATTCGCGGACAACGTGAAATCCGTGAAATTTGGCCTTTTCTGTGAAATCCCGTGAAATTTTGTGTTTGTGTGAAACTGTAACGATTTTTCTCAAAATAATTTATCTAACACAAATAAGAATAAACATGATCTTATGAACTACTGTAGAATTATGAGTGAGTGAATACAGTTGTTCAATTACTAACATAGGGTCAGTGATTTTTGACGATTTCGTGGACGGCGTGAAATTCGTGAAATTTATCAATTTTCTCAAATCATGTTTGTTTTTCAAAATAATAACATAGTAATTATTTCATCCACACAGACTTTTTATGTAAAATTTATTAGTTTTCAGTTGAAAAGCTTGATATGAACCTTTTAAAGAGTTGTTCAGATTTTTCAGTGTTTTTAGAAACTTACTTAGTTTAGTAATATTTTATTCGCTGTAATAACAATTTTACAAAATACTACGTTTTTTGTTTTTGTTTTAATTTTGAATAAAAATTTGGATTTCAATACAAATTATATTATGTTTTACTTTTGATTTAAAATTGAAATTTTTAAAAGGGAGTTAATGTTAATATTAAACACAAATCAAATTATTTCACTCATTTTGACTGGACAAGCTTGTTAAATCTTGCTTTGAAATCAAATTCAATAAATTGAAGCTAATCAGCGAATACTTTTTAACTTTATAAGTCGAATATTAAAAAATAGCAGTTCAATAAATGAGAATACACATGTCTTTCATTTTATTTCATATAATATATACAGCTCATCCATAAACTAGTTGGATTTTTTTTGAATATCAGGAGATTTTTTTTTGTGTCGCGTTCAAATTTATGAAAGATTTTTGTGTTTATTGATGATTTATATATAATAAAGCATTAAAAAAGTAGTTTTTGTGATTCAAACATAAGATTTTCAGAGTTATTTTAACATTTTTCACGTTCCGCGAAATTTGCGTGAAATTTGTTGTTTTGATATTGAGGTCCCCGTGAAATTTGCAATTTTCGAGCGTGAAAAATCACTAAGCCTAAAGAAAACTATTGAGATTTCAAGAGTTTCGTGACAGTTCCTGATGTTACGTTATACCTTATTTTACACAAAATACACCTGAAAAAATCAATTCTCGTAATCGTGAATTACGAGTTCACGAATGTCCACGAAGGAATTCATTCATGAATCAAGACTATCATTTCAAAAGTGCCAAACATTCAATATTACGCCCTTATCAAATATTAGTCTTGAATCAAAAAATTTGAAAATATTTTTTTTCGAAAAGATCGAAAAATGTCATGTTTAAATTTATTATGTTTAAAATTGAAAATCGGACAATTAGTTGTCGACATTAGAAAATGGTAGGTTTTTGGGTAAGACTTAGAAAACTTGAATTTTCCTGTTTCTTTTTGTTTAAGCCGCTGTATCTCGGCAACGAAATCCAATCTTCAATGTCTCTTAGACAATTTTCTAAACTTTTCAAAAAAAAAAAAATATTTTCAGAAATGGTCACTTATGGTCACTATTTTTAAAAATCGAAAAACTACAAATATACCGCTAAAATCAAACTTTCGGTGGCTATATCTTGAAAACGGAACCCCTTATCAAAAAATCTGTAGAGTACTTTTCGATTGCAAATTCAATTTTACATCAAAAATTGTAGTAAATTAAAAAAAAAAAACATGACTCGGCAGCAGATTTTTTTATCATACTTCTATATGGCTCAAAAGTTGCGGATTTAAGTCCCCAAAAACATATCAAAAAATCTCGAAAATCAAAAATTACGTATTTTTGTCAATTGAGTTTTTGTGATAATAAAGTTATTAAAAAAATCTATTTTTTTTTCATGTACCTATTTTTTCTTAATAGTCCTCATCAAAACCTACAACTTTGCCGAAGATACCAAATTGATCAGAAAATTCACTCAAAAGTTACAGCTGTTTGAATATTTGCGAACCATTTTTGTATGAACAGCTGCCAAAATTGTATGGAGACTTGTATGGGTGAACCAATGACACAAAATATCGTCTTTGGTCATAGGGAATTCCCCCACAAAGTTTGAGCCAAATAAAAAATACAAATAAAATCCATTTCCTGTTTTTGTAGAGAATTGCTCTGAGGTATCGCATCTTAATTGGGAATTGTGATAGATTTTGTGTAATAAAGGTGTAATTTCCATTAGTTTCTGTTGAAATTCATATTTTTTAGGATTGAATTACTCAAAAAGAGGTAATATTCAACCAACCAAACATTCAACCTTTGAAAATTCTGCTTTTTATTTCTATGGAAATCGTTTTTTTGTATTCATAGAGTTGTTAAGACACAAGGCTTCCCAAATTTATAAGTGCTGAAATGTCAAAAATATTGTAATCGATTTAAATTTTTTAAACCATCGAATTGTTATCTTATTAAGATTTTTTTTAAATGTTTGTTGGTTTATAATATCAAACCATCATTTTGATGATTATTTATCCTAGATGGGTAATTCTCCGCCAACTCACACAGCAGTTGCCCCGACCCCTCTTCGATTTGCGTGAAACTTCGTTCTAAGGGGTAACTTTTGTCCCTGATCACGAATCCGAGGTCCGTTTTTTGATATCTCGTGACGGAGGGGCGGTACAACCCCTTCCATTTTTGAACATGCGAAAAAAGAGGTGTTTTTCAAGAATTTGCAGCCAGAAACGGCGGTGAGATAGAAATCTGGTGTCAAAGGAATTTTTATGTAAAATTAGACGCCCGATTTGATGGCGTACTCAGAATTCCGAAAAAACGTATTTTTCATCGAAAAAAACACTAAAAAAGTTTTAAAAATCCTCTTTTCAAAAAGAGGAAAAAAAACTTTTTCAAAACTTTTTTTTCGTAAAATCGCGATAACTCGTTATGTTTACAAGCAAACCCCTTATGTCTATATATCAAAATTTTTGTAATTGAACTTAATACGCGGTACGGTAGGCAGGATTCGGAGAAACGAAGGTGAACCGACCATGGGCATTCAGTTTTTGGTAAAAACGATCGTTGCGCTGGATCAATCAGGCCGCTAAACTAGAATGGACCTGATGATTAGTACGAGTGCTATGTTTTTGGCCATGCCGCGAATTGTGAAGTGGACGTAACTTTGAGTTCTGAATAATTATTATAGTAAAACAGGCGAAAATCCGGTGTGTCCACGCGTTGGTTTATCATGAATCTGGTTCCGAGCCAGAACTGATCAGTAGTGCGGTGCCTGTGTGGACGCTCAGTCCTGTTTTTTCGTGTTATTTTCCGTCTCTTTTGTGTCGCTGTTCGAGTGCATGGGGTGATTGGTCATTATAATTAAATAATGGCATCAGTAGTGCGGTGCCTGTGTGGACGCGCAGTCCTGTTTTTTCGTGTTATTTTCCGTCTCTTTTATGTCGCTGTTCGAGTGCATGGGGTGATTGGTCATTATAATTAAATAATGGCATCAGTAGTGCGGTGCCTGTGTGGACGCGCAGTCCTGTTTTTTTTTCGTGTTATTTTCCGTCTCTTTTGTGTCGCTATTTGTGTACATGGGGTGATTGGATTTCTTCTTCTTCTTTTTTCATTTATTTTTTGTTCGTGCGTTCGTTGGCCGATGAGTTTTATTTTTGTTCTCTTTATATAGTTTTCGATACAAACGATCCGATTTTTGTTTTTTGAGACAAGCAAGTCGTATTGCTGGATTAAGTCCTTTCCATATCATCGAGGATCGGAAGGCACGTCGACGGATATGTTTTAAGGCTTATGATATAAAATAATTTTAATGAATGAAGCCCTTCCTACATCACCGTTGATCGGAAGGCACGCCGACGGAGAATTTCTGGAGAATCGCGGTCGAATTAATACTATATTTAAATCCCTAGATAGGTATCTTTCCGCAGCCGGCTGCCTAAGATTTTAAAATTTCAACCCATAAACAAATTGCTCATGGTCGCATCACCTACCACAGTGAATCCTGACCTCATACCCATCTTACTAACCCCTCAAAACTCATGTGATACTTTGTCGGAGACGCAGTCGATTTGGCGGTCCCATCACTCAAGTATCGGCTAACATTCCCATCCACTTCTCCGTGTCTTACCACTGGTCGTGGCCGGCGTCGGTATTGATCAGCACGATAGGGACCTTTGAAAATTGCGAAGGGGTGATGATTGGTTCCTACTTTTCATCTGTGGTCCACGGAGCAATGTTTGGGGGTCCTGGTCAATAACGAAGTAGCAGCTACGGGTAGACACCAATGCTATGCTATGCTAAATCGCGATAACTCGTTATGTTTACAAGCAAACCCCTTATGTCTATATATCAAAATTTTTGTAATTGTCTGTTCTACAACTTTGTACAACATTGTTACACTCTAAAAAATAACCCTGCAAAGTTAGAAAAACACGAAATTTTAAAATGAAAAATTTTGTTCTAAATGAAAAAATGACCCTTCTAGGTCAATATAGATTCGAAAAGTACATTAAATTTACCTTAAAATGACATGTTCCAAAAAATTTTACAGTCGAGTAACGGAAAATGGGAGAATTTTTAAAACCTCCGTCACGAGATATCAAAAAACGGACCTCGGATTCGTGATCAGGGACAAAAGTTACCACCTAGGACAAAGTTTAACGCAAATCGAAGAGGGGTCGGGGCAACTTTTCCCGATTTCGTGTGAGTTGGTAGAGAATTACCCAGATTTATATTTGCAGAGCCTTTAGATTTTGTTGTTTCTCCTTTTAAAAACTTGTTAAAAATCAGCTTGGGCTGATTTCAATATTGAAACCATTCCCTTTCACTAAATACACCAACTTTATCTTTAGTGCTTTTCATGAGGTTGTGGCAAAAAGTCAAGGTGTGGAGGTAAACTGCTCTGTGCAGAATTAATGGACTAGCTTGTATTGAGCAGCAGTGTTGAAAGATGCTTTTATCTTTGTTAGCAGTCCAGATAGGAAGCATGAGATTCCATTGGATTGATTTCACGATGTTTTGAATTGAATGTAATAAGTTATGTTTACTTGATTTCTAGTTCAAGCAATAACAATTTTCGTCCCACTGTTTTGTTGGAAAAAAACAAACTCAACCAAATAACTAATAATTGATTGTTCATATTAGGCATGGTTTGAAAATTTCCTATTGTTTTTGAAACATAACACGAGCCACTGTCTGCGATCAAATCAATTCTTAAATGCTCAACGTGTCCGTCCAATCAAATTACACCGATAAAATTTAATTTGGCCCCGTTTTGGGCCCAATTTTCCGGGTGAAGATGCTGAATAGAGGGCAAAAAAAGTAGCATCTTCATTCGTGTCGAGAATCACTTCATTCCAAGTTTTCCACTGGCGCTGGTTGGCATTTTCCAGCGTGGGATGATTTGAACTTTTGCAGGTCGATGTTGGAGGTAGAGCAATTTCAATTTTCTCAGCTTTTCCACGAACAAGGTGGTTGTAACACGGTTTGGTGGTTTTGCGGTTTGAAGGTTTGCTTATTTTTTTTTGTTTTTCAATTATTTTAACAACAAACATGAACTTTTAATCCATTGAAAAATAATTAATAGAAAAAAAAACTCACCCAAAGCACACCGTGGCAATATTCCGAGAAAACTTTACGACTTCAATAACTTTCCGTGCAACATGGAAGCCAAAAAGGACATCAAGGTTGTAACATTCAAGTAAAACATTCTTCCAACGAAGCTGTTTCGCAGCATCCATACCGTTGAAAAAAAAAAAAAATGGGCAGGCAATATCATTTCACCTGCCCTGGAAACGCGCAATGTCATGAATGATATTATAAGCGGTTCATTATTCTTTTTCATGGCTGTTCGGATGGGGGAGGGAGAGAGTTCATGAATTGAAGATTTATCACGTGTGTGAGATGTGGTTGAGTTGTAACTACTTTTTAAATTTTGAATGAAGGTCGTGTTGGATTACTGAACTTTAAGATGCAAAAAAAGGTTAAGTGACACGTCATGATAGTGTTGACAATAGATTTTGTAACATTCCTTTGAAATAACTATCAACATTTTGCTTGTAATTTGAATCAATGCATAATTTTAAGGTGTTTTCTAGGATAAAGTTGCGGATCGTAGAGCCGCAATTGAAGGATCTGATTTGAATTTCAAATTATTTTGGCAAAGCATTAGCTCTAGAAGCTTGAGACAAAGAGTGACGTCGATGGTGAAACTACGTGTGAATGCGCAATTAGTTTCGACGTCGTTTTACGTAAGTTAAAAATATGATCATCTTCGATCGATCTTAATATATGCGAAGAGTTTGAAATGTTTATATTGAACAAAAATTCCTAATTACTCTTTAAATTTTAGAATGCACATAATTTAGCTCTAAGTAATCCCCACCGAGTGAATTTTAATCAAAAGATGCTTTAAATATCATTTCAAATATTATGTCTATTATATATTTGCATGAGATTTTACACAGATGAGCAATTCTCTACCAAAACCGGAAATGGATTTTATTTGTATTTTTTGATTTGGCTCAAACTTTGTGAGGGCCTTCCCTATGACCAAATAAACTATTTTGTGTGATTGGTTCATCCATACAAGTCTCCATACATTTTTTGGCTGCTGTCCATACAAAAATTGTGTGTAAATATTCAAACAGCTGTAACTTTTGAGTGAATTTTCTGATCAATTTGGTGTCTTCGGCAAAGTTGTAGGTTTTGTTGAGGACTTTTGAAAAAAAATAGGTACACGGAAAAAAATAGCAGATTTTTAAATCAACTTTTTTTCACCAAAACTTAATTTCCCAAAATACGTATTTTTTGATTTTCGAGATTTTTTTTATATGTTTTAGGGGACAAAAATCCGCAACTTTTGAGCCATAGAGAAACATGGTTAAAAAATCTGCCGCCGAGTTATGATTTTTTGAAAAAATAGTGATTTTTGGAAAAAATCGAAGTTTCATGCAAAAACAAATTTGACATTATTTTTTAATGCAAAATTAAATTTGCAATCGAAAAGTACTTTACAGATTTTTTGATAAAGGGCTCCGTTTGCAAGTTATAGCCACCGAAAGTTTGATTTTAGTGAAATATTTGCAGTTTTTCAATTTTTAAAAATAGTGACCATGAGTGACCGTTTCTTAAAATATGTTTTTTGAGAAGTTCAGAAAATTTGCTATAAAATTGTCTAAAGACATTGAAGATTGGACCTCGGGTTGCTGAGATAGAGCCGCTTAAAAAAAAAGAAACACGAAAATTGAAGTTTTCTTAATCTCACCAAAACAACCCACCATTTTCTAATGATCTCAGCAAATAATGATCCGATTTTCAATTTTAATACATGAAAAATTCGTGAAATTTTCCGATCTCTTCGAAAACAATTTTTTGAATTTTTTAAAATCAAGACTAGCATTTTAATTGGGCGTAATATTCAATGTTTGGCCCTTTTAAAATGTAAGTCTTGATTTTAAAAATTTATTTTTTTTTCACTGCGTTGACCAAATTGGCTAAAATTTTTGGTGAAGACTCACTAAACGGGTCCAGTGTGCATGACGAAGGCCGATTCTCAAAAAGTTTATTTTAAAAAATGATAGAAATATTTTTCTGTTTTTCATAAAAAAATCAACAGTTTTTGATTTTTGTAATTTTTTGAAAACCTAAATTTCAAATTCAAGCTTCGTCATGCACACGGAATATGTCTTGAAAGTCCTCACTCCAAATTTCAGCCGATTTTGTCCATCCCATCTCGAGATATCGTGGTACCAGTAAATCAACTCGGTGTTTTGAGAAACACGCTCACAAAGTTTGACGGTTCGCTTTGCACATGGCAAAACTTTAAACTGAAATCGTCTTCGACTCACTTAAATCATGAAATATCTTTATGAAACTTTCAGGAGTGATTGGAAATCATCTTATAAAAGGATTTAATAAATAATCGGAAATAATTTTTTTTTGAGATTTTTTACATGTATGTAACCTTTTAAAAGGTTGAACAAAAAAAAAAAAAAACAAATCTGATTGAAAGAATATTTAATTTACTAACTTGTATGAAACTTCTAAAAACTCACAAAAAAAATACAAATAAGAATATATTTGTTTGATAGAACAGAAGATTAATAAACACTTGAAACATGTCAGACACTTTCTCCTAAGACATTTAGACCGTCCCGTAGAAATTAGAACCGTGATCATGGACCATCATTATTCCCTAAAGCAAATATAAACTGAAGTTGAATTGAAATCGCGGCAACAGCTGTTTGAGTTAACAGAGTTCAACCCTTTATTATTAAAGTGGACTAGAAATACTTAGTTATGATAAATCAAAAATTAAAAATGAGAAAAAAAAGTTATTTGATCGTCTTGTAAAACAAAATGTCTCATTTATCATTTGAACATTGTAAAAAGAATTTAAAAAGTTTATAAGTGGTAAAGAAAAACAAATCACAGCAAGTATTTATTTTTTGTATTAATCTACAGTCGTACTAATCAACTTAAACGCAGAAAATAGGCCAACAACGCTGTTCTAAACCGTATCTAAGCAAATATCTACACTTGAAAACTGGGGCAGCAGAGTTTCGCTTTTTTGCAACATTGCTCTACTCCACCAGGGTGAGAAATTAATTAGCAAACAATTCACACGTTTGAACATGTTCGAATCGCGTCTCTATATTGTGGAAGTGGCGTTTGTCTATATCTACACAGTACACAATTCTCACGCAAATGCCATGCTCGGGGTCGGTTTAGATGAATCCGGGGGGGTTGCTGCATGTTGTCGGGTGGGGAACACCGTTAATGAAATTATAACAAATTGGTTAGTGTTATCTATATCAGATCTAGTTTGGGCGCCGGATTTGCTGGTTGAAAGTTTAATAGCAATGTAATTTGCGACAGTAGGGTATTATTTGGGAAAGGTTATACCTAATTTGAAAACTTTCCAGTGCTAACGACGAAATTAAAATTCTTACATGAAAGTAATGACTTTCTGTACATGCAATACATAATTGAAGTCAACATTTAGTCTGATGGTCTTGAGTTCATGATCACGCAAGATTTTGTGATAATTGAATGGCAGATACATGTCGAGCAAATAGGTAATTACAAACCTAGTGTTATTATCCTTCGGTTTAATTAGTTGAGGTAACTATCGGTAAATGAACTCACTAATGAGACCATGCTTGTAACGTTGTAAGGTTTGTTTTTTAAATACATAATTATTTGGTTTATTTTTTGTTAAAAGGTTAAACAAAATCAAGTTCTGCCCTAGACTACTTTTTAAATTTAATCTTTCAACTTGAGCTTCAGCAAAGCTTTGAGGAGGATCAGTAAACTCTCAACTAAACGCACAGAAATGACTACATCGTCGTCACTTGAGGTTTGCATAGCGCAAAAGAAGTGCACCAAAAAAACAAGTTTGGTCACAACCTGGTTGATCACTTGCTCGCATTAGTATTGGTATTGTGGTTCTATAAAGAGGGGCTTTATAGACGATCGAGGTAGAATCGGCCGGCTAGTGCACAAGCACCAAGTACAGAGACTAAGATTGGCCAGACTTGCCAGACTGGTCCGATGCTCGTGAAATTCTGCTGGCGTGAATGTTTGCGATGGCGGTGGAGAGCTTTGTCAATTATCAAACTGTATTTTGTGTATTTGAAATAAAAAACGAATTTTGTACGAATTTTACTGCTGCTGGCGCTAAGAAAAATAGAGAACTAACTCCCGTCCCGGATGTAGAGACACTTCGTATAGACGCCCTTGCTCCCATCACATCACTAAAGGTATGCAGCGACGAGAAATCAGTAGGACCGGAACTGTCTACCGGACTCCGTAACCCTGATTATTTTACTGAAACTTTCATACAAAAAATGTGCAAATTTTGAGAGAAATTATTGTTAAACATGTTAGCTTATTACCCGAATCCTCTACAGAACGCGTTCTTTGACTCCTTTTTGTCTCTCTCTGTCACGATACTAGGCTCGGAGTCTCTAGGAGGGCCATGTGACCAATGCTACACGCAAAGAAATTCCGTTGAACGTTGAATGTTCATCCGGCCTAACCCATTAAATGTTCAAATTATTGACCATCGGATGTTCAAAGCATGTCTAAAATCACCCACACTACGACAATACGATTCATCCGATTTGGTTATTGTTTAAGTATGCGTGCTATCTGCGGGGAACGTACCGTCGAGCGAAAAAAATCTTCTTCGTCCTTTTTAAAATAGCCCACTCTTCTTCGTGAACAATTTGACGTTTCGTTTTTTCCTCGCATCAACCGCAGTCAGACCGCGAAGTTTTCCGCCGGTGATTCCGTGCTCGCCGCACGATCGTGCGTTTGTAAAAGCGGTTCCCGCAGGTGGACAAAAATGTTTCCCGATCCGCTTCAGGCAGAAGTGAGCACTAGGTGAGTTAAGTGCACGAGGAAAACGTGAGAAACGTTTTGTTTACATTACATTTTGTTCCCCGTAGTTTACCATGGAGCAGAAATAATTGAAACCAAACCAACATTCCGGGACTCCTCTGCCACGGAACCACCACGGACACAGTAAGCTGGCTGCAGTTTGGCGTCCACTTGCGGGGCATGACCCGCGAGGCAGCCTACTGTGATGAGCAGCTGATGCGGGAACTTTTTGCGTTGCGCAGCTCGTGGATGAGCACGGTGCTCGGATGGCGAGGAATCGGAGCAACTCATCAAGAACTTGTGGTACTTGTGTTGTGTACACGCTGTTCAATGTGGGTTTCATTTCCATCCTGACCTGGATATACGCGAAGGATTTGATCCTGAAACCGTACACTTCCCGGCCAGCCAATTCCGAACATTACGTCGTGTGCCAGGACCGCCTCAATAAGTGCCCGGACATGGGCGAGTACCTGCTCTCGGTCAACATGGTCATGTGGGAGAACAGGTAGGACATGTGTGAGTTCAACCAGGATTACGACATTCTGCAGCTGGTGGAAAACGACATCCAAAACGACGCGGGTTTCAGTCACTCATTCGAAACCCCAACAACAAACTGGCCAGCCGACAGATCGACGGTCTAAAATCGCTCATCGATGCCCTGTGCCCGGCAACCCGCCTAAATCGGTTGACCACGACTTTGTCCAGGGAAAAGCTGTGGCGCTTCTGGAAGTTGGATCACAAATCGGCGGTAGCTCCGACCGCGGACGCCAAAACCAAGCAGGCTCCGGAAAACGCCGCTCATTTTGTGAACGTCAAAACGCTCGAACTGTTCCTCTCGTCCGGAAACATCGTGAACGGCAGTCGTTTTATCCAGCCCTCGAGCAGTGACCGGAGTGCGGAAATAATGGACAACACAGTTCAGATTCACAACGCTGGACAGCAGTAAGGTGCCGGTCGTGCCGAGCTTTGTCCTGATCGGAAGCCACGGCGGCGAGGGCATCGACCCTAATCTGGACGACATCTTTCAGATCGTGCTGAAGAAGATGCTCAAAAAGGACCCCACCACGAGGACGAAAGCCCTGCAGGAATTCACCGAGCTAATCGGCAAGTAAGAGCTGGACGTCGTAAAAGCTTTCTCCCGTTCAGACCTTGCATGTATGAGAAGTTGTCCACCGACTTGGAGCACCGGGTGCGTGAAACGGCTGCGCAACCCCAAGTAAGTTGAGGAAGAACAATAATTCATAGAAAACTAATTCAATCTTCTCCCATTCAGATTCAACACCCCGGAATAGTGCAAAATCAAGTACCAGCGCGTGCTGATCGCCAGCCTGCGCGACCATTTGGTCCGCGTAGTTCGAGGTTGTGTAGGCGTTTCTTAAGCACACGTCGTTTCTGGTGGAGAAGCACAGGGCGCAGATTCGAACGGTGAAGGACGGTCAACTGACGGCGGAGAAAATTAACAAATTTTGGGAACGAATGCTGGAGAACCATCTGATCAAAGTTGTTCAGTGGTGTATAACAACGGAGACCTCCTCGGAACGGTAAATTTTCGAAAATTTCAAAATCTACTAACAACTGCTAGCTAAATTTTGGAATTGTCTTTTAGCAATCATCGAGCAAAGCATTTCCGTTGCCTCAGACGTCCAACAATTAACGACCTCCCACGTGGAGCTGATCTGGAGCCTTAAACACATCTCGCCCAAACGCGTTTAGTTCAACAGCGGCTCGGCCGAGCGACACGACGAACCCGACGACAATTCGCACCACGCGCTGTCGAAGATCAACTACTCACGCTGGTCTACAAAATCGTATGTCGATCGCATCACCCGTGGCCAGGCGTACGAACCTAGTCCGGCAGTTCCAGGCAGCTTTTATCTGTTCCAATTCCTGGCCGAACCAGGCCAACCCATTGGCGCTCTACACTCGAATCGTGCTGGACTCGATCCTGAAGGGAATGGAGCCGGAACAGAGGTAAAAAAGTCTACATTTGTGATTCCTCTCACATTACCAACAAAAAAAAAAAAAACCAACAATCTGTCCTTATTTTCAGCCCGAGGAAGCCGTCATCCCGAGCCTACCCGGTGTCTCGTTAATCCGCATAACTGTCCGTGGCGACACTTCCCAACACCTTCGTGATAATTTGCTTTGTTTGCCCCAGCGCGGTTCTTTCGGCCGATCGAGGTCGATCTGGTGCTGGCCGAGCATGACCAAGCGGAAGCTCGGATGAAAACCGCCGGTCGGTTGTTCCGTCAGGAAATTTTGATGCCGTGGAATCGAACAACCGAAGATCACAAGGCAGCAGCATTTTGTCCTGATTTCAACTCTGCTACTGTAAAGTGGTTTTTCGATGACTGGAGTAACGAAGATTTATTGTTAAACGTTTGTTGTTAAAACTGAATTAAACATAATGGAATCTCTTATTGATTATTTTCTTTTGTAGGGTATATTAATCAAAACATATTTTTTTATTGCTTTAACATGAAAATTAAACTGATTTAGTTTAATTTTAAAGTTAAAGCAATAAAAAATTATGTTTTGATTAATATTCTCTCAAACAGTTCAATTTTTACGTAAAATATTCATTGAACAGAGCCATCTAGCGACAAAAACTGTGAACAGAGCCATCTGGTGGCGAAAAGCGGTACTGCCCAGCAGCGGCAATGTACGGTGGCGCCGCCAGCGGTGAATAGAAAAAACTGCAAAAAGCTGCTCGTGGCGACACGCACACTATCAAATGAACTGTCAAATTCCATCCAAATCAAGTTGAACATCGGATGGTCAAAGCGCTTTGAGCATCGAATGTGCATGATCGTTTATGACCATTCGATGCTCAAAATTTCGATACCGATGTTCAAAGAATTCACATTGGTTGTTTTGCGTGTACTGCTACTGAAGCCTGGCTGGTCGTCAGCGTGACTCCAACTTCGTTCGCCGGGCGGTTTACGTACTTGCCGATACTTACTTACTCGGGGGGCTGACACCAAATCCCATATTTGAGTTTCGCCATGAAACTGGAAAAGCATTAAAAATAAATAAAACTGCCTTGTCAACCGACTTATTTTTTTTTTCGACGTTCGGATTTTTTTTCAAGTTTGCGGCTGTAATCGATGGAGTGTTTTTTTCTTGCTGTAATTCGCAATGTCTGTGTGAGGAGAGTGCAACTCCACGCGAATACAACCGCACTAGTACCGGCTTCGGAGCTTTGGAGTTCGGATTGGGGTCTGAAAAGAACGACAGCTGAATGGCTCCAAGAGTGGAAGACACTGCAAGGCAGAGACTGAGTGTGAGTTAAACTGTAACCCTCCCATGTAGTACTTTGAACACACTTACAAACACGCAGACTAACTGACGATGGCTGTGGAAAGCAAAGGAACTTGTTCTGGCGCAGAGACAGTGCAATATCTGATGCGCGAGACTCCCAGCATAAGGTTTACGTGCACTCTCTTTGGTGGTTTCACGCGTTCCAGAATGTGGGTCACTGGAGTCTTTTTTTTTCGCAACCAGACTCCCCTGCCGGGACTGCACCGAAACTGGGGCTGAGTAGTTTGGGAGATTTGTGGGCGACTGGAGAGAGAGTGTTTTGCTTAAAAATTTGTGCTTAATTTATAGTTAAAATATGTTTTCATTCAAAAAGTAATACAAATTTTCAAAATCATCAAACGCAAATTTAAGATTTGAAAAGTATCTCTTTTTAATACTGTTAGCGTTTTTTGTGATTTTTATCTGTGCCGTCGGTCTGTAATGGAACTTTCGCCAGTTGGTCTCGTATCCCAAATGAGTCACAACTCTTTCAATTTATTTAGCAGTAAGTCATACATTAATTAGTTGACTCATGGTGAATTCAGACGTTTTGAAGAAACGCAACTAGGGTCACTTTATAAGATCTGAATGTTTTGTCAAAGAACTTTGGGCTCTATTCTGGTGAGGTCGCGCGTTACGAAAATGTTGCATGCTTGGTACTGGGGAAGGGGTCTGCAACGCAACAAGGCACTGTTGCGTGGAATTTTCCACACAGTTGCAACAAAAAGCGAAAGATGAGGTTTGGGATAACCGGCACAAAGAGGCGGGGCATCCGTCACCATTCTGAGTCAATATAACCCCGCTCGATCAGCCCAGGGAAATCATTCTATCGCTGGACGCCGAGGAGTAAACTACAACCTGGACCTGGAAGCAGATGGCCTGGAGGCCCAGAAGCAGTTGGCCGAAAAGAAGCTGGCCTGGAGCAAGGAGCAGACCAAACAGAGGCAGGCCAGCCGGAATATTCTGGCCACAAGACCCGGAGTGGCCAGATCCCTCAGGGGTGTTCCGATGGAAGGCCATACGAGACTGGCCAATATGGGTATCAAACTTCTTGGATTTTGATACTGGTGAAGAAAATGGCCATTTTGACAGTATTGGCCACAACCTGGAGTGGCCGGTGCCCTCAGGGAGGTTGTCCCGGGAGGACATTTACCGAAACATACGATTTTGGGCAATATGGGTATCAAACTTCTTGGTTTTCTGGTACTGGTAATTAAAATGGTCATTTTGACAGTATTGGCCACAACCTGGAGTGGCCGGTGCCCTCAGGGAGGTTCTCCCGGAAGGACATTTACCGAACCACACGATTTTGGGCAATATGGGTATCAAAATTCATGGTTTTCAATACTGGTAATGAAAATGGCCATTTTGACAGTATTGGCCACAACCTGGAGTGGCCGGTGCCCTCAGGGAGGTTCTCCCGGGAGGACATTTACCGAACCATACGATTTTGGCCAATTTAAGCAATATTGGTATCAAAATTCATGGACGCATAATTCAACAAATAGGCTTAATTTTAAAAGCTTTTCTGCTAAGTTCTTTGTCATACTGGTCATGTGTAACATAACCACGTGCACCTTTTTTTTCTAACGTTTTGATTAGTTGACCTTTCTTTTCCGAAGTCCGGGGTCAAGAGTGTACATTGTGGACGTGCATATAAGAGTGACAAAACGGCTTCTGACTGAAATCCCCTTTGGCAACTTGACACATTTGCAGGGTGTGTCAAAATAGCACGATTCAATCGGAACTACATTTCATAGTTTTTAAGGTTTTGTTGAATATCTCAGAATTAATACCATATTTTGGGGTTATGTGAAAGTGATATGATGAGAAATAACTTTGTAGAATCCCTTTGTCCCTTTGATACCATATTTGAAACCATCACAATTGCAGCCTGCAAAATATTAAAAAACACATCATTTTTCGAAAATTCAAAAATCGTTCCGCCCCTCCGTCGCGATATATCGAAAGATGGAGGTCGAAATCGTGATCAGGGACAAAAATTACCTCGTATGACAAAGTTTCACCCTAATCGAAAAGAGGTCAGGGTAGAGCGTCCAATTTCCTGGGGATACAAAATTCCCGGAAATCGGAAAATTTTCAACCGATTTCCGATTTTAACTTTATAGGAAATTATTCTGATTCCGCTTCTGATAAATATTATGCAACAAAATTGTATAGATGAGTCTGAGGATTAATTAATGGCTTAACTGCTTGTAAAAAATCATATAACTTTAAGAAAATATACAAATTCTAGTGTTAAAAAAATATCGTTCGTATTTTTTATTGTGATCAAGGTATTCGAAAATTGAGTAAGATCCATGTCCCACAACAAAAAAAAAAAGCTTTTAAATTTGCCTGTGTGACCAATTCGAGAGAATATGCTCAGGAATAACATTGACAGATAAAGTTGAAATAAAAAAAAATATGCAAAAAATATTTTTTTCACCGCAAATAACTTTTCCCAGAACATTTTTACTGGTTTCAGCTTATGAATAAAAAGATAATCATTGAATTAAGCTTTTAAATCTAACTTCTCGTACTTTTTCAAAACTCAAAGTCAACATATATTTGTAGCGAGTTTTTAAATATGTTTTAATTTTTTTTGAGCACCTTTCATATGATACGAAGTTGTTTTTAATGATTTTTTATGGATACATTTATTGTATGGTTTTTGAGACATGGTATTCAGGCTAATAAATGACTTAGCTCAAAAGAGTTTTCATAGTGCAAAAAGTGATTTAAATTAAACAATACATGTTTTTCATAATTAACTCTCTTACGCCCCGCTCTTACAGACTGTAACTTTTTGAATACTATTAAACAAATTCTTGTTGCACAACCCTCTTTGAAAAAGTAACAATTCAATTTTCTTCTTATTTGGTCACGGTAAACAAAAACGTTTAAAAATATTTCGATTTTGATCATGGCAGAAGGGGTTAATATCTTATTTTTGAATGAAATAACACATTACCTAACAAATACGCATAATCTATTCCCAATTTTGAATGCTTCAGAAATAAATATTATCTTAATCAAACCTTGACATGCAATGTACAGACAAGCTGATTAGGTCAATATAAATAGTCGATTGAAATGAATAGAATCAAATATAGTTCTCTCATTTATTTTTATTGCATATTTTCTAAATATTGGTGCCAAAACGTTAGGAAAATTTATACTTCAGCTTCAATTTTGGGAATTCCCGGGAAATTTACAAATATCCCGGGAAACGGGAATATTTTGTTTCGGGAAATCCCAAGAATCCCTGGGAATTTTTTTCCCGGGACGGGAAATTGGATGCTCTAGGTCAGGGCAACTGCTGTGTATGTTGGCGGAGAATTACCCAAATCTGGAAATAGGTTTAAATTATATCAACTTTTTCAGGTAAAAGCAAGGGTCCTGATTTTCGGTTCAGTGAACAGAAACCACTCACTCATCGCCTATCCATTCGTCGCCTATTCTAACCCGCTAGCAATCATGAGCGAATGAGACTCGCAAGCAGCCAACGAGTGGCCCGAACTGTTCACTCAGCAAACAAATAGTTACGTCGTGAAAATATTTGCCTACTCCGTCGCTCGACGACACTCACACACTAACATGCTCAGCGAAGAGCCATTCTCACAAAATGCCAGCGCGGCAGTCTTTTTGTCTTCACGCCCTCAGTTTGCCATCAATTTGATTTTTTCTTGGTGGATGTTTCTTTGAATGGTGCATATAATGTTATGAAATCAAAATAAATGCACAATTTCATTGATAACATTGATTTTAGGCAACCCAAATCAATGAGTATAACGCAGCGCATCAGAGAAAAATTGTTTTCAGTTCAGAGTGATCGGAGACGATCGGCCTGTCTGAGCCGTTCGGAGACTGAGCCGATCTGAGAGAGAAGGAGAGTAGAAGAGAGAGTGTTCGGGTGCGAATGGTGTTAAAGTGACAAACCGTAGGAATTCATCAGGGCAGTATCGCGTCGCCTGCTATTTGTGCTCGCGAATGGAGTGGTTGATTTTGAGCAATCAGGACCCTTGGGTCAAAGTTATAAAAAAAAAAAAAAACAAAATAAACAGGTTTACAAAATCATCCAAAAGGATTTTTTTTTATCAATTTAGAGTCTTTGGAAAAGCACATTTTTTTTTGTATGCCATACTCCAAATTATCCCACTGAGAATAGTTCCTTGGTCTGCGCAAAACTGAGCTAATCTCATTTTAAATGTTTTTGGTATCTTTAGATGACCATATATTGGCAACCAATGACAAAGATCAAAGAGGAAAAATGTAGGGTTTTTTTCAGTTCTTCAAAAAAAATTTTTTCTAGAGTGAACTATAGGCACTATTTTTATAAATTTAAAAACTGAAACTTTTTTCAAAAATGTAGACTAAAAATGGCAATAACTTGACAATGGAAGCACTTTATTAAAATTTCACTTTATACTTTTTGATCGCAACTCGCATAACTTGGTCAAAGCTTTTTGGTCCTTTTTGTAATTTTCCGAAAAGATGGCATTTCATGTCCTCTTAAACATAACAGAAAATTTAAATTTAATTAAAATTTAATTTAAAAAAATAAAATAATGTTTTTTGGAAATCACTTAAAAGATTTCATAAAATATTTTTTTTTCGGTGTAGTTCTCATCCAAAAATTCCTTCAATTGATACAGATTTTTGAATTTTGCGCAGCTGTCAAATTTGTATGGAAATTCAAATGGACAAGCTGATGATGCAAAATGGCAGACTAAAAAATGTTTGATAAAATGGCAGAAATGGCCAAAACAAAAAAAATAAAATTAACACAGTAACTTTGCCCATTTTCCACGAAGATGATCCTCCTGATTTTACTTTTACGTGCACGTGCCAACCTTCCCACTCTAGCGCTGACCTTCTCCGCAGACGATGCCTTATAGATTAAAATTTCACTTTTTTTAGTCTGTGATGAATACAAAATACCTTCAACTTTGCCAAGGTAAGCTTATTATATCACAGCCCTGCGTTTTGTTTGGTGTGTCGATTCTAATCAGCTGCATCATCCGGAAATGTTTTTTTTTATTAGCGACTAAGACGGACATCTTCTCAAATCTCGAATCGACTTCTATGACTTGATTGTCTTGGACGGCTTTTAGCACCTCTCAACATTTGACCGACAAAAAAAGCGTGCGCGTCTTTTTTAATTAGCTGGTTCGGGGTGTAAAAACCCCGGCCGGGTGTCAAGTGCAGTAGGTCACCCCGACAGCGACGCCAAATTGGTGAAATGCTGGTCGGACAGGAAAGTTCAACCGACGCGGTCAGAGGAAATCTGGGTGAACTTGGGGAGTTGCGTCAACAAGTTGAGCTGTGCGCGAACCACTTTCGTCATGTTCAAGTAAAAGGGCCCCGACAAGGTCTGTCACCGCACAGGAAGGGTCGTATTTAAAAATTGCACCCCGCTGTACGCTGTTGAGGGGGCTTAGTAGCTGTTATTAAAGCGAGCCCGAGTTACCTTGACTCTACGTTGTCGCGGTCGAAGCAATTTCTTGGATGCTGGAGAAGCCGGTTGGTGGATGTTGCCACCCTTTCAAACTTGATCTACCAAAGTTCTGCACATGGTTGGCGCTGCTGCTGGCCACCGGTTTCCCCATCTTGTGGTTTTGCGAGCCCGGGTGTTGCGTACGGTGTGCGGTGTCTTTGGCAGAGCATTCACCGACCAGAGTGACCACTAATCGTTAAGTGGTGCGCTACGCAACTGATTCATGAGAATATGCACCCAAAACTGGCAGCGCTAGTCCGAGAGAATGATGGTCTCGAGTCGAGAGAATAGTGGTACCATTCACGGACGCAGAGAACACAGCTCGAGATGGGCGATAGAACTATTCTCTCGAGGTTCATTTGCCAAAAAAGTTCATCCGTCAAACAAAAAACCAAAAGTGTCGACAACGGGAATCGAACCAGGGACCTTTGACAAACCAATCCAATGACTTAGCTGCCTCGGCCACCACAGCTTGGTGACCAAGGAGAAGTCAGAAGTTGATGTACAGTATGTAAAAAAAGTATTTACACCCCTTGGGCACTATGCACATTTTGTGATGAAACATGTAAAAAATTTAAAGTTTGACAGGAACCTAGTACTACGTTTTGTTCAGAAACTCATGCCAAACATTTTGCTAAAAAAAGCTCATGAAAAGATGATTTCTATAAAAAGTTATATAACAAATACTATTACGAAAATAAAAAAGGTGCAAAAAAAGTTTGTACACCTTTCGAAAAATTAACATAAATAATGTTATTTGTTGACAAATCACCATAAATCCAGTCTCCCAACTCCAAATAGGCATCCTTGACTGATAAAAATAATTTGGATTGAATATAAAGTTTACTAACTACTTAGTATAAAAGTTTATATAACTCTGGAAATTCTATATAAAACTTATCTAAACTAAATTTTGCAAACTTTTAATTCAACTAAATGTCAATATATTACCATAGAATTGCTAAATAAACATTTTGGAGTGGGTATAACACCGTTTTGGGGGTATTTGTATCGATAGAATAGATTTTTCGTTGGAATTTCGTACCAACCCGGAATTACGTCGTCGGAAAATCCGCCGGCATCTGAACCGGTCCTCAATTCACAAGTCAACCTATGTGGCATCAGAAAGGGCATAAAATTTCCGATCTTTTGATACCCATACATCCAGGTTTTCTATAAAACCCACGTTTTTAAATACCTAAGCAAAAACGTTGTTATGGTTTCGTTTGAGCAACCTGCCAAAAATGTATGGAATTTCGTAATTTTTGTTCTCGTGGATCAAACTTACTTTTGCCCAGGTATTTAAAAACGTAGGTTTTAAAGAAAACCTAGATGTATGGGTATCAAAAGATCGGAAATTTTATGCCCTTTCCGATTCCACATAGGTTGACTTGTGAATCGTGGACCGGTTCGGATGCCGGCGGATTTTCCTACGACGTAATTCCGGGTTGGTACGAAATTCCAACGAAAAATCTATTCTATCGATACAAATACCCCCAAAACGGTGTTATACCCACTCCAAAATGTTTATTTAGCAATTCTATGGTAATATATTGACATTTAGTTGAATTAAAAGTTTGCAAAATTAAGTTTAGGTAAGTTTTATATAGAATTTCCAGAGTTATATAAACTTTTATACTAAGTAGTTAGTAAACTTTATATTCAATCCAAATTATTTTTTTAATCAGTCAAGGATGCCTATTTGGAGTTGGGAGACTGGATTTATGGTGATTTGTCAACAAATAACATTATTTATGTTAATTTTTCGAAAGGTGTACAAACTTTTTTTCCACCTTTTTTATTTTCGTAATAGTATTTGTTATATAACTTTTTATAGAAATCATCTTTTCATGAGCTTTTTGTAGCAAAATGTTTGGCATGAGTTTCTGAACAAAACGTAGTACTAGGTTCCTGTCAAATTTTAAATTTTTTACATGTTTCATCACAAAATGTGCATAGTGCCCAAGGGGTGTAAATACTTTTTTTACATACTGTATGACACTTTTTGGAGATTTATTGATTCAACGAACGAATGAACTCATTTGTTATGATGGTGTGAGTTGGTACCATTATTCTATCGATTTTGGCACTGAGCCCTCAATAAATTTTGAGAGAACGATTATCTCGATTCTGAATTTTGGGTGTGGGCAAGTGGGGTGGAAAGCTGTAAAAATAGAAAAAAACAGTACTTTTTGCGATTTGCAAAATAAAAACAAATTGACTTTTTTATTTGAACGATCAGAATATGTCCCAAAAGTTTGCATATTATGTTTTAAAACATACACCCAAAATTCATAATCGAGATAATCGTTCTCTCAAAATTTATTGAGGGCTCAGTGCCAAAATCGATAGAATAATGGTACCAACTCACACCATCATAACAAATGAGTTCATTCGTTAGTTGAATCAATAAATCTCCAACAAGTGTCATACATCGACTTCTGACTTCTCCATGGTCACCAAGCTGTGGTGGCCGAGGCAGCTAAGTCATTGAATTGGTATGTCAAAGGTCTCTGGTTCGATTCCCGTTGTCGACACTTTTGGTTTTTTTGACGGATGAACTTTTTTTGCAAATTAACCTCGAGAGAATAGTTCTATCGCCCATCTCGAGCTGTGTTCTCTGCGTCCGTGAATGGTACCACTATTCTCTCGACTCGAGACCATCATTCTCTCGGACTAGCGCTGCCAGTTTTGGGTGTGGTCTTTATCGTGTTATCTTGGCACACGTGAATTTTGGGCTAAACTAAAATTCTGGTAGTTTGGCACAGCTTGCAATTTCAACCAAATTTATAAGATTAATTTTAGTCAGAATGACCAACTCTCTAGGACTTTGATGAATGATGAATATTTTTTTTAATTTGAGTATTTCTCTGAGTGTCTGGTCATTTGATTTTTTTGCATTTTTTAATCTGACCGAAAAATTTGGGTGCCTTCCTTATGCTACTCAAAGAAACCATTTTGCATCATCAGTTTGTCCATATTTTTTCAGACAAATTTGTTAGCTGCCAAAAAAAAAATGGTGAGCAAAAATTCAAAAACTTTTATCTTTTCAATCTGATCGATTTGATGTATTCGGCAAAGTTGTAGGTTGATGATATGATCCAAGATATGATCTATTGAAAAGGTATTTAAAAAGGCCTAAACAATTTCTGAAATCCCAAAAATCTCTGGACGTAATATTTGAAAATCCCCTTGCCCAATCTCCGGAACTAATGGTCCAGCTTTTCAGGTTTCAGTTTTTGATAATTAAACATTCGTGAAATTTTTTGATCTCTTCGAATAAAATATTACACAAGTTTGGCTTATCCAAAGAAGTCTTCGACAAAGTTGTAGATGTAGATAAGGGGTCATCCATACACCACGTGAACACTTTTCCCTCCAACATTATTTCATACTCTTAATGTCAATTAATTTTTAATTTCACCTCAATGATTTTGTGAAGTAGTGACGCGCCGGAAATAATGTAAAAAAAACATTTATTTTAAGAAAGAAAAAAAGAAAAATAAAAAAAATCATTTTATTTCATTTTTCATTTTTTTTCACTTTGTCCTAAGGGGTAACTTTTGTCCCTGATCACGAATCCGAGGTCCGTTTTTTGATATCTCGTGACGGAGGGGCGGTACGACCCCTTCCATTTTTGAACATGCGAAAAAAGAGGTGTTTTTCAATAATTTACAGCCTGAAACGGTGATGAGATAGAAATTTGGTGTCAAAGGGACTTTTATGTAAAATTAGACGCCCGATTTGATGGCGTACTCAGAATTCCGAAAAAACGTATTTTTCATCGAAAAAAAACTAAAAAAGTTTTAAAAATTCTCCCATTTTCCGTTACTCGACTGTAAAAATTTTTGGAACATGTCATTTTATGGGAAATTTAATGTACTTTTCGAATCTACATTGACCCAGAAGGGTAATTTTTTCATTTAGAACAAAATTTTTCATTTTAAAATTTCGTGTTTTTTCTAACTTTGCAGGGTTATTTTTTTTTTGGAGTGTAATAATGTTTTACAAAGTTGTAGAGCAGACAATTACAAAAATTTTGATATATAGACATAAGGTGTTTGCTTATAAACATCACGAGTTATCGCGATTTTACGAAAAAAAGTTTTGTAAAAGTTACTTTTTGCGTTTCTCTTTGTTTCGTCGTCCGTGTCTGTCGCGGGTGACCATGAACGGCCATGATCGATGACGACCAACTTTTTCATTTTTTTTCAATATTTCTTGCAGTTCCGTCGTGAAACTACTTACTTTTCCTGTCATTCTTGAACGACGAAATATCCTACTTTTCTGTACCAAGAATAACAGAATCGAATAGCACTAGAACACTTTTCAAAATAAATGCTGAAAAGTTCTACTTTTCAGCACTCAAATGGGTTTTTCGAAAAGTAACACTTTTAAACATTTTTTTGATTTAAACGATTTATTGACAAAATATTCATGTATTTGACATAAAATTTAACTCAGTGTGTGTTTTTTTTTGAATTGCAAAAAATGTTGTATGGAACTTAGCTTAGCTTAGCTTGGTTGACCGTACTCTAGCCGAGCATAAAGCTCGCAATAGCTAGGTTGGCGCCGATAAGGAAAATAAATGCGTCAGGAATGTGCCGAATGACACATCACCACTCATTTGTCCTTTTGGTCGACTCCTCACGATCAACGGGGGAGGTGGGGAGGGATTTGATGATTGGATACCCTATAGAGATGCCTAAGATCTTAGACGACCTCCAAGATATCCGGATTTGGAAGGGGAAAGGGTTTAATGGGATACTTCACCGACGAATGAAGTTGTGGGCATTGGTTGATAAATATTATGAACAATAAAATGCAGTAATATAATAAGATATAAATTAGAACGCTCTCACCAAATTCAGTTCCAGGATCATCCAACCAGCTCCAAACCGCGATGTAAACCTCTTCCGTAGTACATTCCAAAAGCCCTGCACTTATGATGCCATTATTCAAATATACTAACCAATCACCCCATGCACACAAACAGCGACACAAAAGAGACGAAAATTATCACGAAAAAACAGGACTGCGCGTCCCCAGAAGCACTGCACTTATCGCTAAAAATGTTGTATGGAACTCGTTGCAAAACTTGATTTTTTCAGCACTCTTCTTATTTATCCAACTCGGTGAACCTCGTTGGATAAATGTACGACTCGTGCTGAAAAAATCCTCATTATGCAACTTAATCTTTAAAATAAATTCTAGCATTTCAAAAGGTCATGAACAACTTAAGTTTAGCTTTTAAAGACTGTCTAAGACTGTTGGAATGATTTCCAATGTCAGAAAATAAAACGAGTAAAAATATTTTCATTTTTTAGAAGCAACACAATTATTTCTGATAATAAATTGGATGTTCAAGTTAAAATATTTCAAACGGTTACTATTTTGGCCTGATAACCCAATAATTGCAAAATTAGCTATAGAACTTGGCGGTCATCTCACTTGCAAATCGATTGACCATCTACCTTTATGTCACGAGAAAAGCCCCCTAGTTCTAAACCTCCAGACCTACGACGATTCCGACGACGACGGTGTGAGACAATCTAATTGCGCAAAGATTATATTATAGTCGGTGACCGGGGCCAATTGGGTCATCGTTCGGCTCTTAGAGAGATCGTACAAATTCCAGTTTTGAGTGGCTGTTCTGTAGGTGACGCGTGTGTGTGTTTGGGTGATGCAGATGAATGGTGTGAGTCTATTTCACACAAACAGCCCACAACATACACACACACACACACACACAAATATAAAATGCCGCCGGCAATGAGGAAATTTAGTGGGAAACTGCAAGAACTGCGGCGGACGTTAATCACACGTCCGTAATGTCGGTTCTTGTATACCGGCCCATAGAGCTCGGTGGTGTGTCTCTACCTTCGTCTATCTGCAAAGGTCTGCTGGCTGGCTGGTGTGGACCCAGTCAAGCGGATATCAATACGGTACGGCACTCTGTGGGGTGTGTAGAATTCCGCTCTCTTTTGGGTCTGCTGTGGCGAGGAAAAGTACCAGACAATCTGGTTTATTTATAACGCAACCACCCTCCGATAATAGGACTTTGGCCCGGTGTTGCTGCGGTCGTGTAACATTTCGATATAAATGCACTGTACTGTGATTTAAGGGTTGGGAAAGCGAGCTTTGGCCGGGGGGGTGGGTTCATGGTAGGGCATTAGAAATAATTTAAATAGGTGCCATTTTTATGATCTGCTAAAAAATTGCAGTAAACCTTGTTGCAATTCGTTGCATAAACTACTATTTCAAGGGCAACAAGTCCTTGAATCATCATTTGGCATCATGTAAGAGATGCAGAAAAGTGGACCGACTGTGATAACACGATGTGGCTAGGCTTTAATTAAATTTCCATTGCCATGGGCACTCCGCAAACCTGTTACAACACACAACCAAAGAGATGACGCTAGAACTGATAGAAGCACTAATGACATGTTAGCAGAATGTGAATTTAAGTGAAAAAAATCCAAGTTTTTGAACTAGCCCCTGAAGTCAACAAATTTCTAATAAGTCTCGCAACACAATGCTTTTCAAAACCATAAACTTAATTTATGTTACATCACTCAATCGCTTCATTAGGAAGCCAGTCCGTAATCAAACGAACACAGATTACGTATTTCCAGTGAAGTAGAGTTATGCTCTCCGGGATAGATTTGCAAACGGGAACAGCTTTTGCTGTCGTTTTTTTTTATAATTGTGCAACGTAACACAGGCTATCAAAGCTTCTAGCTGCGTATCGATGTGAGGAAGAGATTATGATGGTTATGAAAATGGATTTTTCTGCTTTCCATCGATCGATGCTACGACCGTACATTTCAACCACGGGGTAAAATCTGTCCCTATCATGCACATCATTTAATATTACACGTTTTTTGTTCTCGAGCAAAAATACTTCAATCGTGCGGAGAGCAACCCGTTCTTGTGTCGCTGCTGTGTAGACTTTGGTTAAACCAGTGTTTCTCAACCGGTGAGGAATTCCTCTCTCGGTCATTCTAGGGGGGGAATGAGGATTCAATAACAATTCAATTGCTTTAAACGAATTTGGAAAGGAAACGTATATCATTATTTGGCAATTCTGTGCAACTTTCAGTTTCTTTCATTACACAGTGGTCGGAAACGCAAATTTAGCAGGAATAATTTATTTCCGCTTCAGGGATGCATTTTCGAGCTTCGATGTCTAAGAAGCATTTGTTAAAAATGAAATTCTACATCTTTTGGTCAAAATGATATTAGGGTGGTCCAACAATTACTAATATTTTCAAAAACTATCTTCGCTTCTAGATAAGATAGAGGTATACTTTCTTCAACAGTATTGTAGTACTACACCCAAAGTTTAAGAACGAGGGGATAGTCCTCACGAAAAGAATCGTGAGGAAAGTGCTATTTTGCGAGAGTATAGTCCTCTCACGTGTTCATTCGTTCATTGGAACAGTTCATCCTATTGAGTGGCTTATATGGACAAATGACCGCCACTTAGTCAACGAACCATGGTGGCCCATACGGCAAAGGCACGGTTCAATATTCCGAAGGGCTTAGGTTCGAGTCTCGGTACCGGTACTTTTTTTTTGATAGATGAACTTTTTTTTGAAGATGAACCCATGAGTAAAGTACTCTCGGTAGTTTCGGGATTTATCCTCTCAGTCCGCACATAGTACCATTTTACTACCGAATCGTGCTCTTTATCCTCTCGTAGGCCGATGTCCAGTTCTGGGTGTAGCCATTTCAAACAACTTTGTCGAAGACTCTAAATCTCTATCTCTTAATCTGATCATTCTACAGCATTTTATATGAAAAGCAGTAGGGTGGTCCATCAAAAAAGTGTTTTTATTGCGTATCTTTTTTGTATTATTTTTGGCATTTTTGGTGTCTTCAGGACATATTTAGAGCATAAAAATACGCGTCTTTTGAAATATCAACGAAGTCGCTAGGTCATTTTGATAAAAAGTTACAGCGTTTTTAAAGTTTTTAATAGACCTTTTTCAAATGTTTGTATCTTTTCGAGGGGGACACAAAAAAATACGCTCCGCGTTGCATCTCAAAGCTCAAAACTTCTTCTTTAATATGAATATAACATCTCAAAAGGGTTTTTCTTAAACTCAAGTTACAGCGATTTAAAAATGGTCATTTTATGAGATTTTGTGCCATGCCCTATGAGAAAATTTACATGAATATCGCATAAATCAGTGAGCTCAAATGCAGGTAAAATTGATTTGTGGACAAACGTGATCGAACCTGGTTTTTATGGCAACTAGGGTGGTCTTAGATGACCTAGGGTGGTTAATATTCGTTCACTCTTAAAAAATTTTTTTTTTTAAATTCGCATAGAAAGAAAAATTAAAAAAAAAACATTTGAAATTTAAATACATAACCTGTTTTAAATAGTAAAGCAGCTGAAGATATGATATCTGATTAGGGTGGCTCAAATTAATTAGCAAATAAAAAGATTAAAGATTTTATTATTTCTCTACGTTTTCGTAAATCGACTTTTATTTGTATTTTTTAATAGGATAAAACTTTCCATGCATTTACTTTGACAAAAGGAGTCATTTTGTATAATTTGTTTGTCAATACGAGGATACTTTTCCAATTTATATCTTTTTACCTAAAAATGCAAATTCATTATTTTCGGTGCATTTAATAAAAAAAAATTAGTACCAGGTTTTACAACAAAACCTGAACACTCGCCTTAAAGATGTTTCCCAACAAATATAACAAATTTTCAGAAATAAAATAAGAGTTTTAGGAAATCAACTTCAATCAACTTCTAATTTCAATTTCTTAAGTGTGCATTTTTCCCTGAAACTATTTTTAAGGGTTCAAATCATAACCTACCACGTTTTTAGGACGCTAAATCGATAAGAAAATGTATCATGTTTACGAATATTCACATTCCCATTTTGTATGGGCAAAATTGTATGAAGCTTTGTATGGAACAACTAATGATGCAAAATGGCACCCTTAAACACAGTAAATGCATGGAAAGTTTTATCCTATTAAAAAAAAAAAAAAAACACACAAATAAAAGTCGATTTACGAAAACGTAGAGAAATAATAATATGTTAAAATACATTTTCTAACGAATAAAATCTTTAATCTTTTTATTTGCTAATTAATTTGAGCCACCCTAATCAGATATCAAATATTATGGGTTTTCAAATATTATCATAGAGTTTATGATTTTTTTTTCATTTCTTGGAATTCTTTTTATAAAAAATGCTGTGATTTTTTGCAACTTTCAAGCTTAGAAAAAAACGTAATCATCAAGTAATATTTTTTGTGAGTTTTTGTGTTATAAGAAACATTCCAAGCATTTTTTTCATACACCATTATTTCTTTATGATTATTAGTAGAACACTGAATTGCATAGTAAACAAGAGTTTTGTTTAGTGAAAATAAACAGAAACAAATGGAACTGTCATAAGATATTTATTGTGAGATTTATTTAATTATATATGATCAGTTAAGGCCGTTGCAAATATTTTTTGAAGTTTATGTCCCTCGACTTTGACAAAAAATAAAAAAAAGTATAAAAAATGAAATTACGAGCCATGGTTTCAACATTTTAATGAAAAAAGTGTTTTAAAATTTATTATACACCTGTCCAGTTGTTTTGCCATCATTAGTTTCCAAAACATCTAAGTATTGACGAAAATTTTATTTTTTGCGAAAAATATTTTTTTTTTGCGGTGGTGTACATTGGAATTTCATAAAAATTCAAAACATTTTAAACAAGCCCAAACATGCTAAATATGATTATCAATGCAGAAAAATGCATTTTAGATTGTTTTCATTTGATTAGACTTCTATTTTCATGGAAATTTTGAAGTTTTTTGGAAAAATATTTTTTTGCCCCCTGATTTTTCAGACCAATTTTTGAAAATCAGCCAAGGGGGGAATGGAACGCAGAAGGTTGAGAAACACTGGGTTAAACCTTCTAATACGCAGTTCTCTAAGATTACGCGAAAAAATCCCAATTTTAATCTTTTGAGCTTGTTTTGAGCTATAGACGAGCTATATGGGTCATTCCATCTGAAGCGGAACAGCATTTGAAAATTACCCTCTCCGATCCTGCTCAAATTTGGCAGGGCTGTTTATACTATCAAAACATGCAAGAATCCCGAATTTCATCCAAATCGGACCACCCCCTCCATTTTTGTACCTCCCCAAAAAATCGACTTTTTGACGATTTTTGACCAAACCTCCTAGTTTGAAACGACGATAACTCAGGAACCACAAATCTTAGAGGGTCGGTCTTAGACTCAATTTTGAAGGAAATTGGACGTAGAATCCATTTCCGTGATCAAAATTTAAATTAATTTATTTTTTCTACCTGTATTGCGCAATTGAAAACTTTAAACGGCCGTATCTCAAAACACCCCAACTTATTTTTTTTATTTGACCTCACCATTGTGTTCCTTGGCCAATTTTACATAAGAATCACCTATCGACAAAAATGAATATGTTTCGTTCCAGAGATATCGAATTTTAAAGTTTTGTGTTTTCGAGATTACCTACATTAGCTTCATTCGCCGCATCTGCTAGAAGCACACAGGCGGGCTTATCAATAATTGCTACCTGGTATTTTATTGAAATAATATTTCATCATAAATAATCTTTATCAAATTGGGCAAAAATTAACTGTATAACACTGTAGGAAACTGGAGTTTAATCGCGAATGTTTATCTGTTAAAAACAATGAATGAAGTGAATTTCTGTGCTAACCCACAGGACAGAGCAATGACGACACACAGTAAAGGGCAGAATTGGATTCCGATGCAAAATGCAATTAATCTTGTTAGTAACACTGAACAATAAGTGCACGATACATTATTGAGTTAAAAATATGAATTAAAATGAATAAAATTTGTTGATTTGTTGTACTCTAGTGAAGGACGATCACAAGGAGTAGGAAAAGGATTTCTGTAAAGTATAAAACTGAAAAATGTAAGAAAATCACAAAGTTTGATCTGCTGCAAAGCGGCTAATTCCCCAAATTTTGTTGCGATGATTTCGACATCGTCCGAACAACAGTGTTTTTTTCTTCTGTCATTCTTGGATTCTTGGAACACAATACGGCTGCTGTCCTCACGTATAAAGGATTTTTTTTTAATAAAATGTACCTTGACCAAAATCATCTTTTAATCAAATGGAGCTGGCTCACAATATAAAAATTGATTTAATATGATCAATCTTTTAACCCATAAATGAGATTTGCCAAATTATGGTAAAGTGTCAATAAAAAACTATAATAATAATAAAGCAGGTTTTGGGGTTTTTGCTGAATGATACTATTTTGCTACCGCCCATGATAAAGGCCCTAGTCATGGCCTCGGAGGTTCTCTAAAACGGTTAGCAACACGTAAATAAACGGTGCATTCAAAATAACCCAATAAATATTTTTTTTCACAAAAATAGATTGATCAAGGTAGGGGAACAGCATCTAATTCCAGCGTTCTTCTAATGTTGCCATATCAGCGCTTTGGCATTCAATTACAGCTGATTAAAAGCGTTTTCAACTGAAATCGTGTGATAAATAGCTCAATAAGAAAGAAGTGAACAAGCAAGTTTCTATCAAAAGTTTTGCAAAATTTGTTGTTTAAATAGTGAAAATCTCGGGTGAGTTTTCAAAAAGCCGTAAGAGCCACCGTGACCTCCGACACTAATATTTGTTTTTCTCCCAATTGTAACAAGATTTAAATTTTTTTCAGTTTGGGGCACTTGAGAGACGAGTTGATGAACAATCTTAAGCATTTTTGAAATTTGCCAAACATACGAGAATTTCCCCTATTAGCCATTTGAATAAATATTTGCGTAAAATTATAAAAAAGATAAATTAAATTAACTATCTCCCAGAACAACAGGTAGCAGTTATTGATCAGCCCGCCTGTGTGCTTCTAGCAGATGCGGCGAATGAAGCTAATGTAGGTAATCTCGAAAACACAAAACTTTAAAATTCGATATCTCTGGAACAAAACATATTCATTTCTGTCGATAAGTGATTCTTATGTAAAATTGGCCGGGAAACACGATGGTGAGGTCAAATAAAAAAAATAAGTTGGGGTGTTTTGAGATACGGCCGTTTAAAGTTTTCAATTGCGCAATACAGGTAGAAAAAATAAATTAATCTAAATTTTGATCACGGAAATGGATTCTACGTCCAATTTCCTTCAAAATTGAGTCTAAGACCGACACTCTAAGATTTGTAATTCCTGAGCTATCGCCGTTTGAAACTAGGAGGTTTGGTCAAAAATCGTTAAAAAGTCGATTTTTTGGGGAAGTACAAAAATGGAGGGGGTGGTCCGATTTGGATGAAATTCGGGATTCTTACATGTTTTGATAGTATCAACAGCTCTGCCAAATTTGAGCAGGATCGGAGAGGGTGATTTTCAAATTTGCACTTTTTCGTGCACAGTTGAGATGGAATGACCCATATGACGAGCGTTTTGTTTCACGAAAAGCAATGACTTGAAAAATAGAGTTTGTCAAAAAGTATCGAAAATGTACAAAAAACATACATTTTTTATGTAAGTTGCTCTTGTCCATCATTGACAAAAACCTCGTGTTATTTCTGTTTCAAAAATTATTTTTATCAGAAATAAATCCTGACATGAAATTTGTTTACATTAGAGTTGAAAGAAATTCAGTTCTTTCATTTCAAAGTGGTCAAAGCTAAGAAAAATTAAACCTTCACATAAATATCGGAAATTGCCGAGAAAATTTCAAATTTACAGGAAAACGGGTAATATTTTATTCACGGGAAATCATTGGAATCGAAAATAATTAGTTTTTATAAGTTTTATCCAATTGACCCTCTTATCAATCGATGGAAACTACTGATCAGACAATCCGAGTGAACTCCTTGAAAAAAAAAAATGTTAAGATCACGACTAACATATTGTTTGGCCCTATTGAAATGTAAGTCGTGATTTATTTTTTTTAGCATAAATACACAGCAAAAATTCCGATGGTAAAATCGCATTCAAAAGCATGCACATAACCTTCGTCAAAATAAACACTTAATATTACACACTGCATGTACAACTTTTGCAAACACAAAAAAGTTGCAACCGACGTGATTCAAACCCAGCACCAACAGTAAGGACTGGCGCCTTAGCCCACTCGGCCATCAGACCAATAAAAAGTTGTAAGAATATACGCATATATGAGCTTGACGTTTCGGACAAGAAGATTTCCCATACTGATGGGCTACATATTTCAGGGTGTAAAATCACATAAAATTACATACAATAATGCAATATTTATTTTACACCCAGGCCTTTTACGCGCAGCTGGATTACACTTTTTTAGCTGTGTAAATAAAAGAACAGGCAAAACATCAAATAGTGGGAATACTCGGGCAGGCGGTAATAACAAAATTCATGCCATTTCAATAACAAATATTGTTAAAATAACAGAAAATGTTATTGAATCTTTTTGAAAAATCCTTTTTTGCATAAGGAATTCATAACAGTTTATGTTATCATAACAAGATTTGTTATTGGTCTGATATTGGGTGAGAGCCAAAACAACCTTGGAATAACAATTTTTGTTATGGAAAAATAACTCCATTCGTTATTGGGATGATCGGATTAGTTGTTAAAATAACAAAAAAGAATAACAATGATTTGTTCGAAGAATAACTAAACATAACAGGCGAATAACAAAACGTGTTACAAATAACATAAAATGTTATTGGCCTAGTATTTTCCAATATCTAAAAATGTTATTCCCACGTTATTTCCGTCTGCTCGGGTAGATTATAAAACTAATTTGGCCGTTGCTATTATTTTAAAATTACGAGCCATGATTTCAACGACATAAACGGCGACATTAACTTTGAAAAATATTTGTAACGGCCTTAGACATATAAAAGTCAAAACTAAACTAGATTAGAGAAGATAAAAATACACACCCAAAACTGGGCAGCAACGAACGAGAGAACAATGGCCTCGAATCGAGAGAATAGTGGTACCATTCACGAACACAGAGAGCACAGCTCGAGATGAGCGAAAGAATTATTCTCGCGAGGTTCATTTGCAAAAAAAGTTCATCCGTCAAACAAAAAACCAAAAGTGTCGACTACGGGAATCGAACCCGAGACCTTTGACAGACTAACCCGATGACTTAACTGCCTCGGCCAACACAGCTTGGTGACTCAGGAGCGGTCAGATGTCAATGTAAGACACTTGTTGGAGATTATCGGTTTCAGTTTACGAATGAACACATTTGTTATGAAGGTGTGCGTTGGTAGAATTATTCTATCGATTTTGGCACTGAGCCCTCAATAAATTTTGAGGGAACGATTCTCTCGACTTTGAATTTTGGGTGCATAACAAAACAAATAGAAATCAGAATCTAGATCAACTAGACCAACAGCAGCTTAAATTTTCCTTTTAAAAATTTAAAATATAAAAAAAAAACTTTTAGGAGAAAAATGCTATCTTAGATAAAGCTTGAAAATGTTTATAATTCCAAATGACAAACTTGAACCAATTTCAATACCATCAATCAATCGATCTTGTACAATTAATCTGTCTTTTTACACTGCATCAGTCCTCATTATAAATACTAGAGAAAAAAAAAACCTCATCCAACTTTCTGCATCGTAACCATTTGCATGGCATTTAAACCACTTTTCCACATTTTTCGTATACACGTAGGTACGTATTGTTGATATTGTGGTGTGTGTGAGCGGAGAGCGAAAAAGTATAGCACACCTGCAGAAGCCAGACAATAAAACGGTTACGCAAAACAATGCATAACAATACTGCGACCTTCCGTGGCCGGCTAGGGTTCTGCCTTAGGGCTTTTGTTCTAGAGCACATTCATAAACTCATCACTTTTAATAGCTCTCAAGCTTGTGACGTTGTTAATCAATTTGCTTCTATATCACATTGAAAGTTGGTTGAAAAAAGGTTTTTTTATTATTATTGAAAAATTTTAAATCTAACATTAAGAAAGCCTAAGGTCATGCTTTTTCCCCGCTCTACACCAATGCGAAATCACCACCGAACCACCTTGACGGGGTTCCACTTTTTCCGCATCTTACGCCCCAAATCTAAGCCGATGCCTTTTTTTACGACCGATCCGTCATTTGCTATTGAATTCCGAGCCGTATGGACTCTAACCTACCTCTGTCTCACGCAAATCGGTTCCTCGGCGACGACGGCTGCCAGTTTTATGACCAAATAAACGGAGACCCGTGATCTTGTTAAGCACTGCCGTTATTTTCGTCTAGGCTGGCCACAGACTGTCCTTAGCCTTAACCACAAATTTGCGTTTCGGAAGGATCCATTAACCTTGCGTTAGCTGGTTATTGCAATTGGAGTTATTGTTCACCTGTAAACGCGTGAAAGGGGAAGCTTACTGAAGTCTTATTTTAAATTTATTCGAACATTGATTTTTGGTTTAAGATTATCTTTAAATTTAATGTTGTAAAATTTCACAATAAAAATATTAAATTTGACAATTTTAGCAGCAATTACCCTATGTCTCTCAAAGAAAGGTGAAGGAAAGGGTCCTAGGTCGGTTAGTGCCCGTGGGCCTTGTCATAGTGCCGACTCTGGCGTCTGGCGTTTTACGCAGTGGAATATTATTCAATTAACCTTACCGTATCGGTTTTCAGTGTCAGCCGGCCGGCCGGCATCGGCATATTTAACGGTCATACTCTAGAAGAAAGCGAATGTTTTTAGAAACAATGAAGAGCTTTTTTTAAACTTTTGAGAAAATTTAGATTTCTCAAAATCTCTTTTTGTTAGTTAGTGTATTAAAACGTTGTTGATTTTCATTTTGTATCTAGCAAAGTTGCGAAATTGCTAAATGTATACAATAAAAAATGTGTATATTAAGGACAATGAGCATTTTCAAGGTCACGAAAATAATGGTTTCCCCCTAATTTAAACACAACGTTCAAGAACTATTAAATCTCGCTCATGACCAAAACTTCAACTCATTCTCGTTTGACGTCTTCTCAAAATCCAAAACTCTATTTCGTCAAAACCGGTGCGGTGGTGAGCAATTCCTCTTCAATTGGCCCGCAATTATAGCTACTTCTAGAATCGTTTTCACAACAACCCGCATTTAAACACACCATCACGAGCGGTTGCAAAAAAACAGCTTAAATCAGCACAAATGTAAACCCAACGCAACGAAAAGCGACTTCCCCCGACTCAGCTGGGCTGAGTTCTATCGAGGGGATATGATTCACCACTACCATTCTCCAGGGGAGCTTGCAGAACGGCGAAGATCTTGAACGGTAGACAGCCATAACTTGTGGCGCTGTGCTGTGGTGGTATTGGTGTTTGATCGTGACTGAACCTCCTGTTTACGGCAAGGTTCGGTTCCGAGATAAGATCTGTTTCTTAGGTTTGAGATCTAGCTATATCTATTTATTGCAAACAACTGTACAATTTTTTATGTCTAATCGTAAAACGGCAGAACTCGATTTCAACCCTGAGATATTTAAAAATAAATCCGTGCAATATTGACATACTTCATAAGTAATTTTGCAATTGTAATTTCGATCTGATCGTGCTATTTTGACACAGCCTGCAATTGCGACAAGTAGTTGAAGGGAATTTATTCAAAGTGTTGTCACTTTTGAGTGTACTTCAACATTTTGAACGAATCCATTTATTATGAGTCGATTAACGATTAGTATACACAAAGTTGGGACTACGAGCTTCTTGTTGAAAGTTCATTTTAGAGTAGCATTTTTTAAATCAGCTGAATCTCCTTCCTTGCGAGCTGATACCAACAGCGTCTCTGATATCACCGTTTTGCCACCTTCCTGGAAACATGCAAATCAACCCGGCCACGATCAAGCGAAGTTCTGTAATTGCCGGAAGGTTGCGGTTGTTCGTGTCACTCCTGTGGTTTGTAGTAAGGAGTGTGCCTCGCTCGGTATCAGGAAACAATTTAAGCCGACAAAGTACTGAGCGTGATGAAGAAGAAGTAGTCTAAGAAGATCTTTAGAATACACACATCAGCAGTGTTGATAGTCCAGTTTGAGCCAGATGTCTCTCAGCTCGGGATGCTGATAAAGAGGTGCTCTCATTCGGAACAACTCGTCGACCTGACGCTGCTGGTTGGACACTTGAGGCTTGTGGCTGATGTTGCTTGGGTGGTTGGTTCGATCGGGCTTGGAGGTGCATTCAGTTGGAGCGATCGTTGAACTTTGGTATTCTATGCTCCGTTAGAGGAAGCGAGAGAAGGAGAGACGCGAATAGCGTGAAGATTAAGTTGCCCCGGCATCACTTGGCTTGTTGGCATTTTGCAGGGATTTTCAAGAACAGTGATTTTTTTTTAGCATTTGCACGTGATGTGTGAGTGGTACAGGTATGCTAATATTGGTGGGGATGAAGAAATTAATCATTGATAAGAGCAATTCCAGCCCAAAACAGGTTTTTTTATGTACCTTTTCCTCGACTTGGAAAAGTAGGCATTTTATGTTCCCTGAAGCATATCAAAAAATAAGTGTAATTAAAAATCACCAATTTTTTTACCGTGTATCATTTTTTCAGAGTAGTCCTCATCCATACCTACAACTTTGCCCAAGACACCAAATCGATCAAAAAATTCCTTCAAAAGATACAGAGTTTTGAATTTTCATATATCATTTTTGTATCGACAGCTGCCAAATTTGTATGGAAAATTATAAGGACAAACTAATGTCCGAAGGCACCAAAAAAGTTTCAGCCGAATTAAAAAATAAAAAAATTATAAAAAAGATCGATTTCGTAGAGAACTAGAGCGTCCAATTTCCCGGGGTTACAAATTTCCCGGGAAACGCGAAATTATAAACCAATTTCCCGGGAAACGGGAAATTTTCAACCAATTTCCCGGGAAATCCCGGGAATTCCCGGGAAATTTTAAATTTATTGAAAATTGTTATAGAGCAATTCTCTGAGTTTTCGGTCATTCGATTTTTTTTTGTATTTTTTAATCCGGCTGAAACTTTTTTGGTGCCTTCGGTATGCCCAAAGAAGCCAATTTGCATCATTAGTTTGTCCATATAATTTTCCATACAAATTAGGCAGCTGTCCATACAAAAATGATATGTGAAAATTCAAAAATCTGTATCTTTTGAAGGAATTTTTTGATCGAGTTGGTGTCTTCGACAAAGTTGTAGGTATGGATATGGACTACACTGAAAAAAAATGATACACGGTAAAAAAATTTGGTGATTTTTAATTTAACTTTTTGTCACTAAAACTTGATTTGCAAAAAAACACTATTTTTAATTTTTTTTTATTTTTTGATATGTTTTAGAGGACATAAAATGCCAACTTTTCAGAAATTTCCAGAATGGGCAAAAAATCTTTGACCGAGTTATGATTTTTTGAATCAATACTGATTTTTTCAAAAAATCGAAATATCGGTCGCAAAAATTTTTCAACTTCATTTTTCGATGTAAAATCGAATTTGCAATCAAAAAGTACTTCAGTGAATTTTTGATAAAGTGCACCGTTTTCAAGTTATAGCCATTTTTAGGTAACTTTTGGACCGGCCCGTGGCTTAATGGCTACGGCTCCCGCCTCATAAGCGGAAGGTTCCGGGTTCGATTCCCGACCGGTCTCCTTGAAATTATTCGACTTTTTTTTTTTTTTTAATTATTTAACTTTGAATATGAACAAAAAACGCATGTAAATCAGGTGGGATTCGAACTCACACCTTTGGATTGGTATTCAGATGCTCTAGCCACTCGGCCACCGAGGGGTTGACACTCCTTGAGTGAATTAATCCGTAGTGGTGAAATAATGTCACAAGGTCATTTACTGTATAATACAACAATCCCTTTCCCAACGATTCCCCTACACACACTACACACCATATTCTATTAATAACTCGAAGTGGTTGGTACGGTATGTCCTCACTTCTTCTTCTTCCCCTGATGATTCCATGAAATGTGGGTTCCGTTCATAGAATCTGTCTCTTGCGGTTAATGCAACGCAGTAGGCCGGGCCGCTTTAGTGAGTGTAATACATTTCGGGGGTTCTCGAAAGTACTGCACTCATTAATAATGACAAGAAAGAACTTGAGGCGTAATCTAACCATAAGTTCTTCCCGGATGCTTTCTTCGGACTGGCTGCGCTTGTGTTCGATTAGATTAGATTAGATTAGATAGCCATTTTTAGGTAACTTTTTTGAAAATAGTCGCAGTTTTTCATTTTTTAAAATTAGTGCCCATGTTTGCCCATTTTTGATAAAAATATTTTTGAAAAGCTGAGAAAATTCTCTATATTTTGCTTTATTGAACTTTGTTGATGCGACCCATAGTTGCTGAGATATTGCTATGCAAAGGCTAAAAAACAGGAAAATTAATGTTTTCTAAGTCTCACCCAAACAACCCACCATTTTCTAATGTCGATATCTCAGCAACTATAGGTCCGATTTACAATGTTACAACATGAAACATTCGTGAAATTTTCCGATCTTTTCGAAAAAAATATTTTCAAAAATTTAAAATCAAGACTAACAATTCAAATGGGCGTAATATTGAATGTTTGGCCCGTTTAAAATGTTAGTCTTGATTTTAAATTTTTGAAAATATTTTTTTCGAATAGATCGAAAAATTTCACGAATGTTTCATGTTTTAACATTGTAAATCGGACCTATAGTTGCTGAGATATCGACATTAGAAAATGTTGGGTTGTTTGGGTGAGACTTAGAAAACATCAATTTTCCTGTTTTTTAGCCTTTGCATAGCAATATCTCAATAAAGTTGGCATTTTATGTCCTCTAAAATATATCAAAAAATAAAAAAAATTAAAAATAGTGTTATTTTGCAAATCAAGTTTTAGTGACAAAAAGTTAAGTTAAAAATCACCAAAATTTTTTTTACCGTGTATCATTTTTTTTCAGTGTAGTCCATATCCATACCTACAACTTTGTCGAAGACACCAACTCGATCAAAAAATTCCTTCAAAAGATACAGATTTTTGAATTTTCACATATCATTTTTGTATGGACAGCTGCCAAATTTGTATGGAAAATTATATGGACAAACTAATGATGCAAAATGGCTTCTTTGGGCATACCGAAGGCACCAAAAAAGTTTCAGCCGGATTAAAAAATACAAAAATTAAAATTAAAGAAAAAAGACCGATTCCGTAGAGAACTGCTCTATAGTCTTGGTTTTATAAATATCAACTACAAGAACATGTATTTTGGTATTTTTTTAATGAGAAATTTTAAACATGCCTCTGTAACAAGTTTATTGAAATGAGAAAAAAACATGCAGAAATTATGTTTTTCATGACAAATACTGGTTTCAGCTCTTGAACAAATGGTAAAGCTTTTTAGTGTAGGTTTTACTCAAAACAACCCAAGGTTTTCAAATATTTGAGCCAACTTTGAATATATTCTTGCATTGTTTGAGAACAAAGAATAGAAAATAATTTATCAATGATTTTTTTGTAGTATCATGTTGCATAATTTAAATGACTCGATAAACTATTTCTATTTTTCACATTTAACCCTCTAACACCTGTAGTTGCACCAGTGCTCCATAATTCTTTTACTTAAAATTGTAATTTCTTTAGTACTAGGTATTCAACCAAATGAATTAATTCTTTTTGCACAAATTCGATTTTCATCTCAAGTGATCATGGTAAACAAAAACGTGAAAAAAATCTCAATTTTAATTTGGAGGTAAGGAGTTAATATTGTTTTGATTAAATTACATCAATCTGTTGAAAATTAATAATAATTTAATTTGTAATAATTTAATACTTATTAAACAAGATCTATTCCCAGTTGCCTTAAAAATTAGTATTATCAGAAATAATTCTGATGTCATAATTTCTGATAATCTGACTAATTATATATAAACCAAACAATACATTTAATTTAACAAAATCATGTTGAGTTTGTTCATTTATTATTTTTTCAGAGCATTTTCAAAAAAAAGTTCAAAAAATTTAAGAAATGTATACTTCCCCTAGAATTTCGGGAATTCCCGGGAAATTTACAAATTTCCCGGGAAACGGGAAATATTTTTTTTCGGAAAATCCCGGGAAATTTTATCCCGGGACGGGAAATTGGACGCTCTATAGAGAACTGCTATCTGAATATTGCAAGTTTAGAAGAGAATTAAGTTCTTTATACAATATCGTCAGTGGTAGTGACATTGGTTCTGGGGGTGAGATTGAGTCAATGAAACATAATTCTTTTAAGCATTGAACGCATAGTCACCCACACTGATGGTAATTAATACTTTTTCAGAGCAAAAAAAAAATGATTTTTCTATGAATTACTGTGGAGTCAATTAAATACATGCAATTAAATACATAAAGAAATTTTTGAATGTATTTATTTGATTGAAAATAAATATTTTTACACTTTTTAATTAAATTTAATAATTATTTGTTAATGGAAATTTTGGAAGGAGTAACCAAAAGCATTCAGAAATGAAACAAATGTGGAGAATGCCCAAATTTACCTTTGTGTATCATTTGTATTTAACTTTAATCACTGCACCAGCACCATGACCTGCAAGTCAAATACCGCTTCGAATTATAATCAGTTCAATCAAAATCCGCCAAACTACATCAAATCGTCGCCATCGTGCTAACTTGTCGTACGTGCATTTTGAGCCAAATTGAGTTAAGAACGCCATTTTGTGCAGCTCACAATGCCTCACCATTTGACCTTCACAGATCCCCAAAATTCGATTTCAATCCTGAGATATTCAACAAAAACCGAAAAAACTCCGTGCATTTTTGTCACTTTACATATGAAAGTAGTTTCAATCTTGTCGTGCTATCTTGTCACTCCATGAAAATTGATGTAAGTGCGACAAAAGGCCAAAGGATTTCAGGCCAGGAAAGTCAGGATGCGTTTGTCGCACGTACAAGCTAGACTACCGTAAACATTTGTAATTATAACTCGGGACTCCAGCAACCAACTTCAACCAAACTTCGGGACAATGCACAGAATGGTCAGCCAAACAAAACGTGTTTGTTATTGTTTACATTGCGTGCGCTCGTTTTTGTATATTCAAGGTCAAACATTAAAACGCGTTTTTCTCGGAACGTCAAAATGGCGGGTGCGACAAGATAGCACGACGACGTCGAAATGTTTACTGTCACAAACACACCAATGACAAGTCCATTCAAAAGTCAATTGTCCGTCAATTCACTCGATATCTTTTTAACAATGGCCAACCACCTTTGCGCGCACGGCAATTAATAAATTCAATAATATTAATGACCGACGGAAGCACCGGCACCGGTGTCACTGCCTCGACCGATAGACCCTTGCCAGAGTGGGCCAAACAGGTCCACAAATCCACAAAGAATGGACCTGTCCGTCGTCATCGAAGGTCGCGTAAATATGTATATTTTCTTTTGTAGTTTGGTCGAGGCCCTTGGGCTATTCAGTTAATGGTTTGACTTGATCCCTTGTAACACTGAGTTGATAGACGCTGTTTATAACTTACAATGAAAAGTTAAAACAAATTTTAAACTTTTTTAATCTAAGAAAAATGTGTTTTTAATTAAAATTGTGAGTCAAAACACATAAATTTTAGTATTGTTTCAATAATCCGTAAACATTGCAGTTATATTTTATTTCTATCAGCAAGATCCGTTAATATCTGTCGAACTGTCGAGGTTTCCCCGTGACATTGAAAAGTGTGAGTCGGCGGTGAAGTTCAGCTTAGAAGCTTCTTATTTGTCTTTGTCACGCGATCATGCGTTTGAATTGGGAAAGAGATAGCAAAAACAAGCGACTAAACCAAAAAGTAGCACTCTCAAGGTTAGACCTGAAAAAAAAATCGACGACTTCGGCAGAGAAAAACCGGAATCTGGGATGATCTTTGTTTAGAAACTGGGTAACTGACCGTGAAATCTATACTGTTTTGCATATTTAAATTTATCGTACCAGGCCGGCTAGATTCAAACAAAAAAAAAAAGCGTTTGTTATTTAATCTTGTAGCTTTTCTTGTTAACCCTCAAAGTATTAAAGAAAATAGTTTTTTTTTAAACTTTATTTTGAATTTGCATATAACATTTAGTTAAATTTGTATTTTTTCGCAACTACCACAAACATACAATCTACTCGTTCTTTTCATCGTCGAACGGGCGTCTTACACACTTGGCATTCCGAAATGGCACAGATACGATTTGTGGTGCCTTTCAAGCTGTGCAAAGCAAAACAAGAAAAAAACAACAAACTCCTGTCTAACCATCTGATCGTAAAACATGCTCAGCAGGCGCTCTCCAGAGCATGGAATTAAAGAACTCTCTTTCTCCGAGTCTCACGCACCGACCGGCTCTTTTTGTGTGTGTCTACCACCCAACTGGGTGGCAGGTCTCCTCTCCAATCGGATGCACATTCTTCTCCTCTCTTCTTTAGATTTCGCGAATCAGGGGTTCTTGTGCGTTCAATCGGAGGGAAATGTATGAAATAATCAGATTCTGGATTTTTTAAGGATACAAATTAATTCAATACCTTGTAAAATTCAGATGGTTTTATAAATTACTCAAAAAGGTTTAAATTACATTTTCATTCTATTTTTTTTTACTAATTTTTTCTATTTTCTAATTTCAACATATTTAATTGGATTTCAAAAAAAATATTTTGTTTTTCAAATTTTCATTCAATGTTTGAACCTTTCAATTTTTTAGTGTATTATGTAAATTTTCCGGGAAATCCAAGTTGGATAATTACGACGAGTGCTGAAATCTTCTTTTTGCATCTAGTTCCATACAACTTTTTTTTCAAATCCGAAAAACACACTTAGAGTCTAGCTTTGAGTGGAATCATAAGTCAAATGTTCATGTATTTTGTCAATTAACCACTTGAATTAATAAAAACGTGTAAAAGTATTACTTTTCTTAACAAGTGCTGAAAAGTAGCATGATTCGATTCTTTTATTTTTGGTACAGAAAAATAGGCTTTTTTGTCGTTCGAGGATGCCAGGAAAACGGAAGTGCAAAAAATATATATTCTTGGTAAAACGGCATATTAAAATTTCTTGTTTCGTTAAACGTATTTTTTATTATTCGAAGTCTCATTTTTGGTCAATCAGCACAAATATGACTAGTCTGGAATTCATGATCATGATTTGATTTTTTCTGAGTAGACCTTTCTCTGAGCTATTCAAATATGAAAAAATGTATCTTGAGAATGAATATTATTTTTGATTTGATGACTTGGAAAATTTTTAAGGTTTTGCTTTGAACTTTTCAGCTCAAAAATATTTTTTCAGATGACAAAAATGCCATATTTTGTGCATATGTTGGGCAACATCCATTTGACAGTGTTGCCTATTTTTAAGAAAAAAACGAAATCGAAAAAAATAATTTTAATATTTTTTTAGATTTTTAAATCTTTTATCGGAAGTCTTTCGATATAAACTTCGATATCATTCACCGTTTTCAAGTTACAGCGACTTAAAATTGATTTTTTATGGGTAAGACATGATGAAGTTCAGGCATGATCAGATCAGAAAATTTCTTACAAAATTGCTTCAAAGAGGTTTTATTCAATAAATTGGCTTCACTCCCAAATGATATATATTCGAACATATTTATTTTGCGCAATTTAACTTTTGGGGTGAAAATTCCAACTAATAAAAGATTTATTTTTTAATAGGGTGCAACTATTTTCTCTGAAAAAGTATTAGGAATACTCAATCAAGATGGCAAATCGATTAGAAATCCCAAGATATAGATTTTTGAATATTTTAATAACCATTTTGTATAATACATTGCCAAATAGCATTTAGACTAGTATGGACGAACTAATGATGCAAAATGATTCCTTTACCCGAGCATGGGTAAATAGCGAGGGAAATACCTTTCACTGGTATCAATAGCAAATTATGGTATTCCTGGACCCTTTAAAATTTGTCTTAAGGATTATGCAAGAGCAAAATTTGGTATCATTCCAATTTAAGGTATTGTTTTGATATTGCAAAATGACTGAATTTGCCAATGGTCGAACACCACATTTTGTTATTCATTTGGTATTACAGTATTTTATCAAATTCCTCTGAAACTATGGGAAAATTTTGACCAATTTTGACAAAATAATTAATTTTGCGCTAAAATGATGTCTCAAAGCGAATGCTGAGTTTTCGGTCAGTCGATTTTTTTTGTATTTTTTAATCCGGCTGAAACTTTTTTGGTGCCTTCGGTATGCCCAAAGAAGCCAATTCGCATCATTAGTTTGTCCTTATAATTTTCCATACAAATTTGGCAGCTGTCCATACAAAAATGATATGTGAAAATTCAAAAATCTGTATCTTTTGAAGGAATTTTTTGATCGAGTTGGTGTCTTCGACAAAGTTTTAGGTATGGATATGGACTACACTGAAAAAAATGCTACACGGTAAAAAAATTTTTGGTGATTTTTTATTTAACTTTTTGCCACTAAAACTTGATTTGCAAAAAAACACTATTTTTAATTTTTTTTATTTTTTGATATGTTTTAGAGGACATAAAATGCCAACTTTTCAGAAATTTCCAGAATGGGCAAAAAATCTTTGACCGAGTTATGATTTTTTGAATCAATACTGATTGTTTCAAAAAATCGAAATATCGGTCGCAAAAATTTTTCAACTTCATTTTTCGATTTAAAATCGAATTTGCAATCAAAAAGAACTTTAGTGAATTTTTGATAAAGTGCACCGTTTTCAAGTTATAGCCATTTTTAGGTAACTTTTTTGAAAATAGTTGCAGTTTTTCATTTTTTATAATTAGTGCCCATGTTTGCCCACCTTTGAAAAAAATATTTTTGAAAAGCTCTAAAAAATTCTCTATATTTTGCTTTATTGAACTTTGTTGATGCGACCCATAGTTGCTGAGATATTGCTATGCAAAGGCTAAAAACAGGAAAATTGATGTTTTCTAAGTCTCACCCAAACAACCCAACATTTTCTAATGTCGATATCTCAGCAACTATTGGTCCGTTAACAATGTTAAAACATGAATCATTCGTGAAATTTTCCGATCTCCTCGAAAAAAATATTTTCAAAAATTTAAAATCAAGACTAACATTTTAAACGGGCCAAACATTCAACATTACGTCCATTTGAAATGTTAGTCTTGATTTTAAAATTTTTGAAAATATTTTTTTAGAAAAGATTGGAAAATTTCACGAATGTTTCATGTTTTAACATTGTAAATCGGACCTAAAAATGCTGAGATATCGACATTAGAAAATGTTGGGTTGTTTGGGTGAGACTTAGAAAACATCAATTTTCCTGTTTTTTAGCCTTTGCATAGCAATATCTCAGCAACTATGGGTCGCATCAACAAAGTTCAATAAAGCAAAATATAGAGAATTTTCTCAGCTTTTCAAAAATATTTTTTTCAAAGGTGGGCAAACATGGGCACTAATTATAAAAAATGAAAAACTGCGACAATTTTCAAAAAAGTTACCTAAAAATGGCTATAACTTGAAAACGGTGCACTTTATCAAAAATTCACTAAAGTACTTTTTGATTGCAAATTCGATTTTAAATCGAAAAATGAAGTTGAAAAATTTTTGCGACCGATATTTCGATTTTTTGAAACAATCAGTATTGATTCAAAAAATCATAACTCGGTCAAAGATTTTTTGCCCATTCTGGAAATTTCTGAAAAGTTGGCATTTTATGTCCTCTAAAACATATCAAAAAATAAAAAAAATTAAAAATAGTGTTTTTTGCAAATCAAGTTTTAGTGACAAAAAGTTAAATAAAAAATCACCAAAAAATTTTTTACCGTGTAGCATTTTTTCAGTGTAGTCCATATCCATACCTACAACTTTGTCGAAGACACCAACTCGATCAAAAAATTCCTTCAAAAGATACAGATTTTTGAATTTTCACATATCATTTTTGTATGAACAGCTGCCAAATTTGTATGGAAAATTATATGGACAAACTAATGATGCAAAATGGCTTCTTTGGGCATACCAAAAAAGTTTCAGCCGGATTAAAAAATACAAAAATTAAAATTAAAGAAAAAAGACCGATTCCGTAGAGAACTGCTCTGCTTTCATTGAAAACCAGAAATTTCAAACATTTTTGATATACCCCCTAAAGAAATGACTTGTGGAAAATTTTCTAAGTCAGGATGCCACTTTTTGGTATTATTTTGGGTATTGAAGTGTTTCATCAAATTCTTCTGAAACTATGGGAAATTTTCTATAAATTTTGACGAGATAATTAATTTTGCACTAAAATGACTTGAAACTCAAAAATGTTAAAGCTGATTTTCAAATTGTTTTGATAAACCCACTAAGATTTTTTTTAAATCGTTGAAATTTCTCTATGTCGGGATCACAAAATACTTTGAAAAACGAGTCAATCGACAGATTATTGAATTTTGGCAATCCAGTTTCAATATAATAGCAATTATTTTTCAATCTTGTTATTTTTCAGAAGCTTCAAGACCTTCAAGCACAGGCCGTTCATCAATGACAAATGCATTCGATGTGGTGAAGAATATCACTAAGAACAACATGGAATCATCAGATTTGGCTGTTGCATATGGATCATTTCCGTTTTTTCACTAACTGCAACTGCTGCACTAAAAATGGTATGAAAATACCAAATTTTGGTATTTCTTGTGCAAATACCAGCGACCAAAATGTGCTCTTGATTGCCCAGTAATAGATGGAAAAATGCCATGAAATCATACCAAAATCATGTATGTGGAAGACCACAGGAATACCAAAATCTGATTTTCCAAGGGTGCGGGAATACCTAAAAATTAAACCATGACAATACCAAGTTTTGGTATTCAAGCAATGTTCAAAAATTCAGAAGACCTTGGTATTGGTATTTTATGGTATTTTACCATCTATTACTGGGCAACCAAGGGCACATTTTGGTTCATGTTATTTGCTCAAGTAATTCCAAATTTTGGTTTTCGCGTGTTATTTACCCCTGCTCGAGCGGTAATAGAAAAAGTACAAAAAAAAAACTAACAAATAAATTATTGGAAAACAAAAATCTCACTCCTAAGAGAATGGCTCTAATGTGCCTGTTTTGCTATATTTTCATTTCGTTTCATGTTTTCGATTTCATATATCCTTTAATAGTTGTGTTTATGTCAATGCAACGTTTTGAGCGATATTATAAATTTTCTATCAATTGAATCTTAAAAACTGTTCAACCACTCCACTAGGAAGTCCACACCGGAACACTTTTCCAGTGAACGAATTTCCGTTCCGATTTCCTTCAACCCTCGACGCTTTCCACCTTCTCCTTCCTATACACCCACCTTCCCTCCCCCAATTGATGGAGTGTTTTCGATTCCTATTATCACAGCTTGACCGATCTCCACAAACAACCCCGCAAGCTACAGAGAGCGTGCGAGCGAGAATCGCTCTCGTGCTCCCCAGAACTGCTCCCCCCAGAGAAAGAGAGTGAGAGCGCGCCCCAACAACTGCCGGAGAGTTTGTTGATGTGGCTGGCTAATCGGCAAGGTAGCAAACACCGGTGGTGCAGCATTCTCCAGCGACCGGCACCGTCTCAGTTCTGCTTTCCGTTCGAAGCTGTCGTGAGCGCATCCAATTCCGCGGAGTTCGTGTCTTGATCGACATTTTCGAGTTTTGAACTGTTTGTACTGTGTATCTTGGGACGTATTACGCGAGTGTTGTTGTTGGACGTTCTTTGGGGTCTGTCCGTGTCCATCTTGGGAGTAGTGCAGCGCGGGTTTCGTGACTGGAATTGTTTGTTTGTTTCTTCGGGCCCGGTTCCAGAGTCTTGCCCTCGAAGACTGTTCTGCGCCGTTGTGCTACATCCATCCATCAGACCGGTACGATTGCGTCGTAGTCGTCGTCGTCGTGTTGTTCTTTTGATGGTTTCTTTCATGCTTGGCGGAGCAGACACACTCCCCGGGAGATTCCAGAACATACCGGGCGTAGCATTCGTGGTGAAGAAGTGCACCTTGGTGGTTAACCACCGACCATCGCTTCCGGTTCTCCAGACCGCATTGTAGGAAACTGCATCCAATCGCTGGTAGAATTTCAAGTGTTCGATTCAATTGGCGGAAACAAGTTCTCCTTGTGCGCGCGCGCTCGTTCGTACGCAAAACATCGTGACATTGAAGCAATGGGAGCCTAAAACTGGATCAGCAGCAAACCGGCCAGGTGGCAACTCCAAAAAGCGCTTAGAAACCAGCTTTGAGAACTCTCCAACACTTTTTTTGCACCGTCATGCTGGCTAAGCCGGCTACGCGTCGAGGATAATTGGATGCTGCGCGAATGTTTGGACCCACTTGGATGAAGTCTGCGCCTGGTTGCATCTGTCGTCAAAAAATGATCGAACGGAATTTAAGCTCGAGCTTGGGTGCGTTAATACAGTGAAGTCGAGTGACGTCTCTGGCAGGAGTAGTAACTGCTGCTAGTGAAAGGACACGAGCGTTCAAGGTAGATCGAATGGGTTGGGTTAAGAGAGATGGAATTTTTTTGAATACTAATTTATGGCTAAGGGTGAGTTACCGATGATTTGACATTTTCAAATGGGACACTTTTTAATTTGTATCCAGCTGATTTAACGAACAGACATAAAGGAAAATCTTGTAAATTTTAGTGAAAAAAAAAACCAAAATCATTTTTATTTTTTTAATTGGCTCACACTTTGCAAGGGCCTTCCCTATGACCAAAGAAGCCAATTTGTGTAATTAGTCCACCCGTACAAAGTTCCATACAAAATGGTACTTTTGTGAAATTTTCTGATCTTTTCAAGAAAAATAATTTCAAAATTTTGAAATCAAGCTTACGAATAATTAGTTTATCTCAATTCATATTTAAGATCAATTCAGCTTTTAATAATAAAGATCGGACCAATAGTTTCCAAGATATCATCAGTTAAATAATACAGACTTCTTAGGGACCATCCATAAACCACGTAGAAACTTTAAGGGGGAGGGGGGGGTATGGCGATTGTTCACGCTCCATACAAAAAGATTTTTTTTGTATGGACAATTGCCCATGAAGGGGGGGGGGTCGAGATTTCCCAAAAAGTGTCCACGTGGTTTATGGATGGTCCCTTAGGTAAAATTCATTTTCATCGATTTGAATTAAAAAAAAGTTGATAGTTTCACTTCGGAATTGGGTTCTTAAATTAAGCTTTAACTGTTAACATTATTGGTCACAACGATAGAGCTTATCTTTCTGAGTACTATGACCCTTTGTACACACTGAAAGTTGTGTAAATTTGATAGGTGTAATTTTGAAAGAGTGAATATTATCTCTTTCATGATACAATTTTACCTGAATATAATTTTAAAAGTGACATTACACCAGAAAAGTGGTAAAATTACACATTTTCAGTAGTAAAATTACACATTTTTTCTAACCTAAAAGATGTACCCCTTCCCAGATTTAATATTGCCATGTTTTTTTTACTGTATATGACCACAAAGGTTTTAAAACGGATTTTTAAATCTATTTTAAAAAAATAATCTGACAAAAAATGTCCTACCTGACAGCTTTTCCAAGATATAACAGATGCATCGTAAAATGTTGTCTTGTGATTTTTTTGCATTAAATTAAAAAAAATATATTGGAAATGGTTTTTAATCCTGTTTTTTATCGTTGTTTATAATGTTTATCATAGTGCTTTAAGACGCTATTGCAAATAGTATTTTTCGATTGCAAATTTAATTTTTCTTTCAAAATTGTTTTAAATATTATTACTTATACGACACGAATGCCATTGCAATGCAAAAGTGTCTTTAATAAAACTAATAATAATAATTATTACTTATTTTCATTTTTTTTTTCAAAAAAATCATATCTTCTAAACCAGATTTTGCAATCATAGGTTCAAAAGATGCCTTTTTAGTCCCCTGAAACATATCAAAAATTCAAAAATTTAAAATTACATATTTTGGGAATTTATCTTTTTGTCATAAAAAGTTAAATAAAAAAGTTGGATTTTGTTTCAGTGTATCTTTGTTTTCTTAAAAGTCCTAATCATTTCAACTTTGCCAAAGACACCAAATCATTTAGAAAACCTATCTCAATAACACAATTTCATACATTTATATACCCATTTGTATTGGGGTAATTCTCCGCCAACTCACACAGCAGTTGCCCCGACCCCTCTTCGATTTGCGTGAAACTTTGTCCTAAGGGGTAACTTTTGTCCCTGATCACGAATCCGAGGTCCGTTTTTTGATATCTCGTGACGGAGGGGCGGTACGACCCTTCCATTTTGAACATGCGAAAAAGAGGTGTTTTTCAAAATTTGCAGCCTGAAACGGTGATGAGATAGAAATCTGGTGTCAAAGGGACTTTTATGTAAAATTAGACGCCCAATTTGATGGCGTACTCAGAATTCCGAAAAACGTATTTTCATCGAAAAACACTAAAAAGTTTAAAAATTCTCCCATTTTCCGTTACTCGACTGTAAAAATTTTGGAACATGTCATTTTATGGGAAATTTAATGTACTTTTCGAATCTACATTGTCCCAGAAGGGTCATTTTTCATTTAGAACAAAATTTTCATTTTAAAATTTCGTGTTTTTCTAACTTTGCAGGGTTATTTTTAGAGTGTAACAATGTTCTACAAAGTTGTAGAGCAGACAATTACAAAAATTTTGATATATAGACATAAGGGGTTTGCTTATAAACATCACGAGTTATCGCGATTTTACGAAAAAAAGTTTTGAAAAAGTTGGTCGTCATCGATCATGGCCGTTCATGGTCACTCGCGACAGACACGGACGACGAAACAAAGAGAAACGCAAAAAGTAACTTTTTCAAAACTTTTTTTCGTAAAATCGCGATAACTCGTGATGTTTATAAGCAAACCCCTTATGTCTATTTATCAAATTTTTGTAATTGTCTTCTCTATAGCTTTGTAGAACATTGTTACACTCTAAAAAATAACCCTGCAAAGTTAGAAAAAACACGAAATTTTAAAATGAAAAATTTTGTTCTAAATGAAAAAATGACCCTTCTGGGACAATGTAGATTCGAAAAGTACATTAAATTTCCCATAAAATGACATGTTCCAAAATTTTTACAGTCGAGTAACGGAAAATGGGAGAATTTTTAAAACTTTTAGTGTTTTTTCGATGAAAATACGTTTTTCGGAATTCTGAGTACGCCATCAAATCGGGCGTCTAATTTTACATAAAAGTCCCTTTGACACCAGATTTCTATCTCATCACCGTTTCAGGCTGCAAATTTTGAAAAACACCTCTTTTTCGCATGTTCAAAATGGAAGGTCGTACCGCCCTCCGTCACGAGATATCAAAAACGGACCTCGGATTCGTGATCAGGGACAAAAGTTACCCCTTAGGACAAAGTTTCACGCAAATCGAAGAGGGGTCGGGGCAACTTTTCCCGATTTCGTGTGAGTTGGTAGAGAATTACCCATTGGATACATTTTTAAGAATTTTGTAAGAGACTTGTATAGAAAAAACTAATGATGCTAAATGACTTTTTTTTGCATAGGGAATGCATGGATAAAGTTTCATCCAATTTAACGAACTAAAATCGCAAAAAAGTGAAATCGTAGAGAGCTTCTCAAACCGTCATTAGAGGTGACATTGGGTCTGGGGGTGAGATTGGGTCATGCTGCATGCTGCGGAGCGATTTTCTGATCGAAAAATCACCCGTTTTTTTTTATAAATTTTTTCTCACAAAATCGATTTTCCAAAGTATGTATTTTTCCTTTTTTATTTTTTTTTAGCGAAAACTTGCAGCTTTTAAACCAATGGATTGTTTAAAATAAAATGGTTCTAATATTGCTTAGATTTAATTACTTTTTCAGGTCGGTTTGCAAAAAAACCTTCTGGACATTCAAAATAAAACCACAAAAAATCACATTGGCAGTGGGTCTAGGGGTGAAACTGGGGCATACAAATTTCAGCATTTTTTATGACCAAATCTCATTCCTTATGACGGTTCTAAATGACATCTCCATGAATTGGAAATGTAAACAAATACTGATGATTCAGTGTTTCAGTAATGTAAAGAGTCTTGAAGATAACTTTTTTTTAATTAACTCTGAATATATGTTATCTAAAAGAAAATTAATTACACAATTAAACTAGTGCAAATAATAAATTTAGAGTTCGGTAATTTTATATTTAGCAATAACGACCACCTGCTACCATCAAATTGTTCCAGGAAACTGCGTTCGCTTATCACACGCCAGTCCACGCTTCAACTGCAGACAAGTAGATCGGTGCAGAAAGATTAGCCAATGGAAGCTACAATTGATTTGCCCAGGCTGTCAGTTGTGTCTAGTTAAGACGGGCCAGACAGCCAGCTGTCGACAGCAAACCAGTTCGGGATTGGACGACACATCGCTGGGGCAGATGATTTCCTTCCCGCGGGTGTGACGCCAAGATTGCAGTAGGCCTAGCAGTTGTTTAAACGACCTTTGCATTGTTGTGGGGAGTAATGGACCGTTTCTAAGTAGTTTACTTGTTTAACTTTTGTATAGGGGAACATTGGCGTTTTTTGGGTCACTAATAACATGAAGTTTTGCTCAAAATTTTCATCCAAAATGTTGTTGAAAAAATTGCTACGGCACGACCAACTTAAGGTTACTCGCTGGTCGTGCTCCTAGCCAAGGTTCAAATGCATTAGACCATTATACCGCATCCACATGTTTCCTGCTTAGTTGCTAAAACATTGTTGCGCTCAGAAGTGTTGACTGTTTTGCAGAAGGCACATACTTTGGTGTTTACGGCTAATGTGTATGCAAATGTCATGTGCTGCAACCACAACAGTTAAGCAACAGCTTTTCGTTTTCGAAAAAGTAAACTTTTTACGGCTGCAGCGTTGCTTAAGGGTCCACTACAAGCGAACATTTTTTGTTCAAACTTTTTTACGGAATTTTTTGTATTTGGTCCTGTAGAAATGTTATGCAAAAATAACAAGACCTAAACTGATCGGGTTGTTTCAATATTTTCTTTAAAAACAAAAAAAAAAAAGCAAATAGCTACAATTTTAATTTTCGTTAAAAAAGTCTGTGCAAAAAATGCTCACGTGTAGTGGACCCTTAAAGCGTACACTTTGCTTATTTTAATAAATATTTACGTTAAAATAGTTGAAATTTTAAAGTAAAAAGGCCGATGCAAAAAAATCAAAAATCGAAGTTTATTTCGCCCCCATCCTCCCCTTCTAAAACGGGCTGATAAATCCGTGGACAAAAAAATCAGTGAATTTCAAAAAAAACTATGGAAATTGAATTCTAATCGACTGGAAACAATTTCAAATTTATTTTACTGCATTGATAGTGATAGTCAGTCATGTTTAGGCTTGAAAACAAATTATGTCAGCACATAGATATTTTGAAAAACTAATAAATGCAAAATAACTAGACTGGTGTAAAACACTTTTTAAAACACTATTCTAATACAAACGAAGAATTTTTTTACTTGTCAGACGGTTCATACTATCATAATATCGCCAGAGTTGAATATTTTGCTATTTAAATAATTCACATTTTTCTATGCCACTTCTTATTCTATGATATTCATGAATAAATTTAGGTTTTGCTATTTATCCAAATAAGAATTTGACACCTATGAAAATTGGCTCTAAAAATTAGGGTGCATACAACATTTTCAGAAAACTTGAATTTTTTAATGGAATTAGATGTCTTATCAACTGAAAACAATCTTAAATGCAACCTAAAATTCATATTTAGAATGTTTGGGCACACTTAAAAAATATTTAAAATTTTTATGAAATTCATATGTACATCAGCGCAAAAATTTTTTTTCGCCAATAGTTTTTTTTGTCAATACTTAAATATTTTGGAAAATATGATTGCAAAACAACTGGATAATGCATTTTAAAACAATTTTGTCATGCTAATGTTGAAACCATGGTTTTAATTTCATTTTTAAAATAATATTTGCAACGGTCTTAATAAATTTATAACAAATTTTTTAGCATGGAAAAGAAAATAAATGCTTTATTTTTAAACATTTGGTAAGAATTCGGTTATTTGTTTACGTTGATTTTTAAGTACCTATAAAAACCTTCTTTAATTTAAATGTTTGACTTTTTTCCGCCACCACCAAAAACACAGAAAGAGTTACGTAAAATGGACGAAAAACATTAATTTTTATAAGATTTCGATAACAAGAAAAACATTTGAAATCGATAATCTATATCTGGGGATATTTATTCACACAACGATTCCAGCAGAATTCAGATCAAATTCAATTAGCAAACTATGCATTCATTTGATCTGTAAGTGTATTCAACTATTCAGCAAAATTGTTCTGGGGGCTGCTTAGCAGAAATAATTTGATCCGTATTTTTTTGTTTGGCCGTTAGGGTGATCCCAAAAACGGTAACTTTCGTAAATTTTCGCAAATACCACATTTAAAAAAACATAGTTCCGTGCCATTTTAACCGATTTTAACAGTCTTGGACACAAATGAAAGGTAATTAGTTTGACTTTTAAGGAAAAATAATTTGAAATCCGAAAAAGCCAGCCAAGCATTTGAAAAGGTCGTATGAAAACGTATGAAGCGTTTTGACCGTGTCTGAAAATATTTTTATCGAATTCCTCAGAAAAAATAAAAACTTGTTTATTCTTGTTTTCGGTATATGTTTTTGAAATGTCTTTATATTTTCCATTCAAAGTTCAACTTACCACCACTCTTTTGAAACATAACATGTTTTTTTGCGAAAAGCTTTAAAAACCTTTTTCATCATCCTATTTCAGATAGGACCTCCCCAACGGTAAATAAAAAAAAATACTGGTGCAAATATTTTGGCCCAGGAACTACCATGCCAAATTTGAGGTCAATCGGAAACTTTTGATCATGAACTTGCTTTTTTGACGTGGAATAGCTGCACAATTACTTTTTGTTCGTTTTTTATTCTTTCTAAAGCACCTTTCTTGACATATTAAAAGGTTAACAACCAATAAACCAACATATTATTTTTACATTTACTTAGAAATTTGAATTGTATTGATTGTATTTTAAAATAAATAGGCTTGTAATCTTAAAGGACAAAATGATCTTGATTTTATTTTTTTATTAAAATTTTTGATTTTGCATAAAATTAGAACCAACCATTCTTAATAAGGGAATGAATGAGTGTATGAATATGATGAAGCGTTTAAATTTACATAACTGGAAAGATTTGAGTATCAGCAATTCCCCACGAAAACAGCATGATTCGAAAAAAAAGTTCTCCGATCGGGCTCAAAATTTTTCTGGGGGATCCTTGGCCGAAATAATTAGACTCGTATTTTTTTGTTTGGCCATTAGGGTGACCTACGCCGTGTTAGGGTGGTTCGAAAAATGGTAATTTCCGTCGATTTTCGCAAAAACCACTTTTTTCAAAAAATCATATCTCCGCGCCATTTTATTCGATTTTAGCTGTTCTAGACGCAAAAGAAAGGTGATTAGTTTGGCTATTTGAGAAAAATAGTAAGAAGTTTCAAAAATCTAGCTTAACATTTGAAAAGGTCATATGAAAACTTAAAATGCTGTTTTGAAGGTTTCGGGACCAAAGAGCATATGTCTGAAAATATTTTTATCGGATTCCTCGGAAAATTTCACCTATCATATCAAAAAATGGTGAAGTTATGTCATCGATACTCTGAGATACGATTTTTTGAAAATAAAAACTGGATTTTTCGACGCGCCACGCGTAAAAATGGGAAAATGACAAAAACGGGAAAAATCGACTTTTTTCACTGAAACTGCGATAACTTTAAAATTTCAGCGATGACCTATAGATGTTATGGTACCAAAAGTTGCGTCTTTTAATTACGAAAATTTTGGTACCCTAACATGTATAGGTCATCGCTGAAATTTTAAAGTTATAGCAGTTTCAGTGAAAAAAGTCGATTTTTTCCCGTTTTTGTCATTTTCCCATTTTTACGCGTGGCGCGTCGAAAAATCCAGTTTTTATTTTCAAAAAATCGTATCTCAGAGTATCGATGACATAACTTCACCATTTTTTGATTTGTTATGTGAAATTTTCCGAGGAATCCGATAAAAATATTTTCAGACATAGGCTCTTTGGTCCCGAGACATTCAAAACAGTATTTTAAGTTTTCATACGACCTTTTCAAATGTTAATCTAGATTTTCTAAACTTCTTACTATTTTTCCCAAATATCCAAACTAATCACCTTTCTTTTGCGTCTAGGACAGCTAAAATCGGATGAAATGGCGCGGAGATATGATTTTTTGAAAAAAGTGGTTTTTGCGTAAATCGACGAAAATTACCATTTTTCGAACCACCCTAACACGGCGTAGGTCACCCTAATGGTCAAACAAAAAAATACGGGTCTAATTATTTCAGCCAGGGAACCCCCACAAAAATGTTGAGCCCGATCCGAACACTTTTGTTTTTTTCCATGCTGTTTTCGTGGGGAATTGCTGTATATTGGATTGCAGAATTAATGAGATGGAGACAAAAACCTTTGTTATTTTTCGATTGTGAGTTTTATTAGCAGTGTTAACCAGTTAAATTTCTTTTCTCCAATTTCAGCTTCCATGAACATCTGTGACAATTAAACGGTCGAAGAAGTGCGAACAAAAGTGCCCGCAAATTTTCCAACAATCTTCCCAAGGGTAGCGTGAAAGCAACGATTTCCATCCGTCACCAAGTGAATGCAAGTGTGTGTAACTCACCCCATTCCAATCTATTCCCACAAAGAAAAGCGTGCCAACGCCGGAAAAGCTTTAGTGTTTGTTGTTACTGTTGTTGTTGTTGTAGTTGCCGTTGAATGTTGAACGTGATTGTTGCTCAGTGTGTTGCTGTGAACGTGTGTTTTATGAATTCTAAAAAGATCGTGCCAAGCCGAAAGAGCCGGGGCGCTTCGTGAGTGTGCGAAAATTGATTGTGTGAAAATCTCTCGGCGCAAAATTTGATTATAATTGAAGTAGCGGAAAACGCACACCTCCCACCATCCACACATAAGCTCCGCGTATGTTGGTGTATTGTTTCAAAGAAGTTCGGTGGGAAATTGGTTCACAGCTGTCTCAACGTTGAATGTGTGTGTGTGTGTGAGTTTGTCTGCTGACGGCATGTGGAAAATCCACGTGGAGCGCGCGTGAAAGGTGGAAAGCGGAAAATTGTGCCAAGCCGGGCTGGGGCTGGAATCTGGGCCGTGGCTGCTGCTGCTTGCATTTTCATCTCGTTTTCTGGCTCACTGGAAAGAGTGGATGCAAGAGCTAAGTGAAATAGTGTGAATATTTACTAGATTTTCATGCCAAGGCAAGCACACGAGGAAAAAAAAACAACAACAACAGAAGAAGTAGAGCTGCCGTTAGTGTGTAAGTGAGCTGAAGGTAATCTGGAGGAAAAAAAAAAACGACAACAAAAGAAGCATACATTTTGCACGGATTATTTACTCACCGAACAAAGCAGAATCATGCACACACCCACCTAGCTGTAGCAGCAGCAGAAGAAGAAAAAGAAGAAACATTGAACGAGATAACAACACTCAGGAGAGGAAAATAAAGCACAAAAAAGTACCTCTCTACTAATAATCGAGAAGAAATAGAAGATCACACACATACACACTAAAACAAGAAAAAAACACAGTATCGACACACCCACAAACACAGAGAAAGATTCTAACATCGCTGGCCGAGCAAAGCCATTTGCAGAATTGATAGAGCGATAAATATTGGATTAGCTCCGGAATTACAATACATTAAGGTAAGTCGATCGGAGCAAATCGAGTGCCGGCTCCCGGCTGTTTAGAAGTGTATGCTCTGCTCTCCAGCGAAACGTATCGCATCTCCATTTACCGTGTATTCCCGGTGGTCGGATAACTTACCTCGGTAGAGAGTTTCGGTTTTAGCAATAACTTAATCATGGTTGAAGCCCGTCGCCGTATCCGAGAGTATAGCTTTCCCACCCACAAAAAAAACCTCTTTGAAAATGTTCACACACTGTCAAGCGCTGAACCCATTAAAATGCATAAAATTGGTTATTCAAAAATGGGCTTCAAAGTCTCTTGAAAAAGTGCCGTCATGCACTAATGGTCTTTCAAGCTTCATGTAAACGACTTTTTGCGCCTGAGACTAGTAAGGCAATCACAAAAGGTTTTTCTCACGGATCGCATTCAATTGCATGTGGTGTGAAGTAAAGTTTGGGTACTTTATTGAGTCAACTGAACAGATGAGATTTTTGAGCTTTTCTTTAAATGTTTCTGCCCTATTTCTAAATAACGTTTTTCTTCTTCTGATTTAGTGCTTAATTTTTGATCGCACTTTGTTTTTGTAAACTCGTTTATAGGGCTCAGTGCAAGCTTCAAACAAGCTTCAGAGACAAAGTTTTAGAAAAACGATTGAACTTTTGATTTTAGCAATAGCGTTTTGAGTATTTATTCCTGAATTATTCGGAATTTTCTATTAATCCGCCTCATAACTGAAAACAGGATATTTTTTCAGTGTAGTTAGTTAAATGGTAGAAACCTGGATTGTAAATTAGCAAAGGAGTCAAATTAAAATGCTGTCAAGGGCATGCTCAAGGAAAATTGGTCGAGCTTTCAATTAAAAATATTTTTGAGACTAAAAAATCAAGACTAAGAATAGAAATGGTAAAAAACCAGGAAAAATTTCCAAAACACGAGTTGTAAATTTTTTGGTACAGATAATAAGAAATATTTGTTCTGGCTGACACTTGAAAATCTTTAGATATAGCTGACTATCTGGCAACCCTGACTGGAATTGCTCTTTTAAAAATCGAAAAACATAACTCCTGAATCTAAATAAAACTTAACGTTCGGTGACCTCACTTTAAAATATATTGGCAAAAGATAATGGATGAATGTTGTACAAAAGTAATATTTTTCTCGCTTTATGCGAGTTTTTTTTTAATGTTGCAATTTTTGACCAGAATGAAGCTTTGTCGAAGCATTCCCTAAGACATGTCAGTATCTTATGGAAATATTTTCGGAGTTGGAAAAAATCACAATTTTATTGTTTGAAGTTGAAAAGACGAAGTCTCAAAATACTATGTATTAGGGGACTAAAAAAGCATAATTTGCGCTTGGACTTAAGATGGTGCAAAATCTGGTACTTGAGATATAAGTTTATGAAAAACAATGTGATTTTTGGAGAAGAAACCCAAAAATATTGTCAAAATAAATTTCAAAAATCATGTTTAAATGGGAGATCAATTTTCACATAATTGAGATAATAGGCATTTTTGGGCAATTTTTCTTAAAAAAAAAATCATATTTTCCAATTTAAAAACACTGTATGAAGGATAAAACCCTGCAACAAATATTATTGAAGATTTTAAAAAATTCTACAATTTTTTTTACCTTGATTGGCATTCTGGTTGCTGAGATACCATACCCTAGTAACATTTTCAAACATAGTGGTTTTATTATGATTCTGAAAACCCCCATAAAACCTAAGTAGGCTGACATGCCCTTTTAAAAACCTCAAATGTGAATAGGTATATCTCTTCTAATTAAATTTTGGGAAAAATATTTTTTCTCAGTGTTATCGAATAAGCCCTCATTTTTTAACTCACGATATCTCGGAAACAATTGGTTAGGGTTTCAATGTTAAAAATAACACTTTTGTGGAATTTTGTGCTGCTTTTTTCAACAAAAATGATTTCTAAATTTTAGAATCAGAAATTTTTTTTTGAGTGGGTTGAAAGCAATGGTATCGGCCATTTCAAAATGCTTGACCTGATTTTTAAAATTATAAATTGTACTTTATAGGAACCGATATTTTTAAAAACATATTTTCTTGGAAAACTTCAAAAAAAAATGTTTAATTCTTTTTAGTTATTTTACATGTTTTCGAAGAGCACTCAAAATATCATATAAATTTGCATCGGAAACATTAAAGATTGAACTTAAAAAAAGGCAAAAAATAGGTTAAAAGAATTAAGAAAAGTGTTTTTTTTGTATCAGCTAATTTTATTTTATTTCAAATTTTTGGGTCCCCCATTCTTCAAAAAAATATTTTATAACCAGGAGGCAACAAATATTGCTGAATATTCAAATTTGCATAGGAAAAGCTTGTACCATTGATTGACACTTATGGTTTTTTTTTTGCATTTTTTTAAATTTTAGGACTATAAAAAACAAAATTCATAGATTTATTGTTATTTTACAAACTATCGGTAGTAGCATACTGTTATAATGTAGAAAGATTTTTTTTGGAAGTTTTGCCCTCAAAATTTTTTAAAACGGATTTGAAATCGTTTATTTTTTGGCATTTTGGCTCAATTCTGATTCTGATTCAGATTTTGCGAGCAAAATTACATGGAAAATCTACATTTGAACATTTTTTCTAATTTTGTTAGGGTGGTCCCATTTGATTTCCCGTAAAAATCATTCAAATGCAACCTGCGCTTTTTCGAGCTAATTTAGTTTTAAAATTGCATCTTTTTAGCATTAAAAAGGCTGTAACTCTTGGCCCTTAAGTCCAAACATCAAACATGTTTTTTAGGGCCTCTGAACATAGCTTTTCTCTAAAACTAAACCCTGAATTGGTACGTTTAAAAAACTGATATCTTTGTTGATACGACCCTTAGTTGCTGAGATATTGCTATGCAAAGGCTTAAAAACAGGAAAATTGATGTTTTCTAAGTCTCACCCAAACAACCCACCTTTTTCCAACGTCAATATCTCAGCAACTAATGGTCCGATTTTCAATGTTAAAATATGAAACATTCGTGAAATTTTGCGATCTTTTCGAAAAAAATGTTTCTAAACCAAGACTAACATTTCAAAAGGGCGTAATATTGAATGTTTGGCCCTTTTGAAATGTTAGTCTTGTTTAAAAATTTTGAAAATATTTTTTTCGAAAAGATCGGAAAATTTCACGAATGTTTCATATTTTAACATTAACATCGACATTAGAAAATGGTGTGTTGTTTGGGTAAGACTTAGAAAACATCAATTTTACTGTTTTTAAACCTTTGCATGGCAATAACTCAGCAACTAAGGGTCGTATCAACAATGTTCAAAAAAGCAAAAAATAGAGAATTTTCTCAGCTTTTCCAAAATATTTTTTTTTCAAAAGTATTTTTTTTTCAAAAGTGGGCAAACATGTGCACTAATTTAAAAAAAATGAAAAACTGTGACTATTTTCAAAACAGTCACCTAAAAAGGATTTAACTTGAAAACGGTGCACTTTATCAAAATTTCACTCAAATACTTTTTGATTTCAAGCTTGATTTTACATCGAAAAATGAAGTTGAAAATTTTTTGCGACCAATTTTTCGATTTTTTGAAAAAAATTAGTATTGATTCAAAAATTCATAACTCGCTCTAAGATTTTTTACAAAACCTGGAAATTTCTGAAAAGTTGGCATTTGATGTGTGTGTGTGTGTGTGGTCCAATCCAATACCCGCTAACCGGTAGCGAAATTATGGGAAAGTATAATTTGTATCAGACTGTGTACATGCCGAATGCTAATACAGCTTATCTCAGTCCCGGGTATTAGGTGGTGATAGCCCTCGCGCTGCTTCCAACGACCCGTTTCAGAATGCAGAGCTCCTTGCGGTCCAATTCCGAGGTCGCTGGGCATTGTTCGGCCCCGCCTAAACATAGAAGCAAGCATCTGAAGGAAACTCGATCTATATTTAGACTTCCAATCCCCTCAGGCAAATCAGGGATCAGCGCGTATTAAATATGAGAAGATAACATGTTTCAACAACACTACGGATCAATTCACTGCTTGAGTGTAAACCTGCTGATGGCTGACTGCTTAGCGTCCCAGACCATCAATCCAAAGGTGTGAGTTCGAATCCCACCTGATTCATTTTCGTTTTTGTTCATATTCAAAGTTCAAAACCATTAAGCCACGGAGCCGGTTCTGAAAAGTTGGCATTTGATGTCCTCTAAAACATATAAAAAAAATAAAAATAGTGTATTTTTGCAAATCAAGTTTTAGTGACAAAAAGTTAAATTAAAAATCACCAACATTTTTTTTACCGTGCATCACTTTTTTTCAGTGTAGTCCGTATCCATACCTACAACTTTGCCGAAGACACCAAATCGATCAAAAAATTCCTTCAAAAGATACAGATTTTTGAATTTTCACATATCTTTTTTGTATGGACAGCTGCCAAATTTGTATGGAAAATTATATGGACAAACTAATGATGCAAAATGGCATCTTTGGGCATACCGAAGGCACCAAAAAAATTTTAGTCGGATTAAAAAATACAAAAATTAAAATTTAAGAAAAAACTAACTTAATTCACCTATGTGGTTGGAGCCTTCCTCACAACAATGGCTGTACACAAGATTCATCTATTTTTTAGATCCGGCTTCCAAAAAGTACATCGATATCACTCAAGTGGCCATATCTCGAGACAGGGTTGCCAGATCTTCAATGTTATGGGCTCGTTGGAAAGGTTTTTTGATAAGTTAACCAAAAATTGGTCGGATGGTGGATCCGGACAAAGTTTACATACATTTAAGTGAGATCCGGCTTCAGAAAAGTACATAAATGTCACTTAAGTGGTCATATCTCGAGACAGGGTTGCCAAATCTTCAATGTTTTGGACTCGTTGGAAAGGTCTTTTGATAACCTAACCAACAATGGGTCGGATGGTGGATCCGGACATAGTTTACATACATTTAAGTGAGATCCGGCTTCAAAAAAGTATATCAATATCACTTAAGTGGCCATATCTCGATTTTTTTTTTTTTTTTTTTTTTAACCTTTTTAATTGTCTTCAAAAGTGAAAAGTTTTGCAAAATGCGGAGATCTCGTTCCTATTTCCGCTTCAAGAAATTGGTGGAAGTGACAAGCAGAATTCACGACTCGGAAGAGTTGCTCCACCGGAAGGAGATGTCAGCAGCAACAAGAAAGATAGGAGCTTGTTAACCTCACGAAGTGGCCACCAGCTTAAGCGTTCCTGTGGTTCCACGTCATTCAAGAATTGTCGAAGCAGATGTGGGTGGCGTTCATCATCCAGACACTTTAAAGTTGCGGGTCGCTTGCAGTCATTTGTGCGGTACCAGGACTGCTGCCGGAGGTTCTGCTGATCAAGGCAGGAATTCAAGATTTGTGAAGTTTCAAGTGTCATATTGCGAGGCGATCGAAATTGAGCTGTATGCAAGATTCTTCGTATTTGGTGAGAGCTTTCCATTTTTATTTTCAATTGACACTTTCATTTACTCTAACATCCATACACTTCAGTAAAGACAAACCACGCCAATATTACTATATACGCGGTAGGGTGTTCCTTTGGTCGTTCGCTGTGAGTTGTGGATTGCCTGCTTCTCTAATGAAGGTTCGACTGAGGGGGCATGCTTATTAATTTCTCGTCGCTCCATACCCTCAGTGACGTGATGGGAGCAAGGGCGTCTATACAAAGTGTCCCTACACCCGCTACAAATTTCCGGTGCTAGGGTAGGGCAAAGGGGTTTCTTTTTAATCTTTGCGCCGGTATTTGTAGCACTAAAATTCGTACAAAAAAACTTATGCACGTGGGTGTACAGATTACGGAGTAAAAGATGATCGAATTGTTCACCTAGCGCTCACATGTGTTCCAGGACCAAGTTGCCTGCGGGTATGGGGATCATACATACATACATACATACATCACTTAAGTGGCCATATCTCGAGACAGGGTTGCCAGATCTTCAATGTTTTGGACTCATTGGAAGGTCTTTTGATAAGTTAACCAACAATTGGTCGGATGGTGGATCCGGACATAGTTTATATACATTTAAGTGAGATCCGGCTTCAAAAAAGTATATCAATATCACTTAAGTGGCCATATCTCGAGACAGGGTTGCCAGATCTTCAATGTTTTGGACTCGTTAGAAAGGTCTTTTGATAACCTAGCCAACGATGGGTCGGATGATGGACCCGGACATCGTTTACATACAGTTAAGTGAGATCCAAATATATGTGAAAACACATTTTTATACATAACTTTTGAACTACTTATCAAAACTTTAATCTGTATAAAACTTGATCTATGGGACCCTAAACCAAGTCGAATGCATCAAGTTCGGGTCAAATCGGTTCAGCCAGTGCCGAGAAACATGAGCTAGTTTGTTGGTCACATACATACATACACACACACATACACACACACATACACACAGACATTTGTTCAGTTTTCGATTCTGAGTCGATATGTATACATGAAGGTGGGTCTACGACGTTTTTATACGAAGTTCATTTTTAGAGCAGGATTATAGCCTTACCTCAGTGAGGAAGGCAAAAGACCGATTTCGTAGAGAATTGCTCTATTTCATTAATTGATTCGAATCGAAAGGGACCATCCATAAACCACGTGGACACTGTAGGGGGGGGGGGTATGGCGATTGTCCACGCTCCATACAAAAAGATTTTTTTGTATGGACAATTGTCCACGAAGGGGGTTCGAGATTCCCAAAAAAGTGTCCACGTGGTTTATGGATGGTCCCAAAGGATTGAATTCCATTTTTCTAAATTTGACAGTTACCGGAACTTGAAAAAAAAAAATACATACAAGCACTACAGGTAAATACAATTTCACTGCTAAATGAAACTCACACCTGAGTCGTTAACATTGTTGTTGTTGTAACCTTCCAAAAGTACTGGAAACGATTTCGGTTGTATTGCGCGTGCTATTTTTGGATTTTAACGGCGTTTACTATTACTGCATAAAACTCCCTCCCGCTTCCCCATCCGCTACCATGAAGTGCGTGGGGTAACCTTTAATCTACGACGCGATAATGTGCCATTAAATTAGAATGAGCAACCAAGTGACGGCGGCAAACATCTGGAAGGCAACCGAAAATGTATGCCCCCTCTCCTCCCATTCATTCATTGAGTACTGAGTTCGCTGTGTCCTCCCGCAAGGCCCTGCCATTGTCATTGAACAAAATAAAAGTAAAATTGCGGTTCAAAATGGTAATACGACGACGCCAAATGCTTGTCCCACCTGAAGGCAGTCATTGTCAACCGAATTCGTAACGGATGCAAGTGTTCCTTGCGTTCAAGAACTGGGCTGTACTTGAATTGCTGAAACGTTTACGTTAACGAAGTCATGGCAGTTACACCAGTTAGCTTGTGTCCTCCTCCTCCGGGGCATTGTGCGTTCCGCGGGAGTCCGCGTAGTGATTCATATTGTTGCACGTGGGCCAGGTTTTAATACAACTTCAAAGTCACCCCACGGTACAGTGTAGCTCCGGCTGTAATAGAATATTCATTGAACTGTGTTGACAGCCATTGTCTGGGGGTTGTCGAGCGGGCGGGGGTCGTGCCTTTAAATTGAAACAAGTGCACCAACCAGCAAGTACGTTGATAGTCCTCCAGTGGCGATGCACACCAGTTGCAGTTTGCAAAGGTCAATATCAGAGCGCGGTTAATAGTGATGTATGGGGTTAACCCTGGAGAAAACGTACGTCGCGTTGCATGATGTTTTATTAATGTTACACACAAGGCAAATGTGTGCGATGCAGTTGAGTAATAGTTGACATATGAGTCATTGGAATGAAGAAATTTAGTTATTTTTTTTTTTTTTAGAAGTGAGAAACGATTGTTTTGATTAAGCTATCGTAGCTAACCTTAATCGTGCACTATTGTGAAAAAGGGATATCATCTTTCACTCTCTGTAATCAAGTTGCACCCAGCCCAGAAGTACTTTGAGATTACTACAAAGTGACAAATCGTAGCTCGTTAACGATTCGCGTTCAAGCTTTATGCAGCAACATTTATCATTCCCTCTTTTATCACAAGGTGATGCAGCGAGCGAAATGGTTCATGAAAAATTTCTCCCTTTTCCTTCGCGTCCCCACCCCGCCCCTCGAAATTACCAGCCATCAATCTGGACCTTTGTGGGGACGACCACGTGTGGATTAACCCACCATCCCACGTGGAGTCACGTTTCTCCGAACCGTGTGATGATCACCCCCTCCCCAAAGCTCGTTGAGCCTAAGTGGACCATGTAAAGGGGTAAAAAACTGGTTTTCAAGGCTCCAGACCGGCAATGAGCATGTATACTAAAGGTTGAATCTCATGCATTCTGTTTTGTTTGCTTCGAACTTCGCCGCTGGTGTACTGAACGATGAACGTGGCTACCGTTTTCAAGTGGCACGTAGAGCAAGATAGTACTGCGGGGACGAACCAGGGCCAGTCAGGAAGTCGACCTTGTTGATGCTGTTTTTGATTTTCTGTTTCGTCCACTGCACTGAGCACTGAGCGTTTGCAGTATTGCTCAATCAGCTGTTTAAGCGTTTTATTTGCCTGTGACTTTTACTTTTTGGGTGATTTCGCGAACAGGTTGGTTGTGGTTGATCATAGGAGATTGTTGGAGTTATTCTTCCTTAATTAAGGATTGAAAGTTGTTCTACTACAGGTTTAAACAGGAATTTATAACCGGTATACATCAAGAAATCCTTTAAGTGACTGTAAATATTATCACGAAGCACTTGTCATAAACTCGAAGGCCCCGTTAGAGTTCCACCTGGTTTGTTCCCATGAGAAATTGTTCTAAGCAAACTGATCATCCATGTCTCATTCTCAGGTATGTGCACGAGCTTCGTATACAATTCTACCGTTATGTTCTTCTAACAAAGGCTGTGGATCTTCCACTTGGACCAGAATCAATAACTCTGTAAAGTCGGTGAACGATGTTGACGCAATACAACCAATATTCAGTGGGTGTGTGAGAGAGGATCGTAAAGATTTTAATTAATTTCACTAGCAGTAGTGCGTCCATCCCGGGAATTCTGGGGACAAAAAATCCCGGGATTTTCTCTAAACCGAGAATTCCCGAATCCCAGGATTTTTGATATTTTGTCCCGGGAATTCCGAAATTGAAAAAAACATTATTTGGTCTGGAAACTCAGATTTGGTTGTGGAAATAGATTAACAGTTGAATACTTAGTGATCGATAACAATTTTAATGCATTAGCAAATTTTTATTCGGCAAATATCAACATTTATTTGGCTTATAAGGGAAAATTATTAAAATTTTAGTTCACGGATTCGCAAAATGCTTAGCGTTTTAAATATTTTCATTAAATTTTATTTATTTTTTAAATATTTACGTTCAATGTAAATTTTAAACTTGAAAAAATCATATTTGTTTATTTTTCATCAAACATCGACTGACAGTTCTGTTCTGATATTTTTTTTAACAAAACAATTAGTACACCAATTTTCAAAATTGCTCTAAAATATCCTATGCCTATTCACCCAATTGGCGGTAGTGACTTAAAGATAGTATGTAAATTATGTTTTAAATAAAACATGAAAATCTATAATTTAGCATTGGATGGTTTCATTTTATTTGTTTTCGTTTCTTGTTTTTTTTACAGTTTCAATGATTTTTTTAGCTTTCGTAGTAATTTCATATTAAAAAAAATAAAGAAATATATTAATAAGAATTTTATGATTTTTATTGTGAAATAATTTGAATCCCATTGGATTTTTTATCCATCTATTATTCATTTAAAATCCAAAGCATAACAAAGAACAAAAAAACTTTTTTTTAAAATATTTTTTAAACTAACTAAAAACTGCTGTTCTTGTTCAGATTTAAGTATAGATTATCACCAATTAACAGTCTTGAACAAATTCTATGAACAAATATAATAAAAACATAGATTTTATGACGGTTTCAAAAAATCCCGAGATCCCGGGAATTCCCCGCCAACTCACACAGCAGTTGCCCCGATCCCTCTTCGATTTATTTGATTTCGATTTGTCCCTGATAACGAATCTGAGGTCCGTTTTTTGATTTCTCGTGACGGAGGGGCGGTACGACCCCTTCCATTTTTGAACATATGAAAAAGATGTGTTTTTCTATAAATTGCAGCCTGAAACGGAAAAAAAGAAATTTTAAAATGAAAAAAAAAAATGTTCTAAATGAAAAAATGATCCTTCTGGGTTAATGTAGATTCGAAATGTATTTTGAATTTCCTTTAAAATCACATTTTCCAAAAAAAAAAATTACAGTTGAGTAATGGAAAATGGCAGAGTTTATAAAACGTGTTTTTTTTTTCAATGAAGAATGCGTTTTTTTTTTGAGTATGACATCAAATCGGGCGTCCGATTTTACGTAAAAGCCCCTCCGACACAAAATTTCTACTTCTATCTATTTTTATCTTTGCAGCCGTTTAAGGCTGCAAATTATTAAATACACATCTTTTTCGCATGTTCAAAAATGAAAGGAGTCTTACCGTACCACCATCATGAGATATCAAAAAACGGACCTCGGATTCTTGATCAGGGACAAAGTTACCCCTTAGAACAAAGTTTCACGCAAATCGAAGAGGGGTCGCCCCGATTTCGTGTAAGATGGCGGAGAATTACCCAATAAAGAAAACAAAATCTTCAAAAAATATTTTTGAAATAGCCCTAATGGTTTTACTTTTTTTTCTCCTCTGTTTTTTTTAAAGCAATACTACAAGACTTTTTGCTTCTAACGTTTTTTAAATTTAACATTTTAAATGGGCCAAATATTCAATTTCACGCCCTTTTAAAATATTAGCCTTGATTAAAAAAATGTTTCCGGAAAGATCGGAAAATTTCACGAATGTTTCATGTTTTAACATTGAAAATCGGACTATTAGTTGCTGAGATATTGACATTAGAAAATGGAGGGTTCTTTAGGTGAGACTAAAAAAACTTAATTTTTCCTGTAATGTACTTTTCGAAAAAAATGAAAAATAAATTAAAAAATGTAAATATTGCAATAACAAGCCATAGTTTTAACATTTGCATGGAAAAAGTGTTTTGAAATGCATTTTACTCTAGTTCAGTTGTTTTGCAATCATTAGTTTTCAAAAAATGTAAAATTTTACGAAAATAAAAATTTTAGCGAAAAAAAAGTTTTCACGATAGTAAACATTGAAAATTTTCAAAAATTCAAAGGATGTTTATATCAATCATCAGGGGAATACATTTAAAATTGATTTCAGCTGATTTTACTTTAATTTGCAATGAAATTTCGAAGTTTTTTGAAAAAAAAATATTATTTTTGCCCCCTGATTTTTCGGGCCAACTTTGAAGGGGGTTGGGGTGGGGGGTAGACAAAAACTTTAAATAGAATTTGTACCAGCCTTAATTCTTGATCTAATCTAATCTAATCTAATCAGACCCTAGCGCAGCCAATCTTTCGAAGGGATCCTGGAGAGTGCCTTAGGTTAGATGACGCCTAGCACTCTTCTTGTCATTTATTAACACTTGTAGTGCGCCATTGCATCGGAATGCATTGAAACATCACAAGCGTTAAAGCGGCCAGGCCTACTGCGTAAAGCCGTATCGCAGAGATGATTCGTAATTGGGTTGAGTTTGAGCACTGAGTGTTCGAACAACAACATAATTCTGAATCGAAAGGGGAGGAAGAAGCGTGGGGACACACCACCATACGCTCCGAGATTTTTGTTGTATTCGTTGGGAGCACCATGCTAAGAAGGTTTGGTACTCCGGGACCCTCTGGGATGGGACATTGTATTTCCACGAATGCCCTGGACACTATTTGCCGTGGTTATAGCGCCACAACTCGCTCTTTGTACCAGCCTTAATTCTTGACAAAAAAAAAAAACGGAATTTTAAACCAGTAGTCCAATAAACTGAATGTAATAATGAAAACTGTAGAAAATTTACACAGATTTTCAAAAATATTTTCTGCAAGGCTAAAGTTTTTCAAAATTAAAAAAAAAACTGAAGATTTATGAAAAAATTTAACCTGAAAATTTTTGGAAAAAATATATATGTTTATATTTTGTCAAAAAATTTGAATTTGAACGTTGATACTATATTTTGCACAATTCTCAATTCTTTATTTTTGCCTCCTCTGAGACATAATTATAATATGTAACCTCCAGAATCGGTCCGTAATACAACCGTGGGAAAGGAAATCTATAAGCCGCGGAAATAAGCGAGCGTTATTTTATTACGTAACGCAAAATTTGGGATTTTTTACCCCAAACAGATGAGCGAAGCCCCTCCCCCCTCCCCTTTCCATGTAACGCGTAACACAAGGTCTTTTTGCAAATTTTTATGAGTGCTTATATAAAATTTTGCGTTACGTAACATAATTTTCCATCACACACCCTCCAAAATTTCGTAACAATTCATAACAGACGCCGATACCCTCCCCACCCTAACTGCGTTACGTCATAAAAAAAAAACTAACTTAATCCACCTATGTGGTTGATGCCTTCCTCACCTTTTACCAACAATGGGTAGCATGAGTGGTTTTGACACATATTTCAGCTATTTTTTTAGATCCAGGAAAATAAGTACACAGATATAACTTAAGTAATTATAACTCGAGACAGGTTTGTCAGATTATCAATGTTGTGGACTCATTGAAAAGGTCTCTCAATTACCTAACCAACGATGAGTCGGATGATGGATCCGGACATCGTTTGCATACATTTAATTGTGGTCCGGCTTCAAAAAAGTACATAAATATCACTTAAGTGGTCAGAACTCGAGACAGGGTTGCCAGATCTTCAATATTGTGGACTCGTTGGAAAGGTCTCTCAATTACCTAACCAACGATGAGTCGCTTGATGGATCCGGACATCGTTTGCATACATTTAATTGAGGTCCGGCTTCAAAAAAGTACATAAATATCACTTAAGTGGTCAGAACTCGAGACAGGGTTGCCAGATCTTCAATATTGTGGACTCGTTGGAAAGGTCTCTCAATTACCTAACCAACGATGAGTCGTTTGATGGATCCGGACATCGTTTGCATACATTTAATTGAGATCCGGCTTCAAAAAAGTACATAAATATCACTTAAGTGGTCATAATTCGAGGCAGGGTTGCCAGATCATTAATGTTGTGGACTTGTTGGAAAGTTCTCTCGAAAACCTAACCAACGATGGGTCGGATGATAGATCCGGACATCGTTTACAAGCATATAAATGACACACACAGACATTTGTTCAGTTTTCGATTCTGAGTCGATATGTAATACCTACATATTATGTATACATGAAGGTGGGTCTTCGAGCTTTTAATAAAAAGTTCATTTTTAGAGCAGGATTACAGCCAAAACGCTCCTAAAATCTTGCGACACATAAAAACAATCTACTGGTTCTGGAAAGTTGATTACACCCCTCAAAAGAGTGTCCGAGGCCACCTTTTAACGGTGAATCTGGAACATGAAACATGGTATATAAACTTACCTGCAATTCCCATAGTTCGTCATGTCAAATTATGTCTACTGGCTCTTGGAAGTTGATTACTAACATTAATCACGAAAATAATTTGAGAATCAAACTGTTTGTACTAAGGCTTGTAACTTCAATGTCGTCTTGATAAATCAGAGGACAAAAAATCAACACTGCTTCAGAACTCGAGTCGTGCTATGTCTTCCCGTTTAACTTTAATTTAAATTCAAGAAAATGTTTCCAGGTTAGCATTTTTATCCAGACGAATTAATATCCAGCCTACACAAATTAAATCTGATTTTACACAAGGTCATCAGCAGTAGTAAAACCTTCGTGAAGTGTCAATTAACAACAATTATGCATTTTTTACAATTTGCTGAAAACAAGTAACACGGCTCCTTCTCGCTAAATTAAACAACATCAATGTTCACGACTGCTCTCAACCTCGCGGCCTGACGACCGCCAAAATCGCGTCGCGCAATGAGCATTCACCGCGCGATGTTTTAAAATCTCATATTAGGCCCGCGTTTACTAGTACAAGTACTACTACTGCTACTACTGCTCCTCCTTCGACTAGACTCATTTAAATTCTATGCGCTGTCGTGAACACCGGCATTGACAGAATTTGATATATTAGTACTAAGCGGCGAGCGCGCGTACTTGCTCGCGAACCAGATGGAATTGCGGAACACTCGAGTGTTGGTAAATCGTCGTGATCTGGCTGGTAGTACTACTACACCCAGCTAGGAGCTGTTACATTACCTGTGCCGCCCGCCCAGAACGGGTCCTGGGTCTGAAACTCGTCTGACGGGTTTTGCTAATGCACACACCAGAATGCCAATTCCAAAGGGGCCACTACACCATATATTGAGCCACGACTAGAGGTGCGCGATTCTAGACGCTACTGCGTCGAATAAGCCGTTTTCCGTTTGTAGTTGGAGCAGTTAGGAGTGCTTCGGAAAGTCAGGGACACATCTTTGGAACGAGCTAGAAGCTCTCCAAAAGATGTTCTATGAAGACTCGGAAGAAGCACTTTTATGATCGGGTATCAACGGACAATTATGTCTAGTAATGACAGGCTCTCAATGGCTGCCCATTGAATCTGCAGTGGCTGACGTATTGGCAGCACAGGTCAAGTGGAGCCAATCAATTTGCTGTTTGCAAATTTGCAAAAAAATGAAACAAATGACGAAGAAGGTTAGGGAGTCCATCACGACTGCTTTGAAGTCAATGGAAGTGCATAATTAATCTTTCTCATATGTTAATTGCTGGAGCCACGCTGCTGGGGAAGCTGTTCAAGATATGACTTGACTTCCTGACATCGACTTTGAATGCCGTCACGATTCGGATTGAAATGAGATAAATTCTATTCAACGTGGAGGAGGTTTGTTGAGGTGGTTGTGCCGGGGTGATGCTCCAGCGTTCAATGTTCCGTCCAGAGCAAAGGTAAACAACCGGCAGCAGTGGTTGACGTTAAACCTGTGCTGTATTTAAATTACACGTTATCCACATGAATTCCCTTAGTGCTATCGAGTATCGTTGGAGTAGGAAGAATACCGAGCAAGTCACTCAGTAGCTGTGGTAGAACCAGTTTTGTATGGTGTTTTCCGCAATGATAAGAATGTTTTTCTCAGTGTTCTAAGAATTCAGATAATTTGAACGATATGCAGCACAAAACCAGGCTCATATTTGCATTGAAATTTTAACATCAACAGAACACCGTGTCATTTCACCGACCAACCAGGCTTAGACGGCTCCGAACCGCAAAACGGCAGGATTCATCCGGTCAGTGCCATCCGGTAGATACATCTAGTTCAGTCAGCTGAGGCCGTGATCGGCAGTGACACTGACCGTCACGCGCGCACACGCGATAGTTCACCCCGGCCGGAGGGAGGTTGGGTGTCGGCGACATTATGCAAATTTGTCATGAATTATATCGTACACACGCACCACCGAGGACTGTTGTCACCTGCCGCAGATCCCCCGGCCAATGTCGTGCTCAAATTGTGTTCAAAGCTGCTTGGAGAATTTCTGAAGATTCTAAATATAAGTTTTCGTTAAGATATTAATGATCATCTAAAAAAAATATAACAATAAAATTCTAATACCAAACAATGACTAATCGTACACTAAACTCTTTTTCTTTCCTTTACCATCAATCGAAGGGTCATCAAACGCGGACCGTCCCACGTCGCCACCGTCTGTCTCAATTAGTGACGGCAATCAGTCAAAATTTAATTAACCATCGTTAAAAGATGCACGGCACATCGAAATGACTAACGTCGAGTGAAGCATGCCCACTACCAGTCAGTGAGTCGATCAGCTGTTTATTGGCTGAATTTTGGTTGCATCTGGGGTCGTTAGCCCTTACTCTAAAGTTTGGTTAGATTTTCAAAAAAAAAAAATAAATAAATAAATAAAAAATATTAAAAACGTATTATTGAAATGCCTACATAAAGTTAGACTTTTTTAAGATAAATGTTTTGCTATTTTATTTTTTAAGCCTTCCTTTAAAAAAATGTGTCACCCTTAATTTGTTATATTGTTCATTTTTTTAAATAAATAATCTAAAATATAAATTGTCATTAAGATGCACTCTTTGTTGACAAACCTACAAGTTTTTCATTGTTTCACTGAAATATTTTTCATTATTATAATTTCTTTATGCTATGAATATTGTGCTTTGATGAAGTCCAGATTTTTTATTCAATATTTGACAAAAAAATATTATAATGTAATAGTAATGTAATTTTCTAAAATGCCATCTTACAAATTTGAAATCTTTCTTTTCTTTGCCTTACATAATTTTGAAGGATTTTTAAATCGATTTGGTGTCTTCGGCAAAGTTCTGGGTATGGATGAGGACTATACAAAAATATAATACTCTGATTTTTTTTAATCTTTTTTGATAGAAAAAAATATTTCTTAAAAAAAAAAACAAAAAGTTTCAGCGGACAAGAATTTTTATCAAAAAATCGAAAAATGTTTTACTTCATTTTTTAATGCAAAATTAAATTTGTCATCAGAATGTGTATCAGTGATTTTTTTTTCAATTTTCAAGTTCATTTATAAGTTAACTTTTATCTTTCTAATTAAATCTAGCGGTTCGGGTTTCCAACATATTGCATGCAATTTTTGGGTTGTATGCAAGAGCGACGAGTCGCCCTAATTCTCCATACAAACTTTGGAGAAAAACCATTCGGCCCAGACAAACTATTTTTGAAAAAGTCAAAAAACACGTGATTCTGGGAATCCCAAACATTTTGCTTCCCATCAATCGATAGAATTATCGTCGATAATATTATCCTCTAACGATAACGACAATCGATAACGGATGGTAACTCATTCTTAAAATATTTATTAAATTGACTTATCATGTTAAATGTTCAATGCTTAGAAATTTTCTAAAAAGTTCTAAATTTTTTATAATTTGCTATTCGAAATATGGATGCTTTTTCACTGTTTTAGAGTTTTTTGAATGAAATACTAAAATTTTCAAAATAACGTATTTTTAGAAGTACTAAAATTTTTATAATTCGCAATATGGGTATCAAACGATTCGAAATTTTGCATGCATTTTCACTGTTCAAAAGTTTTTAGAATTAAATTCTCATATTTTCACAAAATACCGTATTTTTTCGAAAACACTTATTTTTTTTAATTTGCAATAAGAGTATCAAACGATTCGAAATTTTGCAGGCATTTTCACTGTTTTGTGAAATTTTTGAGAAAATACAGTATTTCGAGAAAATGTGATTACTTCATTCAAAAATCTCTAAAACAATGGAAATATAAGTAAAATTTCACTTCGGGTATCAACCCATATTGCAAATTATAATTTTTTTTTGTATTTTCGAGAAAATACGGGATTTTGTGAAATTTTGAGTATTTCATTAAAAAAATTCTTAAACAGTGAAAATGCATGTAAAAATTTAAATCGTCTGATACCCAAATTGCAAATTATAAAAAAAATGGTATTTCTTAGAAAATACGGTATTTTGTGAAAATTTGATTATTTCATCCAAAAACTTTAATACAGTAATAATGCATGCAAAATTTCGAATCGTTTGATATCCATATGCAAATAATAAAATTTTGAGTATTTTCGAGGAAATACGATATTTTGTCAAAATTTGAGTATTTCACTCAAAAAACTCTAAAACAGTGAAAATGCATGCAAAATTCCGAATCGTTTGATACACATTTTGTGAATCATTAAAATTTGAGTTTTTTATTCAAAAAATTCTAATACAGTGAAAATGCCTGCAAAATTCTGAATCGTTTGGTACCTTTATTGCGAATTATAAAAATTAGAGTATTTTCGAAAAATACGGTAACCTGTGATTTTTTTTTATATTCGTACTTTGAAACTTAATTTCCCACGAAAACAGCATGATTCGAAAAAAAAAGTTCTCCGATCGGGCTCAAAAATTTTCTGGGGGTTTCTTGGCCGAAATAATTAGAGTAGTATTTTTTAGTTGGGTCATTAGGGTGACCTACGCCGTGTTAGAGTGGTCCAAAAAATGGCAATTTTCGTCGATTTTCGCAAAAACCACTTTTTTTCTTCAAAAAATCATGTCTCCGTGCCATTTCATCCGATTTTAGCTGTCTTAGACGCAAAAGAAAGGTGATTAGTTTGGCTATTTAGGAAAAATAGTAAAAAGTTTCAAAAATCCAGCTTAACTTTTGAAAAGGTCGTATGAAAACATAAAATACTGTTTTGAAAGTCTCGGGACCAAAAAGCCTATATCTGAAAATATTTTTATCGGATTTCTCGGAAAATTTCAAATAACATATCAAAAAATGGTGAAGTTCTGTTTTTGATACTCTGAGATACGATTTTTTGAAAATAAAAACTGGGTTTTTCGACGCACCACGCGCAAAAAGGGAAAATGTCGAAAACGAGGAAAAATCGACTTTTTCCACTGAAACTGCGATAACTTGAAAATTTCAGCGATGACCTATACATGTTAGGGTACCAAAAGTTGCGTATTTCACTAATCTCCTTTTTGTTGCGTTTGAGACAGCTAAAATGGGATAAAATGCCGCGGAGATATGATTTTTTGAAAAAAAGTGGTTTTTGCGAAAATCGACGAAAATTGCCATTTTTTTGGACCACTCTAACACGGCGTAGGTCACCCTAATGGCCAAACAAAAAATATAGGTCTAATTATTTTGGCCAAGGAACTCCCAGAAAAATTTTGAGCCCGATCGGAGAACTTTTTTTCGAATCATGCTGTTTTCGTGGGGAATTGCTGTATATTTGCACTTTGAAACTTACCATATCATCATAAAATTATTTACCAAGAGGAAGCTTGATAATTCAACATAATTTGGTTGGTTTTAGTAAATTTTAGAAATATATTAAATTTAAGTAAGCGTCCGTTATCGTCGGTAAAATTATCGCCGATAGAATTCTCGGAATGACGATAACGATAACGATAACGATAGATTATCGTTATCGTCCCGAAGAATGGCTGCGCTAGGGTCTGATTAGATTAGATTAGATTGATGTATGTGTTTGCATTGCATAGTTTCTTATATGTTATTAACCAGAATGTTACTTTATTCTTTTTGCTTATTCTAAGATTTTTCCCACAAAATACAAAACAACTTAATATGGGTGGAGGGGGAGAAGAGGGGTGATTATTTTTTAAAGAGTCTGAAAATTTTGTCTGGATTTTTGAAACACAATAATAAATAATCGAATAATGCAAAATTCTCTACATAACCAATTTTATTTTCACACTTTCTCCACATACATCCAAAACGCTTCCTCTCCACGAAAGTGGTGCAACGAAACTCGACAGCTTTCAAAATTCGCGCAGATCGACAGAAAAGTGCAGTTTTGCTGGTTTCGTTTTTCTGCTGGCCTCACTTTTTTTTGCCCCCCCCACAACTGCAGCTGAGAACTGTGCTCCACTCCAAGCCATAATGATCGATAAGAGTCCTCCATCGGGGTGGTACTCGAAACCACGGAACAAGACTTGAGTGAGAGGTGGCCACTCCAGCATTGGCCCGATGACCTAGATTGATCGGAGGGGGCGAGGGAACAGCTGAACGAACTTCCGAACAGCCGCCCCGTCGATTGTCATTGTCTGGCCTGAACCTGGGGCGGCACCACGGGGAGGTGGTTTAAGTTGTTGTTGAAGTTGGATTATTTTTTGTTTTAAATTTGTACCACGTACTTTGCAGTATTAATTCAAGTGTTGCCACTTATCACTGACATCTTTGTCTGAAGGTTTGTAAGTGACTTAAGCGTTACATTACCGGTTATTGTTAGAATGTCTGATTTTTACAAACATCATGAAAACAAAAACATTGTCAAAATATTAAAATGGCGTAGAAGTCACTCATAGTAAACTGTAAAATCGCACTGCTTGCAAGGGATTGCAAAAATGACCGACACAAATTTCCTTGACTTTAACCTAGAACCATCAAAGGGCCTTAAATTAAAAGAAAAAAAAAAAAAAAAACTCCCCAACGATACGACCAAGAATGCAGACAGCTCAAGTTGTTCCGTTTGGAGGGTGTCGTCGCAGCAGAAGGGGTTGCGATGCACACCGGAATGCTCGACTCAGCTTGACTTCACCAAACGGACGTGGTTCAGTGTGAAGTAAATTGTCGAGTCATTAGTTCTCGAAGAACGGAACCGAACCACTTTGCAGTGAATTGTTGGTAAACTTTGGGCTGGTGGGCTAAATACGAAGCTGTCTGTGTGGCGAAATGTTTCTATTTTGTTTTTCTGTATTTGATGATGTTATTGTTTCCTGGAAACTGTAAACCGTAGTATTTTTGTTTTCTTTTAGTTGTTGCAGCTCTACGAATCGTGCTTTCGTGAGGTTTTGGCGGATTCACCTGCCGTTGGTGACAGAAGGCTAAGAGAGTGTGACTTGGGTAATATTTGAAAAATAGACGCCAAATCACGTAAAATGGTCACGTTAAGTGTTCGTCAAGTCGGTGGCATGTTTGTACGATTCCTCATTTCAATTTTATACTTGAACATAAAATCGATTTTATTTTGAAAAAATCTATGAAAATTCTATTTTTACTCAAAAACCTGAGCTTTTCAAAAAAACTAATGATGGGAATGGATTCATCAGACAAAATTACATTTAAAATGATCAATTTACTGACGAGACATCGATCTTTAGCCATCTCTGAGTCATACTTAAACATAAAATCGATTTTATTTTGAAAAAAATTATCGAAAATTCTATTTTTACTCTAAAACCTGACCTTTTCGAAAAAATCTAATGATGGGAATGGATTCAACAGACAAATTATATTAAGAATGATCAATTAGATTGCCGAGACAAACTTATTTAACGTTCTGCAAAGCATTTTTTTATTTTTATTATTGATATCCCAGCAGAATTGGACTTGCATGCAAGTTGGAAAAACTTGAATGAGAACCAACTGATAATATAATTTTAGAACGGCTATAAGTATGCGTTGAAACAATCAAATTTTAAAAATCAGGGGTGTTTCAGAAAGGGGAAAACGTGAACTTTAAGATACCTGTATTGGTTTAGTTGTTTATTCAATAGTTCTTTTGTAAAGTAGTCGAAAAAGTAGCTAATTTTGGCCTAAACTAACATTTCAGACGGGTGTATCTCAAAATTGGGACCATTTAGAGCAATTCTGGACCCGGATTCGGATTCAGCCGGCAAAATTCTACTAGCAACACATATACTTGTCTCAGAGACAAAATCTTGTTGGACTGTGTATTACTTAAGTGGTCATTAGCTCAGACAGGTTTGCCAGAACTTCAAATTTTTAAAAACGTTTGAACGGCCTTTCGATTACCTAACCATCGAAGAGTCAGATGATGGATCCGGACATAGATAACATCCATCCGGCTTCAACAAAGTACATAAATATTACTTAAGTGGTCATAACTTGAGACAGGGTTGCCAGATCTTCAATGTTTTTGACGAACTGTCACTTTTTACACGGCGCTCACGCACACTATCAAAACAAACGTTTAATAGTGTGTGTGAACTCCGTGTAAAAGGGGTGTCAAACTAAAAAGTGACCCCGTTCCACTATGGGGTTTCAGGCGGCCATAAATCGAAAAACCGACATACTCTAATTATTTTTTTGGTATTTTTTTTTCGAAAATAAACATTCTAACTAAGAAAAATCCGGAGTTTGAAAGTTGTAGGATCAAAATTCACTGAATTGCAGACCTTCAAAGGCGAAAATGGTAAGAAAAAACATGTTTTTTGACAAAAAAATGATTATTTTTCATAGTTGTACTGTGTAGCTGTTTATGTATTTTTTCCTGCATCATTATATATATTCAGAAAGGTAATTGATTCAACTTTTCAATAACATTTTTCAAAACACACTTTTACACGCTAAAAAAAAATAATAAAAATCAAAAAAGATGGATTATTATTCAAAATTTAGTTTTTTTCAACTTTGTTAATGGAGTACTTTTTTGTGTGCATTTGTGCGATCTGAAAATTTTGCAGCCTAAAATTTGAACCATGTCCTAACTTGTCTCTAAATTTCAAAGTGCACTTATGTGCACTTTTTGAGTTATGCCATTTTGAATATTTTGATTCATGCAGGAAAATTAATGATTTCGCGTATACGCTTGGTTAAAAGCATATTATTTTACCTGCAGAGGAAGAAATAATGTACCTACTATGCATGTTTTGAAATTGATTTGATATTCATGACTTTGTTGGTACTTAGGTACGTTTATTAAAATTAGAAATTCATTCAAAGAGAGGTGGATTTTAACTCAAGAAGAAGGGGAGGGAGATTGAACGTAAATCAGAAACTTTAACATAGCATAAACCGCCATTCCGTGCATCAAATAGACAGAGCAAGAATATTAAAATTCACCACTTTAATGCATGTGGCCTCAAATATATGAAAAAATCGAAAATTAAACTTTTTTTTGGAAAAATATCAAAATTCATTTGTTTTCATTATACTAAGTACAAACAACACAAAAAAGTCACTAAAAAGCAAAAAAATATTTTTGGCCGCTCGCTTATATGGAAATACCCCATGGTGCGTTCGTTTGACAACAGTTGGTGTCAATCCTTCGGGGGTTGAGTGTAACAACTATTGAGAATACAGAAAACATATTTTCCCTGCAATGTTTTTTTTTGTTTCGGAAAAATTAATTGAAATTCGAAAAAAAATATGTCTATTTCAGAGATATTTTGTCAACATTGGTCAGTAGCAGTAGAAAAGCATTGAAAATAAGGGAATCATTGTTAGAAAATCATTTTTTTAAAGAAAATATTCATGAAAAGCAGAAAGCGGTTGCTTTAGCGGACAACTTTATTTGATTTAGCTGAGATGAAAGAATTTCGTCCATAAATTATTTGATTAAAAAATATGAAATCAGAAAAAATAAATGAGTGTTAGTAACTGATTAACTAATTCTAGGTGCGCGCTAATCTCATCGTGAAATAGGCGCATAATGCGTCTAAACTGCTAAAATTAACGACCGCATAGTAAAACAAAAGCCACTTCATTAGGCGTGGTTCAACGAACGGCAATGATCATGAAAGTTGAGCGGAGATCACCGGCAAAATCCAAATTTTCTAGCGTCTGGCATCGCCCTGGGGGGTTGTCTTAAAATGACGTATTTTTTAAATTTTTTAAGTTTGGATGCAGATTTACTTTAAGGCCATGTTCATGTAAAATAATATAAAACAATATATGATTACAAAAAATCTGACTCGTCTTCGAACTCTCGTCTCGTCTTCGAACTCAGCAATACGTAACATATGAAGAACCCCCCTCAAAACCGGCCGGCATCGAGACCACGCATCCACTTTGACAGCGTTGTTGTTGTTATCAGTTTGGCAGCAGCAAAGAGAAGACACTGCTCTGTGTCGATCGCGCAGCCGTGTGCTACATTTTGACCTTATCAAATTCAGCTTTCAACGGTTGTACACATTGTGATGATTCGTTTTGCTTGTAATTGCCTGTTCTTTCTTATTTTTTGCTCGTTTTTTCCGCTTTCCGGAATGGAACAGATGGCATGCGGGGTGGGTGACGGAACCGCGCGGACAACATGCACTCATCGCGGAAAACATTTCTCGATTGTTTTTTTTTGTGGCTTTTCCAAACTCGATTGGCAATTGACTTGCTTTCTTTCGTTCGACTGCGTGGTTATCAAGTTTGAAAATGCAATTAATTGGGCAGTGCACTTTTGGGGTCACTTTCTTAGATGTTTTTTGAGCGACGAAACTCAAATGCATTGATAAGCAGCGCTGATGAAGGTGAAACCGACAAAGTTAGCTTTTGTTTGGAGTTCAGTTATTGAATTCTTTTGTATTGTGGCCAATTATAACAGCACTACAATCAAAATAGTGATAATTTCAAGAAGAATGGCCAATACTTTTTTGTGTTCAAGCTTAATTTTTCTTACATACATTAGTATCATGCCTAAAATACAATAAGAGTTTCCTTTTATATTTTTTGAGTTACTAAGATTTCATGTAAAAATATAGTTTCTTAAATTTAATGTCTTCTTCTTAAAATTATTGAAAATAAAAAATCATCAATCTAATCAAATAACGAGCATAAATTTAAAATAAAATTAAAGACAAAAGTATCACAAAGCTTTGTGTACATATAAGCAGTATTGTAACGGTATGAAAAAATGCAATAAACTAACGAATTTAAATATAATCGTTCAACAATGTATCTGAATGGTAAAAAATATTTTTGACTGGTTTTCATCGTAAGTTTTCATTTCCAGCAATGTTTTGGTCAATTCTAAAACGCGGAAACCAAATCAACAGCTTTCAGACAAAATGATTGTGGGAATAGCCATTAGTAATTTAATAAATCAGGAAAATGCATTTTACATTCGTATTATTTATTATTGTTCGTTGTTCTATTGAAACAAAAATCATAAATATCTTCAGATTTAAACGCATTTTCTGCACAACAATTTTCTAAATAAATTTAAATTTTTTTACTGAAAAATTTGAACTTTTTATTTAACTACTTTAAATTTACATTCATTTTTTTAAAGTTCAATGCTAGCTACAATATTTTTCAACTGTACTTTTAAAAATAAAATATTAAAAGAATGTTAACATTCATGATCGAATTGACATGGGTAATTCTCTACCAACTCACACGAAATCGGGAAAAGTTGCCCTGACCCCTCTTCGATTTACCTGAAACTTTGTCCTAAGGGGTAACTTTTGTCCCTGATCACGAATCCGAGGTCCGTTTTTTGATATCTCGTGACGGAGGGGCGGTACGACCCCTTCCATTTTTGAACATGCGAAAAAAGAGGTGTTTTCAATAATTTGCAGCCTGAAACGGTGATGAGATAGAAATTTTGTGTCAAAGGGACTTTTATGTAAAATTAAACGCCCGATTTGATGGCGTACTCAGAATTCCGAAAAAAACGTATTTTTCATCGAAAAAAACACTAAAAAAGTTTTGAAAATTCTCCCATTTTTCGTAACTTGACTATAAATTTTTTTGGAACATGTCATTTTATGGGAAATTTAATGTACTTTTCGAATCTACATTGACCCAGAAGGATCATTTTTTCATTGAGAACAAAAATTTTCATTTTAAAATTTCGTATTTTTTCTAACTTTGCAGGGTTATTTTTTAGAGTATAACAATGTTTTACACAGTTGTAGAGCAGACAATTACACAAAATTCAATGTATAGACATAAGGGGTTTGCTTATGAACATGACGAGTTATCGCGATTTTACGAAAAAAAAGTTTTGAAAAAGTTACTTTTTGCATTTCTCTTTGTTTCGTCCTCCGTGTCTGTCGCGGGTGACCATGAACGGCCATGATCGATGACGACCAACATTTTCAAAACTTTTTTTCGTAAAATCGCAATAACTCGTGTTGTTTGTTAGCAAATCCCTTATGTCTATATATTATAATTTTTTTAATTGTCTGCTCTACAACTTTGTTGAACACTGGTACACTTTAAAAAATAACCCTGCAAAGTTAGAAAAAACACAAAATTTTAAAATGAAAATTTTTGTTCTAAATGAAAAAATAACCCTTCTGGGTCAATGTAGATTCGAAAAGTACATTAAATTTACCATAAAATGACATGTTCCAAAAAATTTTACAGTCGAGTAACGGAAAATGGGAGAATTTTTAAAATTTTTTAAGTGTTTTTTTCAATGAAAAATACTTTTTTTCGGAATTCTGAGTATGCTATCAAATCGGGCGTATAATTTTACATAAAAGTCCCTTTGACACCAAATTTCTATCTCATCACCGTTTCAGGCTGCAAATTATTGAAAAACACCTCTTTATTCGCATGTTCAAAAATGGAAGGGGTCGTACCGCCCCTCCGTCACGAGATATCAAAAAACGGACCTTGGATTCGTGATCAGGGACAAAAGTTACCCCTTAGGACAAAGTTTCACGCAAATCGAAGAGGGGTCGGGGCAACTGCTGTGTGAGTTGGCGGAGAATTACCCATAGTTGATTTTACAATTGACAAAAACTTTAGATGAGATTTTTAAGAGTCTAATAATACTTCGGTTATGTTAAATTATGTGTCAGAAAAATGATATTGTTTCAATTTGGACAAAAGGAAAACATAAACTTAAGAACCATGCTTCATAAAAGGTTCAATTTAAAGCTGTGCGAAATTCGTAAATACCATGTTTATTAATCTATAAGTCTAGAATTGATTGACATGTCATGCACCAACGACACATTTACATTAATTTAAGGTGTGTCCAAAACTGCAGATCATTCAGTGTCACGATTAGCTCAAAATTCGACCCGATTGGCTTTTCAATGTCAGCCGTTCGTAGCCTGGCGCTGCAGCCATAATATTTCCTTCCACTGCACAGTGGTCCGAAACCGAAATCTAGCGTGACAAAATTGATAGCGGCCACACGTTAAGATTTAGAGCTTTGGTGTCTTGGGGACAAATGATCAGGGTCAATAGGGGCATCTTTTGGTATGGTAGGCATTAGGGTGGTCCAAATTTTAGGGTGGTTCAGAATTTTTATTTTGGTGGGATGACGAGATAGCGCTTTGGTGTCTTCAGAAAAGTTGTAGAAAACACCATTCTGAGCAACTTTGCTGAAGAGCACAAAGCTCTATCTTCAAACGAGAAGTTTCTAGAGCCATTTTTGTAATTTAGGTTAAAGTGTTTATGAAAAAATGAGTTTTTTGAATTTATTAACTCAGGCTTGTGTCGTAGCGAGTTGGTGTCTTCTAGACATTTGTAGAGCTTATCAAAACACACATTTATCTTTCAAGAGAGTAAAAATCGGACCTTTAAAACGAAAGTTATAGCCAAAATACGACGAAAAAGACGCCATTTTGAAATGTGAATAATTCGAAAAGGTGGTGGAGTTTGACCTCGCTCTTAGAAGCATCTGAAAGAACACATTTTAGAGTACATTTGCTGAAAATATCTCGGGGGTCTTTTTTGTTTAACTTATTTAATCTCAATTTGAAAATGAGCATTTTTTAATCGTTTTTTGCCCATAACTTTTGATAGAATTGACCAAAATTCATTTTTCAAGAATAAAAATGTTTATTTTGACAAGCTCTACAATTGTCTAGAAGGGCTCAAAAATGTACAAAATGATCTAGTGGTTGTAAAAGAAGAAATAAGTTTTGGCTGAAATATTTCAGGAATCAACAAAATAATTAAATTTATTCCTGAAATATTTCAGCCAAAACTTGTTTCTTCTTTTACAACCACTAGATCATTTTGTACATTTTTGAGCCCTTCTAGACAATTGTAGAGCTTGTCAAAATGAACATTTTTATTCTTGAAAAATAAATTTTGGTCAATTCTATCAAAAGTTATGGGCAAAAAACGATTAAAATATGCTCATTTTCAAATTGAGATTAAATAAGTTAAACAAAAAAGACCCCCGAGATATTTTCAACAAATGTACTCTAAAATGTGTACTTTCAGGTGCTTCTAAGAGCGAGGTCAAACTCCACCACCTTTTCGAGTTATTCACATTTCAAAATGGCGTCTTTTTCGTCGTATTTTGGCTATAACTTTCGTTTTAAAGGTCCGATTTTACTCTTGAAAGATAAATGTGTTTTGATAAGCTCTACAAATGTCTAGAAGACACCAACTCGCTACGACACAAGCCTGAGTTAATAAATTCAAAAACTCATTTTTCATAAACACTTCAACCTAAATTAAAAATGGCTCTAGAAACTTCCGTTTGAAGATAGAGCTTTGTGCTCTTCAGCAAAGTTGCTCAGAATGGTGTTTTCTACAACTTTTTTGAAGACACCAAAGCGCTATCTCGTCATCCCGCCAAAATAAAAATTCTGAACCACCCTAAAATTGGGACCACCCTAATGCCCACCATACCAAAAGATGCCCCTATAGACCCTGATCATTTGTCCCGAAGACACCAAAGCTCTAAATCTTAACGTGTGGCCGCTATCAATTTTGTCTCGCTAGATTTCGGTTTCGGACCACTGTGCACCGGCAAGTTGTCGAAACAAGCTTGTCGTCCTTGCAGCAGCTGGTTTTTGGAACTGAATTTGATAAGTTCCAGCAAGGTACAGCACAAAGCGAAAAAAAAAGCAAAAATAGATCCGACAACCTTGCGTGCTGTCATTGTCAAGATCACACGCTAAACCGGTGTGTGCGACCGATACCGATACGATGGCTAATATCTGGCTGCGATCAGTTTGAGAACACTGTAAAAAAAAATTAAAAAAATGCCTCCGAACAAGTTGGAACAAATTTCAAGCGATCGTTGTTGCTGTGTACATTGTCCACAAACACCCTCAAGCGGACTTGGACTTCAAGGAGTCCATTCGACTCACGTTCGACGTGGATCGTGCCGCCGGCGAGTGTGTAAAACTCCGGACGCCATTGAAGTTCGGACGACTTTATGGTGGTGAGACAAAAGATAAAAAGGTCGCGTCGTCCCACACCACGTATGAGTCAGGCCGTAGAGGGGGCTGCCGCGCGGAGAACTGTTTCATAATTCGAGGAAATAACAGAATCACGAACAGAAGGGCACGAAATTTGAACATCATTACAAATTCATATCGTGGAAACAGACGGCGACGGTATCAATTAGTAATTTGAGAGGTTTTGTCAAGCTTGAGTTGATATTTTCCTATGAAGTTGATTGCAATTAATATTGATTTCAAGCTGAATATAGATAGGCAACAATAGATCTAAATATAAATATTGAATAACTTACTGTGCAACCTATATTAATTTTTATCCCCTTACCCGCCCAGAGCCAAATCAAAATATTTAACTGGATTCAGTGAGAAGAAGACAATGTATCAAGTTACTGTGTGACAAATTTACTTTGTGAAAAAAAAAAACAAATAACACTACTCTAATTTTGCCTGTCAAGTTATTTTCTTCTGCAAAACAGATAATAGATTTACGAGATTTTTCAAATTTTACGGATTTCATGGTTTCTGCGGAATCGCAAAAAAATCACTAGCCCTAGATGCATGCATCTCTATTTATTTGTAATACTCTTTTAGGATAGAAACTGAAGATTCTATAATTTTGAAAAGTAGTCTACATCTCAGCTTAGGATAGTAACTTAAACAACGAAATAAATGATATGAAATTATAGTCAACGTGAACATTGCAATTTTCAAGCGAAAACATGCACAGGGCCTCGGCATACGAGAGGATCAAGTAAAAAGGTACCGGGTGACTGTGGGTCAAAATACAATACAACTCTCGTTATTTCTTAATAGCAAAAACAATTTAAATAACATCGAAGGTAGATTTGTTCTTAGAAAGTTTACTAACATTTTCCCAAAATATGGTGGATTTTGATGAACACTACCTTAAATGCCAATCGTTTGAAAATTGACCCAATCTCACCCCTTAGAGGGGGTGACATTGGGTCAAATGAAACTAAAATGATGCTAAAATACAACGATATTTTAAAAATAAGTCATCCAACAGTGTTTCGAGGGAATCGTATTGACATGCTATAATGTTTGAAGTTGAGATTTTCAAACATTTGGGTAGTTTTCAAGCAATTCCAACAAAAATATTAGAAAAATATTTTTTCGAGAGGTCATTTTTGGTCAAAAACGTACCTCAACTTTAGACAGCTGCCAAAATAACAGGATTTGTTCTAGGAACGAGATTTTTTCAGCGAAGTCATCTTAAGATGTCCCCTACACAACTTTTTTAACAGAATTTAGTTTCATTAAGAAGAACCTGAGAAATGTTAAAATCCGTAAAAAATCACTTTGACCCAATCTCACCCCCCAGACCCAATGTCACCCCTACTGACGGTACACAGTAAAAAATCCGATGGTAAAATCGCATGCACATCACCTTCGTCAAAAAATACAATCAATATTAAACGCTGCATGTACAATCTTTGTAAACACAAAAAAAGTTGCAACCGATGGGTTTCAAGCCCAGCACCAACAGTAAAGACTGGCGCCTTAGCTCGCTCGGCCATTAGACCGATGAAGAATGGAAAGGATAATCGCATATATGAGCTTGACATTTCGGTCAAGTAGGTTTCTCATACTGATGGGCTACATATTTCAGTGTGTAATATTACATAAAATTTCATAAAATAATGCAATATTTATTTTACATCCTGGAAAAACACAAAAAAGGTGTCAATAGTGAGAATCGAAACCAATACCTTTGACATAACGAATCCATGGCTTTACCGTATCGGCCACAAGAGTTCGATAAAAAGGTTTGTTCATTTGGCGTCATCCATAAAGTACGTACGCTCTTAGAAGGGAGGGGGGGTTACCGTAGGTGTGACAAGATGTGACCAAGGGGGGAGGGGGGGGGGGGTTTGCGAGACTGTGACGTCACGCTAGGTTGTTTTTTATGATTGCATAATATTAATTCGAAATGTACACAATTAAATTAAATCCTCGTTTCTAAAATTGTTTGCTTACTATTATTTAGAAGAACCGTCATCAGGGGTGACATTGGGTCTGGGGGGTGAGATTGGGTCATACAAATTTCTGCATTTTTGTATGACCCAAAACTCACCCCCAGACCCAATGTTACCCCTGATGACGGTATCACATTATAATTTATTATATAGACACATTTTTTTGCAGCTGGAACTTCAATATTTTGCAAATTCTTGCTTGATAAAAATAAATGCTTTGAAAGCAGGGTGTTCATAAGAAAACTGCTATAAATGGTTTGAACTTATTAGATACAAAGCTGTCAAAAACAGTTTTCAAGATTTTTTAATACTTGAATGTTATACCAGGTCTTATAATTTTTAAAAGATACAAAACTGTTTTTTGTTTCGTAATGTTTATTCTAAAAAATGAATAATTAGACAATTTTTTTTTCATATTAAAATTGGCAAAAATACCAAAATTATGAGAGTTTAAAGATATAAAAACAATAAAAAAATCCCATCGAAAACAAGGGGGGGGGGTCTGGCAAAATGTGACGTACTTTTTGAGGGGGGGTTCAACTTGGTGTGACAAAGTGTGACATAGGGGGGAGGGGGGGTTAATTTTGGCCGATTTTTGCGTGACATACTTTATGGATGAAGCCTTTGATGATCTGTTTCAATGAACGAATGAACACAATTTGATGTTGTTGTGGTCGCAAGAGGTAGACCTCTCTCGTATTAATTTCCTCTCATTTCAATTTGGTAGGGCTATCCGCTCGGCTTTTTACTGTGGGTGAAATTATGTCTTGTTTTGGGTGATTTTTTTTTATGTCATAAATGCATACTTTGGGGGACAACTATGCCTGAGCTTCTGACCATATAGTTAAGTTAAAATAATTAGGTGATACTTTAAATAAAATTTGCATTTGCAAAAAAATATATATTTAAATTGTTTAATCCAGCAAAACAAATATTTTCTAAAGTTAATTATTTGCAGTTCAAAATCAAAGCATATCTAACAAACCTGCTAACTGAATATCATTTTGTAAGAAAAGCAGGAAAACCACAAAAAACAACTTCCGAGGGACGTCTCGTGAATGTTTACGCCAAGCACCTCGAAACCACACTCACACTACCATGAGTCGCCGACGACGATGACCTTGCCATTCATTGATGAATTATTACCAGTGAATGCCGTCGCGAGCAGCTGAGTGAGCGAGTTAAGTTGTGCATATCGGAAGCTGAACAACGTACACACACACATCGATTACTAACCCTATAAACGACTGTTGACTTGGCGGTGGTGGCGGCGGCTCGTTGAACAAAACAATCAGCCGGTCGCAAATGTCGGCTTGGTTTGGTTAAGCACCACTCACTTAAATGGTTGACACCCGTGTCGCAAATGATGACAAACGATGGAGGCAGAACGAGATCACAGCAGCAGCAGTAAATCGTCGAGGGATCTGGTTTTATAGTTGTTCAAAAGTTTGAAAGTCGATCAAATTCATATTTGATACAAATTGTGTCTAACAGGCAAGATAAACTGTTGATGATTTAGCTCTATTTTTACATCAATATTTCTAAACATATTTTTTAAATAGTTGATCCCTGAAAAAAAATATTTTTTTCTTCTTCCAGTCCTTTTCGAAAACGGTTAGAAAATTGATTTTCGGTTTCATTTCAATTTCAATGTATTCGAATTAAGATCAAGCTCACTTTAATTCGAATCAGTTTTTTCATGTTTGCTATTAATTTACCGTTAGCCTGAAGCCATATTCGGAACTAAAGCACTAAATTAGCCCCAGCTGATTCATAGACCTCTGTCAACATTCAATAAGAATTGATTTCACCAGAGTGCTTTGAGCTTGCAGACCGAAAGGCCCACCTCCGTACATAATTGATTTTGATTGATGATTCGCCATCGTGCTGAGAAGTGTTCAAAAAAACAAGTTCATTGACTTCCCTCCCCGGAGGGGCACGGCACCGGAGATTCCGTAAATCAAGAACCACATGAAGCGTGAAGCGCAAATCTTCTAGTGCTGCCAAGCTGCCAAGAAGAATGCGGGCCGAGTTTTTTTGAGGGAAGAGTTCGCGAACCGAAATTGGTCTCGAGTGTACTTGATTAAGGTGCGATAATTACTGCTGGTTCGGGCATTGATCTGAACATCGGGTGAATTTTATGATGGAATCACTACAGGTTCGAGCACCTACTTGAAAAGTTTAATAAAGATGAGCCAAGTTGGGCGTTGCGCGATAACGTAGTAAAGCACAATACACTGTCGAAGATTGTTTTTCATATCTTATTTTTTTCAATTTTTTCATACTTTGGTGATATTTTTACCAGAATTTTCTTCAATGTTAAGTATTTTTTGAAATTATATGGATCCGATTGAAAACAATATTATTTGAAATTAATTGATTTTATATTTCCTTGACAAGAATATAAAATCAGATTGCTTTTGATTTCTAGTATACTTTACAATGAAGTTTGAAATGGCAGAAAAAAAATACTTTTATTTGTTTTGCAAAACAAAATAATCAAAAAATTATTTTGAAACATAAAAAGAAAATATCATCGTTGAAAATTCGTCCTTACCATACAGCAATTTCATTTGAAAAAAGCCTAAACCGAAAAAAAAGTTCTCCGATCGGGCTCAAAATTTTTCTGGGGGTTCGTTGGCTAAAATAATTAGACCCGTATTTTTTTTGTTTGGCCATTAGGGTGACCTACATCGTGCTAGGGTGGTTCGAAAAATGGCAATTTTCGTCATTTTTCGCAAAAACAACTATTTTCGAAAAATCATTTCTCCGCGCCATTTCATCCGATTTTAGCTGTCTTAGACGCAAAAAAAGGTAAGAAGTTCCAAAAATCTAGCTTAACTATTGAAAAAGTCGCATGAAAACTTAAAATGGCGTTTTGACCGTGTCTGGACCAAAGAGCCTATGTCTGAAAATATTTTTATCGGATTCCTCGGAAAATTTCACATGACATATTCAAAAATGGCGATGTCGAACCGTACGTTTCCAAGATATGATTTTTTGAAAATAAAAACTGAGTTTTTCGACGCGCCGCGCGCAAAAACAGGAAAATGACGAAATCGGCAAAAAATCTACTTTTTTCACTAAAACTGCGATAACTTATAAATTTCAGCGATGACCTATACATGTCTGGGTATCATTTTTTTTGTAATTGAAAGACATATACTAATCATAACCTCAAACTTTGCCAAAGACACCAAATCGATTAGAATATCCCTTTTCAGGAAACAGTTTTTCAAATGTTTTCATAGCACTTTTCTATGACTAAAACTAACTTTTCCATGAACAAAAATTTTCCGTAGTTACTTTTTAATAGGGCAAAACCTTGATTGTAAACAAGCAGCTTATCGTATCAGACTGTTTGTTTACTGTTTGCTTCGATACAAAAATCCGCCGAATTTCCGAATTAATCAATTTTGAATTTTCAAAAAGCATTGGCAATAGAACTCCTTGATACTTTTTTTTTTGTTTGTTGATTTGCATTTAACGAATCAAAATTTACCAATACAATTTTAGCTAATATTTTCTTTTTCTTTTTTTTAATTGCAGAGGTACGTGCCCAATTTCAACTGAATCGAGGTAGAGAAGGTAATTGTATACAATCTGAGTTCTTTTCTAGACTCGGATCCGTGGCCTATTCCCAATTTCACCCTTATTTTGACCCTGTAGTTCAATCCTGAATAATTTACTCTACTTTGGCCTCACTCACTACAAAAATCTCCTTCCTTCCGCTGGGGCTGCGGTTGACGTTAATTTCGCAACGCAAACCAACGCGATAAACTTTTTAATTACGTTCGCTGATATTTCCCTCCAGGGTCCTCAAATTGCCTTTGATAAGATCAGCCATCGCAGCACGGTTTCTGCAACTGATTCGCACAATGCACAGATGAAAATAATTATGAATTTGGAGTTATAGAATGGAACCATTTGGTAGTCATGATTTTACGCAGATTTTTACTAGAAATTTGCAATTCTTTGAATTAATGCAAACAAATGTTTCTAATCTTTCGCAATTGATTTATTTACGCAAAAAAATTGACCATTAAATTTGTGATGTGCAAAAATGCAAAAACCCTTTCGAAGTGCTCAGCGAACAAAACTCGCAAACACGGCTTAGTCGATGATCCCAAGGAGAAACTTTAAGTGAACCCATCATCAAGTTTACTGTCCAGCACACTCTTCTACCGGCACCGTCGTCACCACTACATCAAACCCCCCAGAGGAAGTGTGTCAGCTAACGGGGCCCCAAGAATTATCCATGCACGAGAAGTTTGCAAACAGCGAGAAGAGGCAAGTGAGAGAGAGAAGAATTTAACGAGAGGGAGCGAGAGAGAGAGTCGCACTTCTCGCAGCATCCACGCAGCAAAAAAAGGGTTTTCTGAGATGGTCGCGGAAGAAGGGTAGGGGAACAGCATCTAATTCCAGCGTGCCTCTAATGTTGGCAGGTCAGAACTTTGACATGCAATTAAAGCTAATTAAAAGCGTTTTTAACTGAAATCGAGTGATAAATAGCTCAATAAGAAGTGAGCAAGCAAGTTTCTACCAAAAGTTTTGCAAAATTAGTTGTTTAAATAGTGAAAATCAGCAAATTGGATGAAGTTAGGAGCGAGAGCTTAACCTGCCAAAGATACGAGAATTTCCCCTAGTTGGGTGTGAGTGTGTGTGGTAATTCGGAGATTGACCATTTTTTCTTCGTCTCAGCGCAGTATTCTTTTGGAGCGTGTCCGATGCGGGCAGGGGTGCTCGAATGAGTCGAACACCTTTATTTAACAATTTATTCTTTAATGAATACCTTCATAACGGAAACGAAAATTGAAAATTATATTTACTTTATTTACCCAAACATCTAGGTTTTCTATAAAACCTTCGTTTGTTAATACCTACGTTAAAATGTTGTTACACGGAAAGGGGATCCATCGCCAAATCGCGATAAAGTTCGCTAAAACTAGCGAAAAATGTCGCTAATTTCTCAGCCTGCACAAAAATTACCTAGAATCGCTAATTTTTTTCGCTGGTTTGGAAACCGGTGAAATTCTACCAAACCAGTGATAAAAAACACTGGTTTGGTGAAAAATGTCGCTGTTTGGGGGATCAGTTTTGCTAGAATCAGAAAATTTTCTCGCTGGTTTGGAAAAAGCGGCAGGGCACCAAAATCAACCAGGAGATTATTGTACTGGTTTTGGGAAACAATTCGCTGGTCCAGCGGATTTCTTCACTGGACCAGTGTTCTTTTACGCTGGATCAGCGTTTTCTATTGCTGACGTCCGGGTTTTTTTTTCCGGCGGCAGCAGCTCGTACCAAAATCAACCAGGAGATTATTCTATTGGTTTCGGCGAAAAATCCGCTGGTTCAGCGAATGTTTCCACTGGACCAGTGTTTTTTTGCACTGGATCAGCGTTTTTTATCACCGACGTTTGTTTTTTTGTTTTGGCGGCAGAAGCCTATGCTAAAATAAACCAGAGGATTTGAGAACCAGAGATTAATTGGGAATCGTTTAAAAGCAAGCAGAATTAAAAGAAAGTCCAGCCAGGTTGTACACAGAAAAAAAAAATCGGGTAAATTTACATCATTTATGATGTACCAAAAGTGCACGTCATTAATGATGCTAATTTACATTAATTTCATTGTAAATTTAAATGCCATCCGATGTAAATTTGCCAAGGGAAAAAATATTTCATTGCATGTAATTTTCCGATGAAATTAACGTAAATTTACCCAAAATCAAATTTTTTTTTGCTCCGTTGAATCTACAATCCGATGTAAATTTCATGCGCTTATGAGCCAAAATTTTTCAAAAACATATTTCTGATCCAAGCAAGACAACAAGTAGAAAATTCCTGATTTTATCCAACTTGGTGTCTTGTTGAGGATGAGAAAAACTAGTTTGTTTAAGAACTGTACTTTGCTTAACCCAAAAACGCATAAAATTCAAGCAGATATCGATTCAACGGAGCAAGAATCATTTCAAATTGTTAATAAAATGAATACTAAAATTTGAAAACCTCTCGCTAGGTCGCAATAAAGTTTATCTCAAGTTCAGCTGGGCAAGAAATAATTAAATAATATAAAAGTTTGATCAACTTACCCATTCTTAGAGCAAACTAGAGCGTCATCACTTGACGGATGTCGAAGGTACAACTCCTCACAAGGTCCTCTCGAAGTCCACGATCAACAGTGCAGGTGTCGTCTTCCAGCTGACCTGCGCTTCAATTCTGAGCATGTCCAGCAAGAAGGTCGTCTTTTTTACGTTCTACTGTTTCCGGGCTTATCATTTCTGCAGGTCTCGACTAGCAACGTCGGGGATGTGTTGACCAAGGTTGCTTGAAGGGTTTGACGAAACACAACGGTGCTAACGGTAAGCGGAAGAAGCACCTCCGGCTACACTTGCTGCTCTTGACTAGACCCTCCAGGATGATCAGCGCACTTGCATCGGCCAGACTGTAAAAAATTAAGTTCCAGTTATAATGCTTTATACATATTGTATCACCTAATTATCTTCGGATGATCGGTGGAGGATGAGGTCTACCTTTTCTCGCTGGCGGCCATTTCCAATGAAGTGTTGAAGCTGCTGGCCTGGCTGACGTAAGGGACCGATTTAGGCGTTGGCAGAGCCAGCTTAACCGACTTCCGTCACTTCCTTGTGTTGTCACTGTCACTGTGTTGAAAATATTTTAAAGATATCGATTTAAAATTACATTTTTTTGCAAAATAACTAAAATTGCAAACTGGCTATAGACTATAGTTCACGAAACAGTCTTAGAAAAGAAAAAAATAACTCTTGCTGATTTTGAATCGCACCAAACATAAACAGTGTCGATACGTCAAAAATATCGTTTGTTGACAGTACACGCTTATTTGAGAAAACTCTTTTGAGAGAAATTCTACCGGAGTACGCAAGGGTGTAGATTTGAGGTCTGGTGGATGCACAAAACAACTCGAGAGTGGACGCAACAGATTTCTTCACCCATAAATAATAAACTTTGGAAAATCAGAGAAGACTCGAAGACTGGACTTTTTTGAAAGATATTATGAAAGAAGACAAAAATCAAAATACGAGCGCAACCTGTCAAAGCCAGTTGCGCTACAGGATGATGTAGCTAGCTATACGACAACCCACTCCATTGTTGTACGGCGCAACAGATTTTTTCGCGCAACAGAAGAGATGCGCACTTCGGTTTAGTGGTGCACGCATAATACCATCGAATATGCCAATGTTACACACAACTTAAACGTCAGTTGAACGAGCGGGATACACCAAATGTTTACATCTGGCACGTTGGACGTCATTAAAAAATAGTCTAGTCTTTTCAAAATGTTCCCAAAAAAACATCTTTTTTGCTGGATATATATTTTTAAGGGATATATAAATATATTATACGATTATTTTAAATTTCTTAATCATATAATCAAAATTTTGGGGTAGATTGACAAGCAGATCAAACTAATAAGAACTAAATCACGTAATTTTTATTCTAGGCTAAAAATCCCGTTTTTCTATAAAATTAGTGTTCAAATTGTAGGGTCTATTTTCAAATTATAAATCATTTGAATACTTCATTATACTACAAAAATAATAGAGCTAATTATTTTAATTACTATTTTTTTAAAAATAAAATTACCTACTAGATATGATATATTTTTGAGTTGAAATCCGTTGTTTTATTGGGACCGATAACCAATTAGTTTGAACTTTGAAAGTTAACGCATTCTCGCAGGATTCTAGCAGAGTTCTGGATATTCTAACAGAATTCTAGCAGCTCTGCAAGAATATTTCGGAATTGGGTTACATCATGTTAAGGGAGAAAAAAGTCCAAATCATTTCGAATGTGATACAGCGAATGACCACGCAGGTTAAAGCTGTCAGAAATAAAGAACTGCAAACAACAACATTCTTACTGTGAAAGAGCAAGAGAAGGGTTGCTTTGTATTTTGTTTTGATTGTTGATTGTTAGTTTTTTTTCTAATCACAGTCAGTTCAATCCGAATCCTGAAACGGAACTCGTAGGGAAAGCAAGACGACCATAGGTCAAGAGGAACAATCGCTCGTGACCGTATGTTCACGCGGGTGATTTTTTTCTTGTCCCACTTTTCCCTATACGAATTTCGTTTGAAACGCAACAACCGTTTTAAACTCATAACAGTTTGTTGCATTTGAAACGGAATTCATACAAGTTTCGAATCGAATTCCGTTCCAGAATGGAGCACTTCCATTCGAGTAGTTTTTGCTTTTTTCTACAATGTATTTCTTATGGAGCGAACTGTCAAAAACTGCTCGACTGCGGGTGCTCCATTCAGATTGTACTGACTGACCATAGGCCGAGCAAAAACTTAGCTACCCTTTTTTGGGCAAAAGTGAATAAGCTGAAATGGGACTACTCTCATTGTCTAAATTCTGATTAAGGATGGTAGGCCAAGATAAACGTGTAAGTGTACAGTGATAAACGTGTGAGGCGTAACCCTGTTCCGGTCAAAGACGATGGATATCAGCAGCTACGAACGATTTGCTGAAACTGATGACGCTGCCGGTTCAGAACGTAGGAATTGGTCAGCACTGACAATCAACAAATGGCGTTCCACTCAAACTCGCTTGCCGCTACGATTTGGACCAGGAAATGGTTACGGCAACGATTACGACCCATTACAGATCGCCGCAACTGTTGGGAAGGATTCAATGGAGAATTTTCCTGCGAGGTAAAACTTGGGTTTTATTTTGGTTTATGTTTTTGTATAAATACTTATCATCAAGAGCGCCGACTTAGGTATACTTGTCTGGTTGTTTGGTCTTTCGATGACCAAATAACAAACAGCAGCAGCTGATCATTTGGGATGAAAATGTTACTATTATTTCTATCCATGCATCTTACCTTAAAAACAACTTAAATATTGTAAACAAAGCAAAATATAAAGCACTTACCTGGCCTCATAGCCGGGCTGTGGAGTCAGGCAACTTTCCCGACGACTCCGATTCCGGCTTCTGGAGGTTGAGCGACTCTCCAAAAAGACCCAACTTTAAGTCCAGCAACAACTTCTAATCAGAGTTGTAAAAAAAACGAACCCCGCTGCGGCTTCTCAGAAGTTGACAACTCTGACCACAATTCTGGTTCCTTAAAAAATGCCCGATTCCACCGACACCGACTTTACCGCCTTGCTCCCAAATACGATAAGATCTGAATCACAGATTTCATAACCATTTCATTTCATAACCAAAATCCAATGAAACGTTACAAATTATTCAGTATTCAGCAAAACTATTCTTAATCATGTCTTACTTCAACGCACCACTGATAATTATGTTTTGTTTTGATCAGCTGTCACTCACAACAGCAAACGAAATTGAATTTCAGTTTAATTTGTTTTACATTGAACAAAATTTTTATGTGTTTTGTCTTTTACATGTTATTTACATTTTCAAATCGTTAGATTTTGCGTTGAAAAAAGTTCAATTACATGAGTATCACAAATTACGTGGAATTTAACTTTACATTAAGGCTCTTTAAATGATGTTCAACCGTTTACATCAGATTTCAACATTACATCAAGCTAGTTTACGTTTAAAACGCGGTTTACGTGTCGAGTAAATTTACACTTTTTTTTCTGTGTACCTACTTGCCACAGCACAAACTGTTCCGCGGCCATGGTCAAGTTCCTCGTTGTACTTACTTGCCACAGCACAAATGTTCCGCGGCCATGGTCAAGTTCCTCGCCTACGATTCTTGCTGCCACCTGCTTCTTTTCATTGAAAAGAACCATCACCTGTTGAGTATGTATTTTAATGCTGAACACTTGATGCAGAACTTTTTCATGCTTTTTTGTTTTGAAAAAACCCCTAAAGCAATTCGATTGCCACAAATCGCTTCCAAACGTGAACAATAACAAACATTTATGACGGCTGTCGGAAGGATGTGTATCAAACCAGCGAAAACTTTCGCTGGAAAAGAAACCGTTTCGGAAATAACAAACCAGCGAAACCAAGTTGCTGGATTTGATTTCGCGCAGCCACCTTTTTCAGCGAAAAATTTCGCTGGTTTAGAGAAAAATTTCGCTGATATCAGCAAAATCAACCCAGCAAAATTCGGTCGCTGGTTTGGCGATCGATCCCCTTTCCGTGTATGGTTTCGTTTTAGCAACCTGCCAAAAAGGCAAAAAATGTAAGGATGAAGACTTTCTGTAATTTTTGTTCCCGTGGATCAAACATGCTTTTTGTTCAGGTATTTTAAAACGCAGGTTTTATAGGAAAATATGATGTTTGGGTATCAAAAAATTGGAAATGTCATGCCAAAAAAACTTTGAATCCTTTTTATGTTTCATCGCCGAAAAATGTCAATCGAAACAAAGAAAGCAAAAATATCTGGCTATCAAAAATAAAAAAAATGTGTATAATGCCCAAGGGGTGTTTTTTAAATTCATATTTATTCAGATTTTCTTTTCCATGTACATTCATTCAGTTAAAATTTTATTGAGTGTCCAATCACAATCGATGACTCTTCACCTCAATGCTCAAGGGGTGTAAATACTTTTTTTACATACTGTACATTTTTCCAACGAGGTTCACCAAGTACCAAAAATAGTGCTGAAGAGTACTACAACTTTTCAGCATTGTTTTTTGGTAAGGAAAAGTTGCCAGTTTCACAACGGAATCGCAAAAAATGCTTTTTCTGTATTCAAATAGTTTCTTATAACTGCACATAATCCAAGATTTTTATTATCCTTTTAAAACATACTTTTGAGTTTCATCCAAAAAGCATCCGATTTTAAAATGCAAAAAAGATGTTGAAGGTTTGAACATTAAAACCCCACCAAAACAGAAAAAATATTCAACCCAAAGCCCAAAAAATTCGGAAATTAAAAAAAACGCAATATTTCTTGAATTGAGCAGCTTTAACTTAAACAATTTTACAGTGATTCCTCGTCAAACCAGCAAAGTTCAGATCAAAAATGCATCGATGTGGCTCCAATTTGGCATGGAAATTTTTTGGCCAAAATAAAACTATCTGTATTTTTTTGGCGATCAGGGTGGTCTGATATTAAAAAAAAATGATACACGGTAAAATTTTTTTTGGTGATTTTTAATTTCACTTTTTGTCACTAAAACTTGATTTGAAAAAAAAAAACACTATTTTTTTTTGATATGTTTTAGAGCACATCAAATGCCAACATTTCAGAAATTTCCAGAATGGGCAAAACATCTTTGACCGAGTTATGATTTTTTGAATCAATACATTTTTTTTCAAAAAATCGAAATATTGGTCGCAACATTTTTCATCTGCATTTTTATGTAAAATTGAATTTGCCATCAAAAGTACTTTTATAAAATTCATCGTTTTCAAGTAATAGCTATTTTTATTTACTTTTTTTAAAATAGTCGCAGTTATTAATTTCTTAAAAGTAGTGCCCATGTTTGCCAACTTTTGAAAAAAATATTTTTGAAAAGCTGAGAAAATTCTCTATATTTTGCTTATTCGGACTTTTTTTATACGACCCTTAGTTGCTGAGATATCGCCATGCAAAGGGTTGAAAACAAGAAAATTGATGTTTTCTAAGTCTCACCCAAACAATCCACCATTTTCTAATGTCGATATCTCAGCAACTAATGGTCCGATTTACAATATCAAAATTAAAACATTCGTGAAATTTTCCAATCTTTTCGAAAAAAATATTCTCCAAAAATTTAAATTAAGACTAACATATCAAAAGGGCGTTATATTGAATTTTGAAAATCTTGACATCACCTTTAAATTTAAGTTTTAGACTTAAAAATAAAAAAAAGTCAAATAAGTGGCGTGCATTTTTGTTTCAGTGTTTTTTTTTCAGAAAGTTCGTCCAATTTCCTACAAGTATGTCTTTGACCACTTTGTGATACGACACAACGGCTTCGAGCTACGGTAGTTTTTAAATTGCAAAATACAATAATATTTAAATACCTTACACCCTTCTCAAATGTTATTTCCGAGTACTATTGGCCCCATATACACAAAAACGGCTTATATAGGTCTAGGATAACATGTCTACAAAGTTTCATTGAAATCGGAGAGGGTCCTGAGTTGAGCTGGAATTGCTCACGTAGATTTTCCAAATTTTAAGAATTTGTAATTCTTTCGGTCATTATGTAGATGCTTGGTCTTGTCAAGTTTTCAACCCAAAGAAAGTTAGAACCACTGACCCTTCGATGTTCTTTGAAAGTTCCTTTGAAAGCATACCAAACAACAACTGACTGGCTAAACCGGCTAATGATGGCGCTGGTGGTGGTGGTGGTGTGGGTTTGAGGGCCCAAGTCGGATGACTTGTTTTGTTTATCTCTCACTTCCAGCACAGTTGCTGCTGCTGCTGCTGCAGAAGACGGTCTGGGGCGCAAGTGGTGTTGCTTGTTGCCTTCTGGGCCCCTAGCTGTTGCGTAACTTGAAGCTTCTTCACGGTGGGATGCTAGGCAGCTAATGGCAATGGCAAAAGTCCACTCGGAAGAAGTGTAAAACTGGAATGTGCAATTTTCTTCGGTCGTTTTGGTTTACACAGCAAAAAAAGTTTGAAATTAAATTTTATGTTAAATAATTTGAGCGACATAATTTTTATAAAACAATCAACATGAAACTTATTTTTTTAAATCAAAATAATCGTGAATAAGTTTATACGACAAATTTTCCATTGTTTTTCGGCCCTATTTGGTCTGCATTTATCGCCAGCCTGTCAGCTAGTTAGTTCGTCTGTCATCGGAAGAGGCTGCTGCAACGGTGGACGCCGGGAAAATGAGTTCCCTTGGCGGGTTATTTCTTGGGCAGGCACGGCCCACACAAGTCAAGCGGATTATTGTGTGTTGCCTTTTGTTTGAGTGTCCGGTCAGAGTCGGGGACAGCCTGCTTTCATTGAGCGTTTGACCAGTTGACTGCGAAAAATGGAAAGAATTGACTTCTGCCATCGGGTTGTTTTTGAACTGTTCTTAAGGCTGGGTTCAATTGGAGTGGATTATGTACTGATGAGACATGATTTCGACGCAAACATTTGAAAAAGCATCATGTACAAACCATGCGTTTTGAGAAAACCGCATTTGAATGTTGAGCATCCATTTTCAATTCCCATTTTAATATAAAAGCAAAACAAGATGTTCTTCTAATAACAAACGATGAAAAACGTTGCTTTTATTGATACTTAATCATCCAAATTCAATAAAACATCATTTCCGTAATTTTATTTGAGAAAAATAAACATAACTCCTTTTGAAATCACCAACGTCTATATCACCCTGCTGTCATTGAGGGGGGCGCTTTGTTATGATTCGTTTTTCTTCGCCGAATGTACATGGCGCTTTATTCATGTTGCTTTTTTTTCGACACGAGGTTCATGTAGTCTTTTGTTTGACAGGTTGACAGGGCTATATAAACAGGGACTGCTGATGGCAGAGATTTTGTTTATGTTACTTTATTTAAAATCATGATTAAACAGACTTAACTGAAGTAAGTTTTGCTCATTTTTTGTGGTGAGATAGCTTTTTAGGAGTACTTTCAGAATATGCAATAACCCAGAAAGTGTCAAAATGTACATGATGCTTTTTGAAATGTTACCGTCGATTTAAGTAACTTGCTTTGACTGAAAAATTTTTTATATATTTTTTTATTTCTTTTTCTATAAAGAAATTTTATTGTTGAGTAGAATAGTATTTTTTGTTATTTATATTCCAGTAGGGTAATTCTCCGCCAACTCACACAGCAGTTGCCCCGACCCCTCTTCGATTTGCGTGAAACTTTGTCCTAAGGGGTAACTTTTGTCCCTGATCACGAATCCGAGGTCCGTTTTTTGATATCTCGTGACGGAGGGGCGGTACGACCCCTTCCATTTTTGAACATGCGAAAAAAGAGGTGTTTTTCAATAATTTGCAGCCTAAAACGGTGATGAGATAGAAATTTGGTGTCAAAGGGACTTTTATGTCAAATTAGACGCCCGATTTGATGGCGTACTCAGAATTCCGAAAAACGTATTTTCATCGAAAAACACTAAAAAGTTTTAAAATCCTCCCATTTTCCGTTACTCGACTGTAAAAATTTTGGAACATGTCATTTTATGGGAAATTTAATGTACTTTTCGAATCTACATTGTCCCAGAAGGGTCATTTTTCATTTAGAACAAAATTTTTCATTTTAAAATTTCGTGTTTTTCTAACTTTGCAGGGTTATTTTTAGAGTGTTTTAATGTTCTACAAAGTTGTAGAGCAGACAATTACAAAATTTTGATATATAGACATAAGGGGTTTGCTTATAAACATCACAAGTTATCGCGATTTTACGAAAAAAGTTTTGAAAAAGTTGGTCGTCATCGATCATGGCCGTTCATGGTCACCCGCGACAGACACGGACGACGAAACAAAGAGAAACGCAAAAAGTAACTTTTTCAAAACTTTTTTTCGTAAAATCGCGATAACTTGTGATGTTTATAAGCAAACCCCTTATGTCTATATATCAAAATTTTTGTAATTGTCTGCTCTACAACTTTGTAGAACATAAAAACACTCTAAAAAATAACCCTGCAAAGTTAGAAAAAACACGAAATTTTAAAATGAAAAATTTTGTTCTAAATGAAAAAATGACCCTTCTGGGACAATGTAGATTCGAAAAGTACATTAAATTTCCCATAAAATGACATGTTCCAAAATTTTTACAGTCGAGTAACGGAAAATGGGAGGATTTTAAAACTTTTTAGTGTTTTTCGATGAAAATACGTTTTTTCGGAATTCTGAGTACGCCATCAAATCGGGCGTCTAATTTGACATAAAAGTCCCTTTGACACCAAATTTCTATCTCATCACCGTTTCAGGCTGCAAATTATTGAAAACACCTCTTTTTCGCATGTTCAAAATGGAAGGGGTCGCCCTCCGTCACGAGATATCAAAACGGACCTCGGATTCGTGATCAGGGACAAAAGTTACCCCTTAGGACAAAGTTTCACGCAAATCGAAGAGGGGTCGGGGCAACTTTTCCCGATTTCGTGTGAGTTGGTAGAGAATTACCCAGTACTTTTATATTCACTTAACTCGTTTTCTATTTTTTTGAACTCTTTCTACTCTTTTACCAATTTGTTGATGTTTTGTTTCAATATTTTGCAGATAATTATAGTTTTTTGATTCTCTTTATTTTTTTATGTTAAAATAATCATTGTATTTCTTTGAATTGTATATTTAATCCAAACGATAAATCTCTGCATACTTTTATTGATTTTAAATATGAGGGATGATGATCAAAATTGCTGGCCAAATAGTCTCTCTTTGGAACTATTGAAAACATCAATGATTGGTAGTTTCACATCCAAGAATTCAAAACAATTAAAACGCTAATAACTTTTTTTTTGTAGATGACTTCCATCATTGTCATGTTTTTTTTTCAATGATATAAATTATTTATCGCTAACAATGATTTGTTTAAATTCCTCCGAAAAGTGGTTAAGTATAAATCTTTTCTTAGCCTAAATTTGATATATCTATTCAAATTCAGAATCTTACATCAACCTTAAGTTTCGTGGAGAAAAAATTCTTAGCATTTTTTCAACTGCTAGCTATGATGCAAATTAGGAAAAAAACATTCGTTTTGTAACATTTTCAACCACAAGGTATTTTTCAAATATTTAATATTCGATTTGCGTGAAACTTTGTGCTATGGGGTAATTTTTGTCCCTGATCACGAAACCGAGGTCCGTTTTTTGATATCTCGAGACGGAGGGGCGGTACGACCCCTTCCATTTTTGAACATGCGAAAAAAGAGGTGTTTTTCAACAATTTGCAGCCTGAAACGGTGATGAGATAGAAATTTGGTGTCAAAGGGACTTTCATATAAAATTAGACGCCCGATTTGATGGCGTACTCAGAATTCCGAAAAAACGTATTTTTTCATCGAAAAAAACACTAAAAAAAAGTTTTAAAAATTCTCCCATTTTCCGTTACTCGACTGTAAAAATTTTTGGAACATGTCATTTTATGGGAAATTAATGTACTTTTCGAATCTACATTGTCCCAGAAGGGTCATTTTTTCATTTAGAACAAAATTTTTCATTTTAAAATTTCGTGTTTTTTTCTAACTTTGCAGGGTTATTTTTTAGAGTGTAACAATGTTCTACAAAGTTGTAGAGCAGACAATTGAAAAAAATTTAATATATAGACATAAGGGGTTTGCTTATAAACATCACGAGTTATCGCGATTTTACGAAAAAAAGTTTTGAAAAAGTTACTTTTTGCGTTTCTCTTTGTTTCGACGTCCGTGTCTGTCGCGGGTGACCATGAACGGCCATGATCGATGGCGACAAACTTTTTCAAAACTTTTTTTTCGTAAAATCGCGATAACTCGTGATGTTTATAAGGAAACCCATTATGTCTATAAATCAAAATTTTTGTAATTGTCTGCTCTACAACTTTGTAGAACATTGTTACACTCTAAAAAATAACCCTGCAAAGTTAGAAAAAACACGAAATTTTAAAATGAAAATTTTTGTTCTAAATGAAAAAATGACCCTTCTGGGACAATGTAGATTCGAAAAGTACATTAAATTTCATAAAATGACATGTTCTAAAAATTTTACAGTCGAGTAACGGAAAATGGGATTTTTAAATATTTTTAGTGTTTTTTCGATAAAAATACGTTTATTCGGAATTTGAGTACGCCATCAAATCGGGCGTCTAATTTTACATGAAAGTCCTTTGACACCAAATTTCTATCTCATCACCGTTTCAGGCTGAAAAACACCTCTTTTCGCATGTTCAAAATGGAAGGTCGTACCGTCCCTCCGTCTCGAGATATCAAAAAACGGACCTCGGATTCGTGATCAGGGACAAAAGTTACCCCTTAGCACAAAGTTTCACGCAAATCGAAGAGTGGTCGGGGCAACTGCTGTGTGAGTTGGCGGAGAATTCCCCACATTTTTTTAAATTTATTTATAAATTGTCCACAAACATTTATAGCAAGAGTTGTACTCTACGTTTTAGCAAAAAACTTTTCTTTGTATATCTTTGATTGAAGGAAAGTTTTTTTTATTTATTTAAAAAAAAGCAATTTTGCATCATTAGTTTTTCCATACAATTTATCGGGCTGGTCATACAAAAAAGACATGTAAACAATAGAAAATCTTTATCTTGAGAAGGGACTTTCTGACGGATTATGCGTCTTCGACAAAGTCGTTGGTGCACGGAGAAAATAAATTCCCCATTTTTTATTTGATTTTTTATCAATAAAAGTTGAATTTCCAAAATTTGTATTTTTATTATCAACTTTTGTTTTGTGTTGAGGACTAATTTGAAGGTGCAAAAAAACAATAAAAAATGGTTTTGGTGTCAAAACGAAAATACTGGCATGCAAAGACTTTAAAAAACTTCAACTCCATTTTTAATCAAGATTTTTCCTGTCATTATAGTTGACGAGAATACAAAAAAATCTTTTCCATACAAGGGCTGAAAATTCTACTTATCAGCACTCCCATGGATGCAATAAAGTTGCGCTTTGAAGCACTTGTTTTGAAAGTAAACCTCGTTGGATAAATGTACGTCTCGTGGTATAAAAAACAACAAGTTGCAATAAAAGATAGTTTTGAGCACGAGTCGTACATTTACAAAGAGGTTGGATAAATACGACGTTGGGTTAAAAAAACACAAATTTGGCAACGAGTTGAATACGATTTTTTTTGCAATTCTGAAAAAACGCCCTTTAAATTGAATTTCAAGTCTTATGCCCAATGCTTACGTGTTTAGCCAATTCACCGTTAAATTCAAAATAATATTGATAAGTATTTCATTGCTGAAAAGTTCAACTATATATACCCCTACTATATCCATTTCAGCCCTTGTATTGAAAAGAATTACTTTTCGCTTCTGTTAATTTTGGCACCCATTTCCGTTCTAAAAAGTTATACACTCCAAACTCGATATTCGAATCCTCGATTATCCGAAGTTTTTATCATCCGAAGGTTTGTATAGGACTGTAGATAATCGAATCATGGAAAACAATTTTTATTCGTATTTTTTATTTTCTTACTTTAAATATTGATGTCTGTGGCCCATATAATTAAAATTTTAATGGTTGATTGCCATTTTGGCCGCCATCTTGGATTCAAAAAATCTTTATCATTTTTGAGTAGTTTTGGGGCCATACTTAAACTCGAAAATCAAAAATAAGACAATGAAAAAAATAAAATGTTTTTCGTAATTCGATTATTCGAAGATTAGGTTATCTGTAGTGAAATTTGTCCAAGGTCGTCTTTTTCGTTTCTGTTATTTTTGGTAGAGAAAAGTAGGTAGTATCTTCGTTCGAGAATGACAGGAAAAGTAAGCAGCATTTACAATGCTTCCCCGCAAAAATACTTTATGAAAATCTTAGAAATTACCCTACAATGTTCATTCTTTTTTGCTTTGTAGTTCAATTATCTGAGATACAGCCAGTTAAACTAAAATGGAATGTTAAATGTGTTTTTTTCTCAGTGCTGTTCTTATTGGCTCTAATTTTTCAACTCGTGAAATCTATTGGTTCATTTTTCATTTTCATGTTTTAAAATGAAACTTTAGTGAAATTTTTTGCTCTTTTCAATAACATTAAATTTTTTATCAAGAGTATCCTTATCAAAAGACTAAAAAACTTATTTTGGACATTTTTTCTGTGGATGCTTTTACTTCATGAAGTGTTTTTAAATAGCAAAAAACTAACATTTTCTGAAAAAAACTTAAAAATGCTCTCAACTTGGAACGGCGCACTTTGCAAAAAAATCCAAAGTCTTGAAATTTTGATCAAAAATATGTTTGATAATTTCCAAAAATCTTTTTGTATCTTCGATACCAGATTTTACGTACAATTAATTAAAAATAAACCATGTTTACTGCCACTCCAAATCTCCTTTTAGCATACCATGCAACTCCACGTGGAATGTGCCCGGTGCGAACCCAAATAAAACAACTCTCCAAACTTATTTATACTTCATTACCCCTTCGAGAGACCATCGGGACATAAAAGGATCGCACAGCACGGTCGGTTCCTCACTCCCAGTGTGACATCCTGCCCCCCTCCCATCACTGATGGGCAAGTTGTTTATGGTGTCCTGTGAACCTTTTTTCCCCGATGTGGCTTCCTCACCCAGTGTGTGTAAATATCCGACTCAAATACCGACTTCCGGCCCGAAAAAAGGATATCAATCTAAATATAAAAAGGCCCTCGGGAGAGGATAAACCAATAAACCGATGGGACATTCCGGAGGATTTTCGCCTCCCATTTTCGATCGATTTTAATTTAATTGAAGTCTTTAACAATAAACAAATCAAGTGATTTGGAAAGGGATATTCGAAGAGGGTGGGCCGGAAATTGGGTTTGTCTTTCAGATTTTTTTGCTTTTATGGAATACAACATACTAAATTAAAGTATATTAATTAAATGCTGTCCTTAAAATAGTAACATAAAATTGACAAAACTATTTTTTTATGGAATGGTGAGTAACGAGTTTACTGATATAAATTTATGACATGCAAAATAATTAAAAATCTAGCAAAAATCCACCCAAACAACTCTCCTTGAAATCATCTGATTCCACTGTCACCACTCTAAATTAACTTGTTCTGACTGGTTTTACCGGTGCAACAAGCTCATGCGATAAAGTTGGCTCCTTAAGCATAAAAAGCACCATTAAAAAGAAGGAAACAAACTTCACCCCCGAGAAAAGGCGAAATATACACACACACATTTCGCGCGTGAAAGGAAAAGCCGATTCTCCAAGGTCGTCTTCGCGGCGAGACGGGCCGGGACCACTTTGTTGTTGTTGTTGTTGTTATTCTTGTTCAGAGCTCCCGCCACTATCGCGAGGCTAACCGGTTTCGGGTTTCTGGCCCGATAAAAGTGATAAAAATATACCGCCGAATGAAAGCCCGGCAAAAAGACATCTTGTTTTGGCCGCCAAATTGATTACTAATGAACGCGGTAATGTGGGGGACCGGTTTTGGCATTGCGAATTTACATGGAAACTGTCTGGAAAAAAAATCTATATTTGAATACTGATTATGCAAAAGCAGCGTAGAGTTGTAAGAAGATAGAATGAAAATACACTGAGTCATTATGTTTTGAAATTTAAATTAGTTTTGTCCAAATTCAGAAATGGATTCCTAGGGAATGAGGTAGGTCAAAGTCCAATAATTTGTTCTTTTGTTTTTGATAGGTTAAAAAGCAAGACTTAAAAAATGCAGGTAACCTGATAATGGGATTGTTTTGTTTCGAAAGATCCCGTAAGTTAAACAAGTTTAGGAACAAATTTTCTTATCTTTTCAGTTTAAATTATATCGAAATGCAAAAATTATGATAAAAAAAATCAATATAACATTTAGTAAGTGTCCAAAATATGTGTTTAAGCTAGAGGTGGGCAAAAAAAGAGCGAGCCGCTCAAAGAGCCGATTCACTGAAAAGAGCGAAAGAACCGTGGCTCACAAAAAAAGAACCGCAGTAAACTTCAGTCTTTTGGAAGAACCGGCCCAACATGGCATGATTTTTGTTATAAATATAATTTATTGAATTTCGAAAAAAATGTAGTATTAAATTTGTTTTTGAGAATTGAAAATGCAGTCTCAAATATTTCAATGCCTATAAAAAACGAAAAAAAAAGATTTTTTTAAGCAACATGAAAATATTTTTCACTTTACAACTGATTATAAATTAAAGTACTACTGGAATACAAATTTGAGCATTTCAAATTGCATAATATTATCAAAAATCATCTGAATAGTTTAGAGATTTAAAAAAAACTTTCTGTCCAAATCAACTTTAGCGTTTATAGACTTTATCAGAATGTAGAAAAGAGTTCACAGAATGTTTTCTCCAAATAAAATATCAGCATTAGTTCAATTCTTGCAGAAATAAACGCAATTTTAAAATTAATAGCAATTTTTCCAATCCTAGATTTAAGTTTGGATGCCATTCAATTACTCGAATGTTTAGATTCGAGTAGAAATCTTGACATAGAGACCGCCAAGACCAATGGTTTTCAAGGACATCTTCTCGTTTTCAGTTTAATTTTTTTATCAAATAATTTGTAAAAGTCCAGTGTGAAATAACTATTAAAATCATACGACTCTTAAAAAAACATTTTCATCAAAATTTTGAAAAAGAGCGAAAGAGCCGTTCAAAAGAGCGGCTCTTTTTAATGAGCGAACGAAAATGAGCGGCTCCTAAAAAAGAGCGGTTTTGCCCACCTCTAGTTTAAGCCCACCCGAGCAGACGGAAATAACTTGGGAATAACGTTTTTTGATATTTGAAAATACTAGGCCAATAACATTTTATGTTATTTATAACAACATTTGTTATTCGTCGTTATGATTTTTTTGTTATTGGATTGTTATTGTAATAACAGACTAATAACACTTTTAGTTATTTTTCGAACAAATCTTTGTTATTATTTTTTGTTATTTTAACAACTAATCCGATCATCCCAATAACAGTTGGAGGTATTCTTCCATAACAAAAAATGTTATTCTAAAGTTGTTGTGGCTTTCAACCAATATCAGACCAATAACAAATTTTGTTATGATAACATAAACTGTTATTAAACCCTTATGCAAAAATGGATTTTTCAAGAAGATTCCATAACACTTTCTGTTATTTTAACAGTATTTGTTATTGAAATTGCATGAATTTTGTTATTACCGTCTGCCCGGGCACTTAAAAAGTTAGGAATGCATTTATAATTATTTTTATTGTAAAGAGCAAACACATTAATTTCGTTCGATACTTAAATAGAATTGAACCAATTATTTTCTGAAGTTGGTTAAAGAATGGGAGCTGATTAAATGACACTGAGGAAATCTCATTTTCATAAAAAATAACTTGTCTAAGCTGTTTAATTTACAGGGTCTAGAAAAACAAATTTTAGGAAAATTTCTTAGCTTTACGAACAATTTTCTTGCCTTATTAATAAATTTTAAATTGAAAAATTGAACATTTAAAAAAAAAAGTGATATGTGAAAAAAAATTAAACGGAGCAACTAATAAAAAGTACCATCCATTAGGATGTAACATGGTTATTAAGAAAAAATAAGTTATCCAAATTAATTGAATGCAACAATTTTTCGAGTCCTTTTGAGTCCTAAAATACTCACCAAAGTTCGGGAACGATTACGCAAAGCGATTTATTAAATTTTGTATTGATTTTTTTTAAGATTTCGAATTGAAAAATCCACGTTTCACGCTATAATAAAACTGGACTCATATTCGATTGCTCTGGACTGTGCTATAGAACTTTCCCGGATAGAGTATGATGCTAACTTGCTCCTATTTTTTAAAGGATGAAAAACGAGTTTGTTATCGCACCCTTATGGCCATATTGTTTTGGCTTAGGTACCCCCAATCTATTGCAAACCCGGGCTTCTTTCGCTTTGAAAAATCAAAATGTGTTGTACGGGATTTTTTTCTGATTAAAAATTAAATTAAAAACTCGATTTTTTCGTATAACTTTTTTATTATCGTAAAATCATTATCATAATCTACAAATTTGATCAAGGCATCAAATCGATCAAAAAATCCCTCTTTAAGATAGAGATTTGTATATATTTAAATACCGATTTAGCAAGAGTGTTTTTCTATCAAAAAACATTTTCAAATAGAAAAAAAAATAAACATTTTCCCAAAAATTTGAACCTTAACGGTACACATCAACCAGAGCTTTTGCACCAAGATTTTTGTCAAAGACTTTTTAATATCTTCAAACCCAATTGCTTTCAAAGTTATTTAAGTTTTGGTATAAGAAGACAAAAACTTCCTTGGTTGCTGTGCAGTGCCTTTAACCTGAAAACGGTGCACTTGATCAAAACAAATTGTAGCGCCATTTTCGATGCAAGCTTGATTTTGTAATAAAAAAAAACAATTATTTACACAAAAATGTAAACTTTGTTGATAGATTTTTCACCATTCTAAAGTTTATACTCCTTAAAAAAAGGAATAGTTAAAAACATAAATAATTGGTCGAAAATAAATGTTTTTGAGCCGTTTTCAAATGTTAGGCTTTTTAGAAAGTTTTAAAATTATTATTATTCAGTTTTCACAAAACATTAATTTGACATTGACAATCAGACGCATATTTGCTAAGCAACAATTGGTTCAATCTCCAATTTCTTTGAAGCAATTTTATAGGAAAATTGTCTGATCTTTTCGAAAAAAAAATCAGAGATGTTCAAGCTTGGTCGGAATCATTCATAAATCACGTGGACACTTCTTTTTGGAAATACCAACCCCCCACTGTTGTCGCTTAAAAAAAGCTTTTTTTTTTGTATGGAGCGTGAACAATCGCAAACCCCTGTCCCACCTAAGGCGTCCACGTGGTTTATGGATGGCCCTAATGATTTTTACATGTTAAAAATGTCACGTTATCAACAACTAATAAAAAAAAATAAAACTGGATTTTACTCGAAACCCTATTCAAAATTTATTTAATGAGATGGAAATTTGATTTGACATCTATTTTTCGGATAATTAACGTTGCCGAATGAATTAGATCAACTAGTGTCATAATTCAATAGCACAGTGTGAAAATCTATATTCTTTTATAATTTTGTTTGTACTGGGAATTAATCAAATTGTCTAATGATACTGGGTTGACCATTGTGGCACCCTCCACAGCGTGTTACAGACCCGTTATGCTATGCTAAGCTATATTCAATCTCTGTGTTTTTTTTCAAAAAAGTCCTAAACAATACTTGCAACTTTGCCAAATTAAATCGATCACAAAGTTTGTTCTCAACAAACAGATTTTTGAATTTTTAAATTTCAAATTTGACATGCACTAGCGTAGGCATGTAAGATAAAATATTTTTTTTTAAATAAGTTCTTCGATATTGTTTCAAAAAAATATGATGTATAGGAAATTCTTATGTTGTTTTCTTGTTAAAAACAAGTGGAAAGTGAATTTAATTTTTATGTCAAATGTCAAAAAATATCTTTGTTATTAGGGTCATTCTCTACCAACTCACACGAAATCGGGAAAAGTTGCCCCGACCCCTCTTCGATTTGCGTGAAACTTTGTCCTAAGGGATAACTTTTGTCCCTGAACACGAATCCGAGGTCCGTTTTTTGATGTCTCGTGACGGAGGGGCGGTACGACCCCTTCCATTTTTGAACATGCGAAAAAAGAGGTGTTTTTCAATAATTTGCAGCCTGAAACGGTGATGAGATAGAAATTTGGTGTCAAAGGGACTTTATGTAAAATTAGACGCCCGATTTGATGGCGTACTCAGAATTCCGAAAAAACGTATTTGTCATCGACAAAAACAATAAAAAAAATTTAAAATTTCTCCCATTTTTTTTTTTCGAATCTACATTGACCCAGAAGGGTCATTTTTTCATTTAAAACAATTTTTTTTCATTTTAAAATTTCGTGTTTTTTCTAATTTTGCAGGGTTATTTTTTAGAGTGTAACAATGTTCTACAAAGTTGCAGAGCAGACAATTACAAAAATTTTGATATATAGACATAAGGGGTTTGCTTATAAACATCACGAGTTATCGCGATTTTACGAAAAAAAGATTTGAAAAAGTTACTTTTTGCGTTTCTCTTTGTTTCGTCGTCCGTGTCTGTCGCGGGTGACGATGAACAGCCATGATCAACGACGACCAACATTTTCAAAACTTTATTTTCGTAAAATCGAGATAACTCGTGATGTTTATAAACAAACCGCTTATGTCTCTATATTAAAATTTTGCTCTACAAACTTTGTAGAACATTGTTAGACTCTAAAAAATAACCCTGCAAAGCTAGAAAAAACAAGAAATTTGGAAATGAATTTTTTTGTTCTAAATGAAAAAATGACCCTTCTGGGTCAATGTAGATTCGTAAAGTACATTAAATTTCCCATTAAATGACATGTTCCAAAAAAAATTACAGTCAAGTAACGGAATTTTTAAAACTTTGTTAGTGTATCTTTGGATGAAAAATACGTTTTTTCGAAATTCTGAGTACGCCATCAAATCGGGCGTCTAATTTTACATAAAAAAAACCCTTTGACACCAAATTTCTATCTCATCACCGTTTCAGGCTGCAAGTTATTGAAAAACACCTCTTTTTCACATTTTCAAAAATGGAAGGGGTCGTACTGCCCCTCCGTCACGAGATATCAAAAAACGGACCTCGGATTCGTAATCAGGGACAAAAGTTACCCCATAGGACAAATTTTCACGCAAATCGAAGAGGGGTCGGGGCAACTGCTGTGTGAGTTGGCGGAGAATTAACCATTATGTAGTTAACTTTATTATAATAACATATACATTTTGGGTAAAATGAATAAATACCTAAATTGGAATTTGGCTTAACAATGTTCAAAACCAACAAAGGGAGCTTTCAAAAAGATATCGCTTGATTAATGGAGAGAAAAGACTCAACCCCTCCCTTCTGGTCAATCCCAGTCTGCTACATACGGTAACTCCAACCTGCGAACAGAAAAATGTCCAGACTCCGACCAAGGCCACTTTAATCAATATCGATTATAAGATACATCTCAATCCCCCAACAAAGACAGCCGGCCGTGTCATCCCCAATCACCGCTGCTGGATGTCCTCTTTTTTTCGCTGTTCCTTTTCCACTAACGAGAGGACCAGGACCATTGGCAATAAATATATTACTTTGACCCAGTTGACTCGTTAGTGTTGCCTGGCATTTTCGCAGGAAAAAAAAACAAAACAAGTTGGAAAATCGTCCGTGGAAAAACATCCATTTTTGATTTTCGCGTGGAGTCGAGCTGTCAGTTGCAGAGGAGCTTTTTTTTCAATTTGGGAATGTTTTTTTTGTGTGCTGTTGAAAATTTGAAATGATTGATGAATTTAGTTAAAAAAATCGAAAATCTTTTTGAAATTAATTTATAAATTTCAAATAAAAATTACGATTAGTCAACAAACAAAGCTAAAATTTTCTAACTGAACTTTTCAATCTGGAAGGAGGAGGTGCATTTACCAGTGAGAGGGGGGTGATTTTGGGGGTTGGATTGCGCGAAAGTTGTTTGATTGGTGGTGGTGGCAGTGCAGCGAAGTCGAGCAACTTTCATGCCAAGGGCAAACGATTTTTGCTTGTTTGTTCTGCCTGGGAGGAGGGGTTCTACGGAAAGTTGGAAATTGGTTCATCGGATTTCCACACAGTGCTGCGACTAGGTCACACGATGGAAGGTTCCGATTGGCTTCCACCTTTCGCAGCTCAGAATGCGGTATTTTGCAAATTATATGCAAATTTTTTGCTTCAGTGGATACAATTTTGAGAGCAGAAATTTGCTGAACGGACCGATTTGTGTTAGTTTAGTTCGTTAGGCAATTACAAGATGATATTCTTGCAATTTGTTGAAATTTTTTATGGAATTTCAACAATCCAGTAAAGTCAAATTTTAAATATTTATTGTACTTTGATTTGCATCTTATTAGCTTTAGTTAAAATTAAATGATTATAAATCAAACCTCAAATAGGAATTTTGCATTTTTTTACAATATACTTTTTTGTACAAAATAAATATATTCTTCCAATTTCTCGTATCAATTAAGCCTAGCCTATTAAGACACTCTCAACTCTCTTTCTATGGAATAACGAGTTAAAACAAAAATAAACTAATCCAAAATCTTTTCCAGCTTAGATAAACTAAAGCACCATGCGTTCCCACTTTTCAACCTTCAAGAACTTATCTAGACAAGTTAAGACGCACACCAGTTTCGTTTCAGTTCCACAAATTGACCGCAGATGGCGCGACAAACAGATCAAGCTTCCACTATTCGCCGCTAGGTGCAATGTTTTCACTACTTCCCACCAGGTGTCTTCTTTCGCTCAAGTTGCGTTCAACATTGCAAGCAACTTTGTTGGTCAATGTAGCAACCCTTAATTTTCGCACCAACACAACCATATTTATGCTTTACAGTCCCACGTTTGGGGTGGTCGTCTGGGAAAGGTGCTGGCAAATCCATCAACGCAATGTTTTGTCCCGTTTGTGAAGGGAACTTTTAGGGGCTAGAGGGTGCAACAACATCAACTCAATACAATAACACATCACATGGCTGAAAGCATAGGAGAAACGGCGCGTGTGGTACGTACGGTGGCGCGTTTATTAGTGCCCTGATTTGCATATCAATTTATGCTGCACATTTTCATAAATCAGGATAAATATTGTAATTATTGTTCCTGGCAGTTTATCCCTGGAAATCCGAACAGGGGGAAACAGCATGGATACCAACTGCAGCAGTCGGGACAAGCTGGATCGGTTTTGTTCAGTTATAGGTATATAGGAAATTTTCATAACTTTTCAGATTATTTTTTTTACGAATTGAATCGATTTCCAATTATGATCAATTAAAAGTACCGTTATCTAGGAAACAGTAACCCATTGTTTTCATAAAAAAATTGGTACAAGAATCTTTTTTAAGCCAAGTAGGATTTAAAAAAGAAATATTTTACCGAAAGTTTCTTAAAAATTAATTAATTTTCTTTCGAAGGTTTTAAAGAATAATCAAATTTCTTTCCAATTTTTTTTAATTGCACCGTTTTCAAGTTAGAATTAATCTTGGTTAAATTTGAAAAATTTAAAACTAATAACCATCCTCGTCCATCTGAAAATCATAATTCCAAGCCGCTAAGTTAATTCTCTTCAATTTACTTTCATAACATTGTTGATCCGAAAAAAATAATGAAAACAAGGAAAAAAAACAGAAATATGAGGAAAATGGAAAAAAATCCCGGGATTTCCCGAAAAAAAATATTTCTCGTTTCCCGGGAAATTTGTACATTTCCCGAGAATTCCCGAAATTCAGGTGGAAGTATACATTTGCTTTACTTTTAGACACTTTTTTTATATTCAAAAAAATGAAGGAATTCAATTTTATTTTATTCAATTCAATTTACTGTTTTTATTGAACTTCGTCAGACCGTCTGAAAAATTCATGTCAATGTTTATTCCAGATGATATTATTTTCTGAACCATCCACAACTGGGAATAGAGATTGATTATATGTTGGACAACAAAAAATACGAAAGTTCTTTCAACCGTCATTTATAAGGCTGAATCATTAAAAAATCATTTTAAAAAACTACTGTTTATTATATCAAGGGTACCCAAAAAATGCAAACATAAAAAACTCGCTCCTATAATTTGAAAACATTGAGTTGTAATTGCATAAAAATGATATTTCAAGTGAAAAAGAAGATTCTGAAATTTCATGCTAATCTATTTATTGATGGGCTGACACCAGTAAGATTTGTCCGGGAAAAAAATATTTTCAGGGATGAAATTTTTTCCTGCTTTTTTTTCTTTTTGTTTCAGCTAAAATTTCAAACAAATTTGAAAGCAATTTTATGGTTTTGGAGAATGGATTTATTTTACTCACTGTCCAAACACTGTTATTAAATAATAATAACTACTTCTTGACAAAAAAAAACTTATCATTTTTTTAATACTTTGCACGAGTTGAAAGACAGCTGATTAATTAAAGCTAAGCAAATTATATATTCTCTTGAAGTTGAATGCTTTTTTACAAGCAGTCAAGGCATTGATTGATTCTCACGCTTAATTTTTAAAATTTAAGTTGCTATTCTTTACAATTTTATTGCAAAATATTAATAATATTAATCAAAACCAGGATTAGGACAATTTTCGATAAATTTCAAATTTACCGAAAATTCCCGGGATTTCCCGGGAAATTCGTTGAAAATTTCCATTTTTTCGGGAATTTTTAAACCGCGCGAAATTGGACGCTCTAGTTTAGTCATGATTTTAATATTTTGATTTTTTTTCCAAGGAGATGAGAAAATTTCACGAAGTTTTAAAATTTTGCATTAAGACTAACATTTCAAAATGGTCAAATATTCAATATAACGCCCTTTTTAATTGTTAAAGTTGTTTACAAAATTCCATGAATTTTTATTTTCGAAAATATTAGGAAATTTCACAAATGTTTCATTTTTAAACATTGAAAAAAAAAACAATTAGTTCCTGATATATTTATTGGTTCTAGAAAATTAAAGCCTGTTTGAATGAGACTGAAAAAACTCACATTTTCTTGTTCCCTTTTCTTTTATTCGCGATACTGTTGTAACCAGAGGTCCAACTTCAATATCACTCAGGCAATGTTATTGGAACTTAATCAACTTTTCGAGACAAATAAATTCAGGAATGGACAATCATGGGCACTATTTGAAAAAATCGAAAGCTGTAATTTTTTTAGTTAAAATTAAACTTGAAGTGACTATATTTTGAAAAAAATAGAGTATTAAAAATTTAAGTCAAAAATTAAATAAAAACATTTTTTATTAAGCTCATAACGCGGCGGCAAATTTTTTGTCCATACTTTTCTATGGCTTTAATTCAAAAATTTTAAAAAGAAAGAAAAAATGATTTCAGGAAAAAAATTTGAATGGACAGCTGCCAAAGTTCTATGGAGCCTTGTATGGGGGAACCAATGACACAGAATGGCTTCTTTGGTCATAGAGGTGGACCCTGAAAAATGTTGAGCCAAAAAAAAAACAAAAAGAAAATGCACGAAATTGGAAAATAATCGATTCCTGATTTCATTTAAGCCAAATGACAAAAATTTATTGTTATTAAATCATCACCCAACCGGCGGTCGCAAGATTGTGATGCATGGCGGCAGAATCTGCATGAAAGCTGTCCTCATGCATTTTTTGCGATATAGGGGTATGACATTTTTGCCCGTTACCGACAATTATCGACATTACCGACGGCTTTTTGGTTGTATTTAACAAAAAAAAACACTTATCAGAATGAGGATTGAACCACAAATTTCTTGGTTATTGATCCGACACGCTACCACCGCGCCATGGACGCTTGATGAAATGTGAGAGAAAGAGAACCAACATATTCTTCTCTTTGGAGTGTTGCTCGGGGACGGGCCAGCTTTATATGTGTTGGTGAGAACTGCAGATCGCTGAAATGTTTACACGCGGACAAAAATGATCTACGGGCTTGCTGCAAAAAATGTTATAAAATGTGACATTTTCTGCAGCAAATCCACTGTTGCAGATTTTGAGATATATATTTCCTTTGGGTGCATGAAATTGGATACTATGATTTTTATAATTCGTACAAAAGCAAAGTCAAATCTCTGTCTTTCAATTTTTATATTATTTTGTCAGTAACCTATGACGGTAAATAACCATAAAAAAGTTTTTTCGAATAAAAAAAAGTTTTTCAATCAACATCCTGGATAAGCAAAAATGTGTAAAATTTGTGCTTTTTTAACTATTTAAAAAAATGTTTTATTTTTTAACATTATATACATAAATTAGTTATAGCGATTAGGTGCAAATAAGAATATTATAAGAACATTCAGGCTCTGAAAGGAAGTCTTCCCGACCGACCATTTGACAGCCATGTTTTTTTGTGAAAAAGATTCAAATCTTGAATCAGAATGTTTCAATCAAAAAATGGTTTCTTTGAATTGTTTGTAGAAGCATTGTACATATCTCGGGTGAGTTTTCAAAAAGCCGTAAGAGCCACTGTGACCTCTGACACTAATTTTCGTTTTTCTCGAAAATGAAACAAAATTTCATTTATTTCAAGTATGGGTCACTTGAAGGACGTGTAGATGAACAATCTCGAGCATTTTTGATATTGGTTTTTCGTGAGTAGGTCGAATACCGATGCAAAAAGGACTTTGTTTACCAATGGCTCTTACGGCTTTTTGAAAACTAATCCGAGATATAGTGATTATTTTTCCATTTCAATTTACTATTTCTGGACCCTGAATTCAGAACCATTAATGACAGTCATTGCTCCAAAAGTGAAAGACACCATCTACGTTCTTAAGTACAAACGTTTTTATTTCATAAGTTTTCTTGAGGTACGCCAGAAAAATTAAAGTGTGTTTCTTACTTGACCTTTGCCAATTATGTTCAAATGCTATTTTTGTTTATGTTTAGGTAAAGTTTTATAATATTTGATAACTGAATAATCATGTAAACTTGAATTTCCAAGGCGTATTTCATAGTATGTAAGTTTGCTCAAGCATCTGCTGAATCAAGAAACGTTTTAAAATTCGACACCTTCCTAAAAATACAATTCTGAGAAATTATTTTCGGCAAAATAAGTATTCGCTTTCTCTTTTCCACCTCAAAGCTATTCACGTCGCATCGATTTTTCCTCCCCCTCAAGCTAAGAATCCCCCCTGTATTTCCCTTCACACCTTCCTACTCCACTCCGCTAAACCACCTCTCCTCGGGCAAGTCCTTACCGTCGGCCCAGCATCAGCAACTGCGTGAAAATCTACCTCCCCCGAGGGACGAAAATAACCAAGAACGCACGCACTTTCCCGGGGGGTGGGTGGGCCAAAATCTTTTCTTCTCGCGCGCATTTCATCCCTCCCAAACATGCTTGCCTCCGTTCGAAGACTTTAATATAATGCTGCCCCACGTGTTTGGTTTGAGCTAGCCGACGACGACGACGACAATGACGATCGATCGCATCGAAGAAAGAAAAGCAACCAAGCAAACAAAGCCACCCCAGCATCCCTTTTAGAAAGGGATGGGGTGGTTCTTTACATTGAAAAGCTATGAAAATTGAAAATAAAATATGAAAATTAATCGATGAACAAACAATCCATTTGGTGACATCTATAAAATTTGACTTTTTTTAAATATTTTCTAAAAATCTTTTTATTTTTAATGGAAACTAGATATGCAACCACCCTAGCAAGAAGAAAAGTCCCCCTCCAAGGACAGGCCTGAGTTCGCCGCGTGTGCGGGACGTTTCGTGGGATTTGCAAACGAAAACCTTCCCCCGGTATTCTACTCGTTGTATTTTCCCAAAACATTACCATTCTTTTGGGGGGTGAACAAGCTTCCTTCGTTTGCTTTCTCCTCCGTAAGGACCCCCGTCGCAGGCAGATGTGGCACGTGATAAGACGCACTTGCTGCTGTTTCTTTTTTCTTTATCACATTTCCGTGTGTAATTTTCCGACAAAACTTCCAGGCCAGACTGGAGGAGTGATTTGACTGTTTGTGCAAAGCATAAACTCACACCATAGAATATTTGAACATTGGCCACGTGGAAAAAGTCGCGCCTCGCTGTCTGCGCTGTAGTTTGGTGGGAGAAAATTATGTTTGGAGTAAAGACACAAAACAGGAACACATCTTTTTGGAAAGGTGAGAGAATTGATGGCTTTAAAATTTCAGTTTTTTTTTGTGCAAACGTGAACGAGAAAATGTTTTGTTTTTACAATTCATCTACTTTTCATCGCCAAAATAACAGTACTGTAATGTAATTTTCTGCATCCATTTGAGAGGGGTATTTTCTCCGAGTACATCGGCAGGTTCAAGACCTGCAAGACCCGCTTGGACCAAGTAACCCTGGTCAGTTACATGATCTCCAAGTATGGAATTTGAGGAGTTTTTTTTGTTATTATATATTGTTTTACTGATCCTCGGTCCCAACCTGGTCACAGCACCTAAAAAGACCTAATAAAAATAAGTTAAGAAAAAAAATCCATTTGAGAGCTAAATGCTTAAACTTTTCATCGATTGTATTAAAAAATAATACTTTTCGATACTGTTTCGGTACTTAAATTGACGACAAAAAACTTCAAACGGGAAATTGAACGTTTTACTTAAAAAAATCCAATTCAATTGTGTTTTCCAGATTTGTAAAAAAAATTACTCAACTCGTTGCTAAACTTGATTTTTTTCAACTTGTTGTTACTAGGCTTAACCGCTTGGGCTAAACAGATTTTTTTCTTTGCGTTTGACTCAAACTTATTTTAAAACATTTAATTTTCATTTTTATGTTCTGAAATCACATTTTATAAACGATCCTTAAATTTAATTTCTCAACAATTTTCCCACAAAAAGGGCACGTCTTTAATTAAAAGACCGAACTTGAAATTTGTTTGGAAGTTCTTTACGTATACAATTTCACCCTCATGAATTGTTAAGTCGTGTTAGGGTAGTTTGAAAATAATTCCTTTTTCGGTTTTTTTTGCAAGTATATTAGGGTTACAAGAAAAATGTAAAAGTTTCGAAAATCTTGAGGGATACACCCTTGCTCGATTATATAAATAAAAATATGTAACTGTGCCAATGTTGAGCCACTTTGTCTAAAGTTTAAGGGTTTAAGGGTGATTCGAAAGAAACGTGCACACATTCTGGTGGCGAGTAAAAGCACTACGCGACGATGTTCGGAATGACAGCGTGTTTGGAAATATTTAAATTTTTAGCGGTTTTTGTTTTTTATTTCATTCAAATATTTTTTAACATCGATGAAATTTTTGTTTAGTGTGGCAATCGCATAAACGAATCGAATCATAGGGGCTGAGTTAATTTTTCATGCTTTTTTCCTCAAATTAATCAAAAGGCTCTTTTGAAAAATTGATTTGAATTAGTTTTCATTTAATGATAGTGCTCCTTCTGTTTGTATTATTGAAAAAAATAACAGTTATTCGAATTTTTCCAAAGATTTCCAAAAAATCACCAACAATGTTTTTACGGTCAGTATTTTCTTCTTGTCTGAAAAGTGATATTGAAACACTTGTACATTACGTTTGATCATTACGTGCAACTTTTGCATCATTTAACACAAATTATTCAAAATATCGATCATCTTTAAAAAAAAAACGTTGCTTAATCCACCTTTAGGTGGTTTGTGCCTTCTTCTCATTCATAGAGTGATTCCAACCCCCCTAAAGTGTCCACATTTTATATTGATTAAAAATTAAAAAAAAAATAACAGAATGCCTACAGTTTGTTAAGTTATAAATTTCAATAGGGACTTATGGGACCCGAAGACGAATCAAATGAGTCTAATACGGTCAAAATCGACTCAGTCAGTGACGAGATATTCCAGTGACATTGATTCGGTACACATGTCCACATAAGGCTTTCTAGTCAGAAATTTACCAACACATTCAAAGTATGTTTACATGACAGCTGGACGTTTGTTTGCATCAGGTTTCCTATCTCTTTCTAGCAAAATTTTTCTGTCAAGCGACATCTAGCTGGTTTATTTGACTGACTGCCCGATATGTCAGCCAACATACTTCGCAGGGCTGTGACAGCTACAGCTCGATCATTGTTTGCATCAGGACACTGTGACGAGGAATTCGTCATTTTTGAGTTAAATTATATTTTTTTCACTGGGCCTAGAAAGCCTTATACAGCCAAACACACAGACATTTACTCAGCTGGTGATTCTGAGTCGATATGTACAAATGAAGGTAGGTCTAGGAGGTCTAATTAAAAAGTTCATTTTCCGAGTGATTTTATAGCCTTTCCTCAGTAAGGTGAGGTAGGCAAAACGTCTAAATAAAATAACAACTGTATGGGGACGTCATTCCGAACACCACTGAAACAACAAACGGAAAAAACTTCGTCGAATTCTTCAATTGATCGTTGAAGTTTGTATGAAAAAAAAAATGTATGGGGAAAAGCAGAAAATTCAAAATTCTACCAAAAGATGACGTTATATGTGTCAGATTGCTGTCAAGTGTGAGATTGTTATGTAATGTTTTATGACCCTGACGAGTTATTAGCGATTCAGAGAAGACGTTTTTGTAACTTAAACGATCTATAGCAGGCCTGCCCAACGTACGGCCTGCGGGCCGGATCCGGCCCGTGAAGCCGTTGCATCCGGCCCGCGACGGTTTTTCAAAATAGTTCTATGTCTAGCAAATTGATTGTCTGCATTAAAAAAATAAGCTTGAAATCAAATTTTATCATATTACAACAACATGTTTCGTGTTTGAATTTAATTCTTATAAATTCTTAATCGATATTTTCAAACTGAAAAATCGTGCAAGAAAACAAAACTATCAATTTCGTAAAATAGTGAAATTTATGAACAAAAAAAACTGAATTGTTGTCTAAAAATGTGCAAAAAGACACTATATTTAAATTTCTTTCAGTTTGAACTTTGTTCACTAAAAATTGAAGTTTTTTTTCTTTTTTTAAATAAATAAGTAATCAAAAACTAATGATTTTTTCCAAAACAGCTATTTAGTGATCATTTTTTTAAAGCTTAAAAAGCAAATGGTTCATATTGAAAATAGATCGCTGCAAATATTTTAAAAATATAAAAAAATGTCTCAAAATGAGTCAAGAAATAATTGCTCCCTATGTTTTTTTTTAGTAAAAAAATGTGTTTACTTTTTCAACTTTTATCAAATATTAGTTCCGGCCTGGTTCAGAAAAAATCAGACCTGGCCCGCAGGTCCAAAAGGTTGGGCACCCCTGATCTATAGCGACCCACAAACCTTAACCGATTCGGCTCAAAATTGGTACAGTTACTAATTTATAATAATAATAGACATCACACCGTCTTTTCAGACTGAATTTACTAACTAAACGGGACAAACACAGAACACCCAGAGGAGATGGGCGGGAATCGAACCCGGGCCCCTTAGCACACATGAGGGATCGGCAGCCGAAGCCGCTAACCACCGCGCCACGGGGTCCTTTTTACCTAAAGAATCGGGACAGGGGTTATCCCTGATGATGATTGTTTTTTTTTTTGTTCGCAAAACATTTTTTTACAAAGAGATCAGAATACTTGTCCCTTAACACATAATTTTGTTGTTAGAAAAAAAGATGTTGGGAAATTGTTTTTTTTTGTAAAATAAGGTCATATAAAATTCGGAAAAATATCGCGTATCTTTTTTAAATAGTAGCGTTTTTTTCGAATTTTATATAAACTTTTTTTACAAAAATAAAACAATTTCCCAACACCTCTTTTTTTAATTTAACATCAAAATTTCCCCAAAACATCAAATCGAAAAAAAATCCTTCAAGAGATATTTTTCCAATATTTACGTACCATTTTTGTATGGATAGTTGCCAAAATTTTAAATAACTTGTATGGGTGAATGGCTTTCAGAGTCTGGAAAGACTCCCGAAAAGTTTGAGATAAATTAAAAAAAAACTATTTCTGGAATTCTGGGAAAATAGTTAAATTTGCCTTTTTTCGTGAGCAGGTGAGCAGGTTTTGCTAAATAATTGATAAATAATTTGTTGGAAAAGAAATCGATGTAAATAGAACCAAATTTTTAACCTGCCACACACACACACACACACACACACACACACACACACGTAATTTTCTCTACTTTGATTGTTTTGATTCGTAGACTACAATTAAGGAAAAATCATTTTTAATTTAACAAAATAATTGAAAACTAAACAAACCGTCAAACCATCGCTGGAATTTTTATTTATCATTTATTTATTTTTGAAATTTCGTGTTCATGAAATCGGCAACCACAAAATTTAGGTATGATTAAGATACAATCCTGGAGCATTATTCTGAAAATGTGCCCTATTGTAGGAAAACTCGATTTTTGTGAAAAAAGTTTTCCGCTGACTAGATTTTTTTTTATATTTCTAGCAGCTGTCAAAATGTTTATCTGCTCATTTCTCGTGTGGGTCCATAAAAATGAATGGAGTTTTTCGTGGTTCTAAATTTGATCAATGTTTTTTTCGGAATTACATGAACTTAAGATTTTCGGCGCAACTTGTTTTTCGACGTTTGGGCTGTATTAAAAAGAACTTCAAAATTTAAATATTTATTTTTCTATTTTTGATCGCCGAGTATTTTTACTTTCTTTGTTTAAATTGATATTTTTCGGCGAATAATAACACAATTGTTAAACGTTTTTTCTTACGTTTCGGCCTTCTTTTCTCCTTTCGGCCATCATCAGAATCTATTTAAAACAAAATTACAAAAATATTACAATGTTACAAAAATTACAAAATTATTGACAATTTGTACTACAATCACACAAGCTACCTTAAAACCCCCAGCAGGAGGAGTAGCAGCTGGAAGAAGGGTTTTAAGGTAGCTTGTGTGATTGTAGTACAAATTGTCAATAATTTTGTAATTTTTGTAACATTGTAATATTTTTGTAATTTTGTTTTAAATAGATTCTGATGATGGCCGAAAGGAGAAAAGTAGGCCGAAACGTAAGAAAAAACGTTTAACAATTGTGTTATTATTCGCCGAAAAATATCAATTCAAACAAAGAAAGCAAAATTTAAATGGAAATATAAGTTCAATTTGCTGAAATCATTTTAAAATGCATTCTTCTGCGAATAGAAACATTTTAAGCATGTTCGCGTTGATTCAAAAACCATTTTTATGAGTTTTCGCTTATTTTTTTGAAAATCTTTTTTTAAACATAATGATTGCAAATTAACAGTCTTACTGGAGTAAAATGATTCAAATTCATATGTTCAAATTCTGCCTTGTATTTTCAGTTTTTTTAAAAATATTTTTGTCTCCTACTCGACCAGAGTCGAGGGGCAAAACTTTTTGAATATTTGCATCGGCCTTATTTTGCTGCCTAAAATTTTAATAATGAATTCATAAGTGTGTAATCCATCAAATGAGAGAATAATCTTAATGATTGTGAAACCTTCATCAAATCCGTCCAACACAATTGGTTGACATCCATTCGGTAGCTTCGAATGTTGTCATAAAGTTTAACTTTCCCATTTAATGCAAACCAGTAACCGTTACGAGCAACAGCAACATGAAAAATCCGGCTACTGAATGCAGCACGTTAATCCAGTCGGGAAATAGATTTTCAGGAACCCCTTTTGAATCCCTTCGGGACTCTAACCCTGTTCGGCGAGCCTTTGTTTCGACGCTGGCTCTGACACATTCCAACCCAACAGCCCTTTTGCATACATGCTACAGTACGGATCAAAAGTTTGAAATATTTGTATGAATCTTGATTATGTAGTTCTTGTGTTTATTTTTTGGTTTCATTATTAAAAAAAATAATTTATTTCTCTTTAAGGTTATCGATTGATTATTGAAAAAAAAAGACACATTTTGTGAACGTCACTGTAAAACCATTAGGGATCACTGTTGTTGCCTAGCTGCATAGAAATCCAAATCCTTTCGAATCCGAGCCTCGGGGATCTCATCGAGAAGAAAGGTGGTTGACATAGTTTTTTTCTCCCCCTTTTTGCACCACCACCACCACCTTTATACTCCAACCCGAGACCAAGTTTACGATTATGTTGTCGGTTGTCACGTGTTCCTGTTTTCAGCGAACCCCTCGCGCTCGGCTGACTGACTCTCTGCTCCTAACGACCATTGCTGCACACACACTCAAAACTCGCATATTTTCTCGCCATTAGCCCATTGTTTGCTAGTGGTAGTGTGTATCTGTGTGTGTTGCTTTACAAAAACCTAGACCACGTGTGCAGGGGGAGAATGACGAGTTGTTGTTTCGCCCCTTTCGCGTGAAAATATGCTTTTTTTTTCATTCTCGAGCTTCAACGACTACAATGTCGAGGCATACGTGAATGTGTGTGAAAGTAGTTTTTGAGGGAAATTTAAAATTTAAATGGAACATTGCGCAAGGCTCGGACTCTTTACACTCACTGTCAGATCGACGACGACATCGGGGTCCTGCTGATATGAATAATGGCCTGTGTATACTAGGCTGTTGTCAGCCTTGCCCTGGAATCTCCTTGGAGAACAATTCCAGGCTGGGTATTGTTCTCTCTAGGGAACCCAGCAACAAAGGCTTTCCGAGGAAATGCTGTAGAAAAAAGCGTGAGAGAAAATGCGCTCAAGTGGGCCTTTTTCAAGGATTTCCAGGACAATGTCGATAAGTGGTGGCGCCGCGGGCCGGAGTGTTTTGGCACACGATTGTTTGGGGAATTTAGAGCATCCCGGGAAACCTTGAGAGGTTGGAATTAATATGGTGACTGACAATTCTAATGCTTCTTTTGTGATTTATGAGAAATTTGCTTGTATAGTATACCCATTTGCTCTTAGTTGTTCGTCTTGAATTTTAATTTTTCTTGCAAACCTTTTATTTAATAAAAACAAAACGTTACACATTGTTTTCTATTGTTTTTATGTTTGCAGGCAAAAATACTTATTTGATGGCGTATTTTAAATTCCCAAAAATCCCAAATCATAAAAATAATATTAATTGTTTAAAAATTTAAGAATCTCATCGAGTTTCCAACAATCCAATTGTTTTGTCAATTAGAACAAACATTTTTGTTTTCAAATAACGGCCCGCATAAAAAAAACCCTTAAAAACAACCTTATGGTCATTGTATCATAAATTATGGCAAAATGGTGGTTAGCAATGGTTACCGTATAAAAATCAGTACAATTTTCTTGGAAAACTGTTTGTTAAATGGTTATTAAATGGTTCAATTACAATTTGTCAAGTCAACCTTAAAACAAACCATTCACATATAGTTTGTTATAGTCAAATTTCATTTTTGGAATATTGAAAAACTATTTAACAAATAGTTATCATTTCTTGAAGTGTCATTGTATGATCCAAGATGGTAATCAAATGTTTTTTTTTCCGGTGTGTTTTTTTGTTACATAGGTCGTGAATAGAAATAATGTTCAATGTTTTTAAGCAAAATTGGGATCTCTTCTAGTATCGAAATCTCCGATTTTATTACTCTTTCATTTTTGGCATTATCTTTTCAATATGCATTTAAAGAGATTGCGACTATTTTCAGAAAAGTTACATAAAAATGGCTTTAACTTGAAAACGGTACACTTTATCAAAATTCCACTAAAGTACTTTTTGATTGCAAATTTGGTTATGCATCGAAAAACTAAGTTGAAAATGTTTTGCAACCAATATTTATATTTTTTTTTAATCAGTATTGATTAAAAAATGTATAACTCGGTCAAAGATTTTTTGCACAACCTGGAAATTTCTGAAAAGTTGGAATTTGATCAAGTTTTAGTGACAAAAGAGTTAAATAAAAAATCACCAAAATGTTTTACCGTGTATCATTATTTTTTCAGTGTAGTCCATATCCATACCTACAACTTTGCCGAAGACACCAAATCGATCAAAAAATTCCTTTAAAAGAAACAGATTGTTGAATTTTCATCCATCATTTTTGTATGGACAGCTGCCAAATTTGTATGGAATATTATATGGATGCAAAATGGCTTCTTTGGGCATACCAAAGGCACCAAAAAGTTTCAGTCGGATTAAAAAATACAAAAAAAATCGAATGACCAAAATCTGAGAGAACTGCTCTTTGAAAAAAATGAATGTATTTTGGTTAATAATAGTTCCCTAGAATTTTGCGATAAAAAATCTGTTTCTAATTTTTGTATTTTTTGATTTGCATAAAACATTGACCATCGTTTCCTTTGCTCCAAATAAGCCATTTTGTATCATTATTTATTTAATACAAGTCTTCATACAAATTTGAGGGCTGTCCATTGAAAACTGTTATGAAAATTTTCGTAAATCTGTGTTTTAGGAAAGGATTTTCTTATCCATCTCAGGAAAAAATATTTGAAAAGCTTTTACATTTCTCTTCAATTTTTTTTGTCATTTTTGAAGTCCTGGTTAATAATAAACATTAAGAAATATTTTTTTTCTAAGTGCTGCTCATTTAGCCTTCAATTTAAAACCAATATCTTGGAAACTATTGAAATAACCTTTATTTTCAAATTAAAAAATATCGTTGAAAGTATTTTTTCAGCTCCCATTTAAACCATTGCAAATTTTTTCAAGTGTTTGCTCACATTTTCTCCTCTTTAAAATTTCCAAAGAAAAAATCTAAGTGAAAAAAATTACTGGAATTGATTTTTTTTATAGAAACAACATATTTACGCATTCCAAATTAACAAAAAGCTTTTTAATAATAAAAAATAATAATTTTGGAACCAAACTTCAAAAATCAGGCTTGAAATTTGAAATTTGCTTATACCTAACGTTTTTTAAATGAAAAGAAAAGGATATATTTCTTACTTGAAAAACTTGCAGTGTAATGATCGTGCTTTCATAAATTTCAAATTAAATTATTAATTTATTTTATTCGTTCAGCTACACAGTAAAATTTCTGGTTGTGGATCTTCGCTATCGCTTTTTTTCATCTACACAGGAAAAAAAAACCATGGTAATATTACATCTGAAAATGAGTATATTTTTTACGTTAGACAAATGTGTCACTATTTTAAATGTTTAAATATACTGAAAGGTTTTCAACGAATTGTTTTAATGTTTTCTGGTTCCTTTTACAACCACCTTTATTTGCATCCATTGAGATAAATGCTTGAAACACAGCTGAAAAGATCCCCCAAAAATTCTGTACTGCACTTACAAAACTAATGTTAGTCGATAAATTAAAAAAAAACTGAGTTGAATCGAAACATGCTTAAATTTTCCTCTTTTCGGTATAATGTAACTTTTTCAGTCTAAATTGGGGTAACATAACACCTTAAAAGGTTTTAACCTTCAAATTTTACACCTTCCAAAATTACACATTTTTTTACTGTGATAAATCGTCAGCTGTGTGCTATCTTGTGACATAGACCATTTTGGTCGAAAATGAGTTAATGATGACGTTTTACTATACTTAACAAACACTACAAGATGCTTTCACCCGATTTCGGAAACTCGCTTCCGTTTCCCGGATATCGCAATACACACTTGTGACATAGACCAATTTATCATCAAAATGATCATGCACACTTGTGACACGTCATACATTTTGTTGGAAAATGTGGATTTTTTTTATTGTTTTTCACAAATTTATGTACACACATACTTTCTAAAGGCAATGCAATCTTTTGTTTTTGAAAATATACTGATTAAGTCGGTTAAACTATTGATTTAAGTCTATTTTAGTTTGTATGGAAATTCTGTGCACACTTGTGACATGTAGTACAATTTTACCTTCGAAACACACTTGTGACACGTGCTTTTCAGATTTTTGATTACATAATTTACTGTATCTTTTAACTGGTGTAACCAAATTAGTTGAAACTTGGAGCGTTAATGAAGCGATAGTATACGAACCGATTGCTTCAAAAAGTTTGGCTCTACCTTTCATTGTTTTGAAAATATTTATCATCAAACTTTAAAAATCGATTTTCTCGAAAAGTACTAAATGGTCGTTGTCACAAGATAGCACACAGCTGACGAAATGGTTTCTTCTGTCCATTTGAAGTTTTTATTTCGGTGCTCTTTGTTCCTCGACATCCTCTCTAGCTCGCAGATTCCCTCCCTCGATGGTGCCTTGGTTTGTAATGCTTCAAAACTGCTCTCCTTTTTTCAATATTTTCTATTTCTCAATATTCTCATTAATTTTTCTTGGCGAAACGGAGCTTTGAAGGGCGTTTGACATTTATTTGTTTTTGTTTGCTGTACGTTGCCATGAATCTCTTCCATAGCTATTTGCATCGTTCTGTTAATGTTTCTTATCCTCGATGATCTCTTCGCCCAACCAGATAATCAACTGTATTTTAATGGACTTCTTGCAAAGCAGTTTAAAAACTAAATGTTGTGCAATGCTTCAACTGGTCTGATAAACAGGAAACAGAATTACTTCTGTCACTTAATACTAACCTAGCAAAATGATCATCTGCTTGAAATGATTGGCAGCCGTAAATTTACTCGTTGCAAACTTTTCCCAACTTTTCCGAGTGTCAATTAGGTTCCGGCCTCCGTTAACCCACAACAAAGCTCTCAGAACACACTGACTGTGTCAAGTCTCGCTAGACCGCATCCAAACTCCAAAGGGGGCTTGTAAGGTGCTAGGATGATAAATTTGATAAATTTCTCTGGGAATTGCCTCTGTTTTTTGTTGGCGTTGCGACACTTTTAAACCCCCCCCCCCTTTCTCAAAAGAACACATGAACTGTGAAGGCTATCCCTTAAGCCTAAGGCCCAACCCCAGCGGGATCGTCGCGCGGTGGAAAAGGGGTGAAAATGTGATTTTTGAAACGAGACAAAACTTTTGTATCACCATCGCCTGCTGCGCGATGAAAGTTAAATTGGATTTTGAAAAGTTGGCGCGAAAGTCGGAACTTGGTCGGACCGTGGGTTGGTTCGGAGGCCCAGATGCTTGGAGGCTGATAATGAGCTGGAAAGTTAATGAACGCACACCGTACTTTGTTCATCCCAGCCTAGAAGGAGTTACGCCAAGAAGAAGTTTTTGGTGGAATTACTAAGTAAACGTTGCAGAGATGGGATGGGTACTTTTGATCGGGTTTTCAAGGGGATGACGCTTTTTTTAATATTTATATTATTGATTTGCCTTCTTCATTGTTACTGTAGAATAACTTTGTCAACACAAAATCCTTCATTTAATTAAATTGTTCAAGTTCCAAATTAGCACCCACGTCACGTCACCTTTCCAACTGACAACCTATTGACGCAAATAATGTTTTAAAGTTTACGCGATAACCTTTAGTTTCGACCAAGGCCTAGGCTCCACCTCAAACTTGATGACCATCCCGAAAAAGGTTCAACCGCTACCGTGCTGGTGTCGGGGTCGGATATTAGTTTCTGTGGCCGAGCCCCCTTCTTGGATGACCCACCTGAAAGTTCTGGAGAAGCACACACGCCCGCTTGAACCGTCCGCCGCACACGCGTGTCCTGCAAGCAACTCTCAAACAGCTTGAGCAGATCTGGTTACGCGTAAGCAATAAAAACAACGATCGTTTTCAAAGGTGGTAGACATGTAGCAAAAAAAACTAACTTAAAAAAGAGATACAGAACATTGCCTCAAGCCACAAAGGTAGAGAACTGCTCAGACGGGCTGCGCGAAAAGCGAACGAAACACACGAAACTTGAAAGTCTCGTTTGTATGTTTCACAAAAAAAAAAAAACTCATTTCGATAATGAGTTCAATTCTGAAAAGTGAACGTGCTTATGTTCTCAAGTTGCTGTGCTGCTAGCGGGATCTGAGTTGAGCTGTTCTTTAGGGATGCTGGGGTTTTGGTTTTACGAAAGGGATTTGCAACAGTGGCTCATGTTTTATTTTATAAATTGAAAATTGGGAGGCAAAAATCTTAAGAGGATGTCTAAAAAAATCTAAAAAGAAAAGACTAAATTAAAAAAATATATTTTTTTTGTAATTTTTTAATTAAATTAATTAAATTATTTAGGGGATATCCATAAACTGCGTGGACTCTCTAAAGGGAGTGGAGAGGTATTGCGATTGTCCACGCTTCATATAAAAAAGAATTGTTTTGTATTGATAATTGTCCACATGGAGGGGTCTCTTTTTTTTCGAAATAGTATCCACATGGTATATGAATAGCCTCCGGTTTTTTTTGCGATTTATTGCATAAAATACTTTAAAATTATGAATGTTCTATGGATTTCGTTGGTTTTTTTTATTTATTTTTCATATTTCCCTGAGGATTAAATTTATTTCGTTTCATAACATTTATTAAGACCGTTGCAAATATTTTTCAAAGTTTATGTCGCCTCCCCTTCAAAATTGGTCCGAAAAATCAGGGGGAAATAAAATATTTTTTTCAAAAAAATATCAAAATTTCAATGGAAATTGAAGTCTAATCAACTGACAACAATCTTAAATGCCTTTTTCTGCATTGATAATCATATTTACCATGTTTGAACTCGCTTAAAAATATTTTGAACTATTATGAAATTACGATGTACAGCACCGCAAAAACTTTTTTTTCTCGCAAAAATAAAATTTTCGTCAGTAATTAGAAATATTGGAAATCACTGATTGCAAAACAGCTGGACAGGTGTGCAATTTAAATTACTTTTTTCATTCACATGTTAACACCGTGGCCTGTTATTTCAATTTTTAGCTTTTTTTTTATTTTTTTTTGCCCCGAGGGGGGTCTCGACTTTGATCAGAGTCGAGGGACATAAACCTCAAAAAATATTTGCAACGGCCAAAAAAAAAAAAAAAACAAAAATATCACTAATGGTCAGGTTTATTCCAATACATTTTTTAATGTTAACATTCATTATGAATAAGATCATTAAGATTTGTAGATTGAGTGTACGGTTGGCTTATTTTTGTTTATTTGTTGTTTTTCATTAGATCAGTTTTTTTAAGAAACCATGTTTTACCCATTTACTACAAAAACTACTAAACAACTTTTTTGTAGCATTGAAAAACCATTGTTAAGGGTACTAGATTTTTGTTTGTTTTCAGTTTGAATTGCTTTTTTGAAAAATACTTAGCCTACTATTACACTTTGTTTCTCTTGTTTTTTATGTTTTCTTCTTTAAATTTAAATCAACCTTGTCGAGCCCGTGGCCGTGAGGTTTCGCCTTGTACGCGGAAGGTGATTGGTTCGATTCCTGTCTGGCTCGGCAAAGTCAGATCCCTTAAAAGAGTAAATATGCTCACTGGTAATACTGACCGGTAGGGGATGAGTTTCGACTAGCGGCGTGCTGGGTTTCCAATCCAGAGGTCGTGAGTTCGATTCTCGTACCGGGATGATGAAGTTTAAAAAAAATCCGATAAATATTTACAATTTATTCATTTATTTAGAGTGCTTCACATGTTTTCCCGTAATAATTAAAGTACTGACATCCTGAGAAATTTTCGGTCATTCAATTTTTTTTTGTATTTTTTAATCCGGTTGAAACTTTTTTGGTGCCTTCGGTAGGCACGAAGAAGCCATTTTGCATCAATAGTTTGTCCATATGATTTTCCATACAAAGCTGGCAGCTGTCCATACAAAAAAAATAATTTCACTTTTTGTCACTAAAACTTGATTTGCCAAAAAAACACTGTTTTTATTTTTAATATTTTCTGATATGTTTTAGAAGACTAAAATTTCAAAAGGACAAAACATAAATTATAACGTTCTTTTAAAATGTTTGTCTTGATTTAAATTTTTCATAAATTTTGTTTTCGAAAAGATCGGAATTACACGAATGTTTCATATTTTAACATTGTAAATCGGACCATTTGATGCTGAGACATCGACATTAGAAAATTGTGGGTTGTTTGGGTGAGACTTATAAAACATCAATTTTCCTGTTTTTAAACCTTTGCATAGTGACTAAGCGCCGTATCAACAAAGTTAAAAAAAAGCAAAACCCGAGCAGACGGTAATAACTTTGGAATAACATTTTTTGATATTTGAAAATACTAAGCCAATAACATTTTTTGTTATTTATAACAAGTTTTGTTATTCGCCGTTATATTTTTTTTTGTTATTGGAATGTTATTGTAATAACAGACTTATAACATTTTTAGTTATTCTTCGAACAAATCTTTGTTATTATTTTTTGTTATTTTAACAACTAATCCGATCATCCCAATAACATTATATATAAAATTATTATATAATTTATATAAAAAAATGAATCACTGCGACTATTTTGAAAAAAGTTACCAAAAAATGTCCATAATTTGAAAACGGTGCACTTTATCAAAATTTAACTTAAGTAAATTCGATTTTGCATCATAAAATGAAATTGAAACTCGATCAAAGCCCATTCTGAAAAGTTCTGAAAAGTTGGCATTTGATGTCCTCTAAAACATATCAGAAAAAAATAAAAATAGTGTTTTTTTTGCAAATCAAGTTTTAGTGACAAAAAGTGATATTAAAAATAACATTTTTTTTACCGTGTATCATTTTTTTCAGTGTAGTCCATATCCGGACCTACAACTTAACCGAAGACACGAATTGATCAAAAAAGATATAGATTTTTGAATGTTCACATATCATTTTTGTATGGACAGCTGCCAAATTCGTATGGAAAGTTATATGAATGAAATAATGATGCAAAATGGCTTCTTTGGTCATATCGAAGGCACCAAAAAAGTTTCAGCCGGATTTAAAATACACGTAGAGAACTGCTCTCCTGACAAATGATTTCAAACAAGGTTGGCCAAAAACAGCTCCAAATAAGACTAAAACAGTGCTTGGAAACATGTTTGGAAAAGTTGCATGACAATAATTAAAACTCTGAATCGATGCAATTTTTAAACTGGAAGATACCTATTAAAAATCAATAAGGCCAATTCAAATAATTAAATTGTACCGAAAAACCTTAGCAAATAGATTATTTCCTAAAATTGAAACATTTTTTGAAAAACTTCATACAATATAATGTTATACTGTAATACTGAGAAACCAATAGATAACTTTTTTCAATCGGGCTATTTTAATCTTTTAAAACAATTTTAGTGGATCATAAATCAGAGAAGTTCTTAAAAATTCAGAAATACAATATAATTATGAATTTATTGATTTGTTGAAGATATTTAAAAGCAGCATAACAGCTTTTTGATGTAAAATTAACGTGAAGACTTCCATCATTGCCATGATTTTTCGTTCAAAGTTATAAATTTTGCGTCGCTATCAATATTTTAACAAACTTCTCCCACAAGTTGTTTAGAATAGTGCCCTACACATGCTGATTCCTTTTGGTAACGATTATTTCATTCCTTGCAAAGTTATGGAAATCGTCATTAATCAATGATTGGCAACTAGGACGTCAGTGATTGTTCCTTAAAATTATATAAATTTTGAAACACTTTTGATTTAGACCAAAAATTCTATCAGAGGCTTCAAGAAGGCAACAACCGGCATATGATGATTCATTTTGGTGCAGAAATTCGTTAAATTGAGTTAATTACAGAGAATTTTAGAATGATGATCAATTTTCTTCGTAAATGATCAACGGCTTCACCTTAAGATCCAAGATTCAGCACTTCAAACGCTGAAAAAATCTCAGGGGTGTTTTCTTTAAACCAGAGATGTCTTCATTTAAAAATGTCTAATTTTCAAGGGAAAATTGTATGGGACCACCTTGACGAAATTCAAAAATTGTCCAACCATATGTTTTTCCATGTAATTTTGTCCGCTGAGTCCAAATCTGCCCTCAGAGTTGAGCCAAAGTGTCAAAATTCGACTTTTGGTCATATTTTTTGCCTCCATGTAAAATTATCATAGAAACCCAAAATATGACCAAAAATTGAAACTTTGGTCTTGACTTTTTGACCTTGACCCTTAAGTCCAATTTGGGCTGTCAAAAAATGATTTTTTGTTCATATTTATGTTTTATACGTTATATGTTTTAGTTGAAAGTTATTCTCTTTTGAAATCAAAACTTTATTGTCCAACTTAGTTAAGCCACTGATGCGATTCTTTCTCCCCTTAATTTCAAGAACGCTTCAGTGTCTCTCGAACACTGAACAGTCAACGACTCTTCTGGTTTTGCTGCTGCAGCAGCTCTACGCTTGCGGTTTTCCAGCAACGCGTCCTCTGGTGGTCCGGTCAACTCCAGCTGGTTCGCTAGCTTTCCCGTCAATTCTTACGAGAATCCCCAAAAGGACCATCTACCGCGGCGCGACCGTTGCGCTCAGAAAAGTCTCTTCAGCTGTCCAGCCCCAGCCGTTCTTAGCGTTGCGAGTCGCAAGAGTATAATCGGAGGCTGTAACGATTCTTGAAGTGGAGTTGGAGAACAAAAAGCTTGGTTTAGGGGATGTTGGCAGTGCGCTGGGTGTCGTCAACGTTGTTCTGGTTGAATTTCAACCGTTGGTCGCACTCCCCGCCGAGCACGCGGCACACATTTAGTCGAGGGTAGTTCTACAAAACAAGCTACTCTCTCAATTGGCAGTGGTCCACAAAAGAGTATCCCCAGCAAACTTTAGCGCAGAGAGAAACAAAAAGTGCCCTCTTGTGCCGGCCCCAGCATAAGGAGCCGGGCACCGAACGGTACAAAAACGTGTGCTGCGGGGCTCAATGAATCGTTGACCGCAGTCAAGGTCTCTTTGGCCGCCGTCGTGGCCAAAGCTGCTGCTGCCGGCTATTGGAGGTCTGGTCTTGAATGTTGATTGTTCTGGACGACGACGACGACGAGCTCCGACGAGATCGATAGCAGTAAATGTGCCGAACTGGTTCCTCCAGTAGGAGGCTCAAGTTGGCAGAATATCGCTTAAATGTTTGCTTTTTGATTAACAGTGTTGAGAAGCTGATTTACAAGTTGTTTTGACCGAATTTTGAATTCACTGCACGATTATTTTCAGGTCAAATTTGCATGTTCATACACAGAAAAAAATAATGTAAATTTGGAAGCTGTAATTTTGGAAGGTTGAATATTACCTCTTTTATGATGTAATTTTACCTCAATTTAGACTGAAAAAGTGACATTACACCAGAAAAGTGGTAAAATTACACATTTCCAGAGGTAAAATTACACCTTTTTTCTGACATAAAAGATGTACCCCTTCCCAGATGTAATATTACCATGATTTTTTTTTCTGTGTAGTGCAGTTTTATTATTTAACCTTCTATAATCCTACCTTACCTTTAGACGGGCTACAATTTTCAAATTTACCAAATCAGTCCATCCATCCAATGTTTCATTAGCCCAAAGGTGGCAAACAATAAAAAAAAGTTACATGCCACGTTTAAAAAACACGTTTTTCATTCAAATGTTGTACATTTCAATGAAAAAAGTGTTTTAAAATGCATTATACACCTGTCCAGTTGTTTTACAATCATACGTTCCAAAAATTTCTAAGTATAGACAAAAAAAATATTTTTACGAGAATAAAAAAATTCAGGCGACATAAAATTTGAAAAATATTTGCAACGGCCTAAATTGAATTTAATATACAGCATTTGTAGAATAATAATTTGATTTCCTTGATATTGTAAGACGACTTTTTTTATAAATTGAAAGGCGGCTTAAAATATGATTGTTGTTAACACAAGCTGAAGTTAACCGATATTTTGTTTACAAGATATTTGTCGATCAACAAGAACTACCGAAAATATTTAAAATAAGTGCAAATGTATGAAAATGAACAAGAAATGTTGAAAAATTCAGCTCTAAAAAATAATAAAATGAGTGAAATTAGTTTGATCTTCTACAAGTTTGAAATATTTTGAAAGCACAGTTTATTTTACAAGCTATTGTGTATTATATGTTTGTAGGACCTCTTAAAAAAAATCTAGAACTTACAAATGTGGGAAGAATTTTAAGCTTTTCAAAAGTTTAAAAAGCTCACATAGTTTGTAGTTGTCTTTCCTAAAATCTAAAACCAAGACATCAATCATACTGAAATAGGCAAATCTTCAATTTAGTTTTATATCGATTCTATAAATGATTCCTTTAGGTATACGCAATTCCCCACGAAAACATCATGATTCTAAAAAAAGCTCTCTGGGGGTTCCTTGGCCGAATAAATTAGACCCATATTTTTTGTTTGGCTTTTAAGGTGACCTACGTCGTGCTAGGGTGGTTCAAAAAATGGCAATTTTCCTCGATTTTCGCAAAAACCACTTTTTTTTTGAAAAATGCGGTTTGTGCAAAAATCGACGATAACGGACCACCCTAACACAGCATAGGTCACCCTAATGGTCAAACATAAAATACGGGTCTAATTATTTCGGCCAAGGAACCCCCAGAATGATTTTTTCTAATCATGCTGTTTTCGTGGAGAATTGTTGTATAAACATAAGGGGTTTGCCGAGAAACATCACGAGTAATCGCGATTTTACGAAAAAAAAAGTTTTGAAATAGTAGTTTATGCAACAAGTTGCAAAAAGAGGATTTTTCAGCACGAGTCGTACATTTATCCAACGAGGTTCACCGAGTTGAATAAATACGAAGAGTGCTGAAAAAATCAAGTTTTGCAACGAGTTCCATACAACATTTTTTGCAATTCCAAAAAACACACACTGAGTGAAATTTTAAGTCAAATTTTCATGTATTTTGTCAATAAATCGTTAAAATCAAAAAAGTGTTGAAAAGTGTTACTTTTCGAAACAAGTGCTGAAAAGTTCAACTTTTCAGCACCCATTTGAGTGCTGAAAAGTAGATCTTTTCAGCATTTATTTTGAAAAGTGTTGCTATTCGATTCTGTTATTTTTGGTACAGAAAAGTAGGCTATTTCGTCGTTCAAGAATGACAGGAAAAGTGAGTAGTTTCACGACGGAATTGCAAAAAAGGTACTTTTTGCGTTTCTTTTTGTTTCGTCGTCCGTGTGTGTCGCGGGTGACCATGAACGGCCATGATCAACGACGTCCTACTTTTTCAAAACATTTTTTCGTAAAATCGCGATAACTCGTGAAGTTTACAAGCAAACCCCTTATGTTTATATATCATTTTTTTTGTAATTGTCTGCTCTATAACTTTGTAGAACATTGTTACACTCTTAAAAGTAACTCTGGAAAGTTGCAAAATACACGAAATTTTAAAATGAAAATAATTGTTCTAAATGAAAAAATGATCCTTCAAGATTAATGAATATTGGAAAAGTACATAAAATTTCACTTAAAATTACATGTTCCAAAAAACACTTACAGTTGAGTAAAGGAAAATGGTAGAGTGTTTAAAACTTTTTAAATGTTTTTTTCGATGAAAAATACGTTTTTTTCGGAATTTTGAGAACGCCATCAAATTAGACGTCAAATTTTACATAACTAACCAATTTTGAAAAAATATTGGTAGATTTTATGGACTGAAAATGTTTTTTTAAGGTTGACGATAGTTGATTTATCAAAACACAGTTGATTTTAAATGTTTCAATATTTTGCATGAAAATCTAAAAAAACTGGTCATAAATTGTTCTCTGACATACCTTTTAAATTTAAATGCTAAAATAAACACAGAGATTTAGGACTCTTTTTCCAACAAATCTTTACTCTTTACCTTAAAACCTTTCCGGACCCACACATGTCTGAGAGATAATGCACAGGGTTAAATTCTAGGCAAATTTCATCCAACCATCAAGCTTCAATCTTCACCACCCAAGAACCAACGCCGACCGTGAACCGAGGTCAGGTTCAACAACCGTAAATAAAAAAAGCCAAAGAGAATAGGCACTTCTTCAGCAGCATCAGCAGCAACAGCCAAGAACCCTATGATCTTGGCGGGGGTAGGCGCAGCAGCATCCCCTAGAAAGAGCGAGATTTTCAATTTAAACACCCATGCTGCAGCACCAATCGATTTCCAGGCACGATCTCTCTCGCCAAGGTCTGGAGTTCTTTGGGGCCTTTTGTCGATTTTTCCCCTCCAGTCTGTGTTCCATTGTAATACCGCGCTTTTCGAAAGGGTTCAATGACGCTGGGTCCGTACCTTCATGGTCGGATCTTGAGGGATTAGGGTAAAGGAGGAGATTTTGGGCATGGTTCTGGTTTTTAATGAGCTAAAGTAAATTGTGACAGTAACAACGCCTTATACCCTGTAATTTTAAGTGGGCGAACATTCGTGGAAGGCTGGAACCAGAGAGGAAAATCGACAATTAATCGATCTTCTGGTATGCCCAATCACGGGTTAGCTCTGACTGACCACTGAAGGGGTCCATTGTGTCCACATCGAGTACAACACATTGTCCTCTGCGATGTTCTCGATGTTCTTGCTTCGCACCGGAAGATCTCCGAATAGAGATTTCATGGAACTAAGTTGCAGGAATTGTACTCGAGAACATTGTTGTATGTGTATTATGGATCCACTTTGGATCTATTCTTATCATAATTGGATCAGTCTGAAGAAATTCTAAAGAAAACAAACATTTAGAATCAACATCTTGCATCAACCTCAAACTGGTGTCAAATCGCTCATCATCACCACGCTTTTCCCGACAGTGATTGATTGTAATCAACTTCAGTCGGCTCGCCCCGGCACCTTTCAAGAAACTTGTACTCAACGCAAAAACGTGACATTCTTAAATTGCACCCGAAAGTGCGAACGACACCGTCCCCGAAGCTATGAAATCACGTATCACAAGTTTTGACTTTCCAAACATGTTCCGACTCTCGCCGGCCAAGCCAATCATCACCACGCTGCTGAACTTAGAACACGCGCGCTCGTGCAGATTCTGATGAACGATGACCCCTGCAGGGATGGAACTTCTCCCAACCAAAACGAAAGTGAACCGCACGACGTGGAACGACTCCGCTCGTAATGGATGCTACGTGATAGCGATGACAGCGTGCGATTACCAGCAAGATGACAACTTGAAGTTTTTGTTGGGGTTCGGTTCGAGACTTCAAAAATCCTTTTATACCTGCGGAGCAAATGAGTCCAAATGGTTGCGCGCGATATAAAAACGGAAATTGGACACATTTTATGCATTTTCGAAAGATCTAAATTTCAAGGCGATATGAAATCCTCTTGCGAAGGAAGCGGTCCAAATACCGCCCAGGTCGCTTTGTCCGCGGCGCTGGTTTGAGGTTATTAAATTAGGAGGCTTATTCGAGAAGGGGCAGCGCGAGATTCGTAATCCTTGCGTTCGTTAATGATGAAATCAAGAGGCGCTGCTGGTACCTGCTCGAAAGGCTTCCCACGAGGGTGATATCATTCTGGAGGAATGTTCGATTGGTATAAAAAAGCAAAGCGGCGATCTTTTGCTTTAGGAGTAGTTGATTTATTCACTGTGTTCAATTTGCTGATATTTTAACAGCTTTGTATAGTATTTTTGCAAATGATATTTTGATGAAAACATGATGAAACATTTACATAATATTTGTCGGGACCGTGGTGTAGGGGTAAGCGTGATTGCCTCTCACCCAGTCGGCCTGGGTTCGATCCCAGACGGTCCCGGTGGCATTTTTCGAGACGAGATTTGTCTGATCACGCCTTCCGTCGGAAGGGAAGTAAATGTTGGTCCCGGACTAACCTAAAAAGGTTAGGTCGTTAGCTCAGTCCAGGTGTAGGAGTCGTCTCCCTGGGTCCTGCCTCGGTGGAGTCGCTGGTAGGCAGTTGGACTAACAATCCAAAGGTCGTCAGTTCGAATCCCGGGGTGGATGGAAGCTAAGGTGTAAAAAGAGGTTTGCAATTGCCTCAACAATCAAGCCTTCGAACACCTAGTTTCGAGTAGGAATCTCGCAATCGAGAACGCCAAGGCAATGCTGTAGAGCGAATAATTTGATTTTGATTTGACATAATATTTATATTGAGTATCGAATTCCTTATACACTTGGTGTCTTCGAATTCAGTGAAGAACAAGCAATTGATGTGGTTTAAAAACTGTAGTCAACATTTAAATATATTTTTAACTGGTTCAGTAGCCAAGGGGGTGCGGCTTTTGTCTCACAAAGAGAAGGTTCAGGGATCAAATCTCGGTAGATCTCATTGATATTAGGATTTGGGAATTGTACATTTAATATGAAAAAAACGACTTGAATCAGTTTGGATTTAAACTCACACCTTTGGAGGTAGGGCGTCCAATTTTCCCGGGTTTTGAATTTCCCGGGAAACGGGAAAATATTTTTAAAATCCCGGGAATTCCCGGGATCCCGGGATTTTTTTTTAAAACAACCATAAAATCTAAATTTTTACTAAATTTGTTTTTCAAGCTTACTAATATAGAATTAGCTCAATACTGTTAATTTTTGATATTCTATACTTCAATCTAAACAAGAAGAGCGATTTTTAGTTTGTTTAAAATATTAAAAATTGTTGTTTTTTGTTGTGCTTTGGATTTTTAATGAATCATGATTCTTAATCCAATGTGATTTAAATTATTTCATATTAATCATCTTAAAATCATTAAAAATTTCTTTTATTTTTCATAGGTAATGACTTCTTATGCTTAAAGAAATTCATTGAAATTGTAAACAAAAACAAGAAACGAAAACAAATAAAATGATACCATCCAATGATAAATTTTAGAAAAGTTTATAATTTCATGTTTTACAAAAAAAATATTTAAAAAATTATCTCAAAGCCACTACCGCCAACTGAGGGAAATCGGGACTGCAGTCTGAATAGGTTCAGGATATTTTAGAGCAATAAATAAGAAAATCGGTGTACTAATTATTATACTAAATCAGAACATTATGCAAAAAATATTGGGTTAAACAGCTGTCTTAGTTCGTTACTATTGTCCTAATTTGCTCCAGATGCCGATGTTTGATGAAAAATAATTATTTTTTTTCATGTTTAAAATCATCACAAAACGGTAATATTTATAAAATAAATAAAATTTAATGTAAAATATTTAAAGCGTTAAGCATTCTGCAAATTTTTAATAATTTTTCCTTATAAGCCAAATAAATGTTAATATGTGCCGAATACAAATTTGCTAATGCTTTAAAATTCTTTTCGATTACTAAATATTCATTCATCTATTTCCACAACCAAATCTGAGTTTCCAGACCAAAAAATGATTTATTTTTCAATTTCGGGAATTCCCGGGACAAAATATAAAAAATCCCGGGATTCGGGAATTCCCGGTTTAGGGAAAATCCCGGGATTTTTGTCCCGGGAATTCCCGGGATGGACGCACTATTTGGAGGTGTTTAAATTTAAACTCACACCTTTGGAGCTACAATTCTGAAGGGATCCATAGTGAGTAATTACTTCTAATGACTTCTAATCTATGCAAAGATCGAGGATCCTGGTTATTACATCTATGTAAAGTTGGGGTAAGACTATGCCTACCGACCTCAGAATTGGCACTCAAAGAGCTCTGTTATTCTGAAATGGGCCGGGACCTAAAAACAAATGATTTCTCTTAATTTTACTGCCGCTTACATTTTATCAATAGCATCCCGAGCAGACGGAAATAACTTGGGAAGGTTAGTTTTTGATATTGTGAGAAGATCGAAATATGTTATTGGGATGATCGGATTAGTTGTTAAAATAACAAAAATCAATAACAAAAATTTGTTCGAAGAATAACTTTAACTATTATTATGTTGTTATTTCAATAACAAACCAATAACACAGAAGGAATCATGAAGGAATAACAAGATTTGTTATTTTGTGCGGAGAGGTGGAGCAGCATAATAACAAAAAATGTTATTGAACTGGTTTGTCTCCATAACAAAAAAAGTTATTGTTTTGGTTTGTTTGTAATTTTCAAATAAACCTACAGTTGCCATAACTCCTCTGTACTAGTCAGGGCTGCAGAGTCGGGTACCTCCAAGCGACTTTGAATCCATACTTTGAAGACAACTAAGACTCTGGATGCAGGATATGACGTCAACGACGACTTCAGCTCTCCAAAAATACCCGACTTCACAGATTCCGATTCCAAGTAAAAGTTGTTGAAAATTTGCTGAATCCGATGCAGTCTCCGAGGTCTCACTCCAGCTCGAACTTCAACGTCTGCTCCGACTTCCTGGCTCTGTGAAAATAATAACAGTTTTTGTTATTCACACTTCAAAAATTTTCAATAAATAAATCAATTCCGTTAGGGAACATAACAAAATTAAAAAAAAAATAACTCTTAAAAGTTAATTTTATCGGATTAATTTCAGCTTGAAACCCCATTTCATGGTGAAATAAATGACCCCGATGAAATTGGTCAAAATTATTTCATAGTTCTAGCCAATTTTAGTAAAATCCCTTAGGGGGTATATCATTTTAGTAAAATCCCTTAGGGGTATATCAACTTTCAAAATTTCAACTTTTTAGAATAATTTTAGCTTAAGGACCCCATTTCATGGCCAAAATAATGACTCTGACGAAATTGGTCAAAATTATCCCATAGTTCAAACCATTTTAAACAAAGTCCTTTAGGGGGTATATCAAATAATAAAAAAAATCAACTTTCAAAATTTCAACTTTTTAGAATAATTTTAGCTTAAGGACCCCATTTCATGGCCAAAATAATGACTCTGACGAAATTGGTCAAAATTATCCCATAGTTCAAACCATTTTAAACAAAGTCCTTTAGGGGGTATATCAAATAATTAAAAAAATCAACTTTCAAAATTTCAATTTTTCAGAATAATTTTAGCTTAAGGACCCCATTTCATGGCCAAAATAATGACCCCGACGAAATTAGACAAAATTATCCCAAATATCTAAACATATCTAACAAAAGAAAAAATAATAACAGATTGTGTTATGGACACTTAGAAACTTTTCCATTTGTGCGATTTGTGGTAATTTTATTTCTAAGTCAGTATACCGAACGAATAACAAATTTTGTTATTTGGAGAGTTTTTGAAATGTATAACAATTCCTCTTATTAGCGTGTAATTAAACATTTTCAATATAATATCACTTCATTACCAAATTTTGGTATTTTATCAGAAATTGTTATAATTTTTTCTTCTTGAAGTTGAACTTCAGGATTAAATAATAACACTTTTTGTTATTTTAACAGGATTTGTTATTGAAATATTATTAATTTTGTTATTACCGTCTGCCCGGGATTGGTGAAATAAAGAAAATTTGAAGCTATGCGAAAAATATTCTATACATTAGTTTTGATTTAAAAAAACTTTCGACGCATTTTTTATTTCTTTGTTTTGAAAATATATAATTTTAATTATAATTAAAATAAAATAAAATAAAATATGAATTGCTTGATAACAAAAAAGTGTAAAAAAGTGTTCTTTTTAAGTGTTTGGAAAAATAGTTGCGTTTTAAATTCATATTTTCAATTCCGGGGTGACTTTGAGAGTGTGCAAATTTTATTTTTTATGTCAAATGTCCCATTACCAAAGTTGATGCTACACAGTTAAAAATATCGTGGTAATAATCTGGGAAGGGGTACCATCTTTTATGTCAGAAAAAATGTGTAATTTTACTTCTAAAACTGAGTTATTTTACCACTTTTCTGGTGTAATGTAACTTTTGCAGTCTAAATTGAGGTATAATTATACCATAAAAGAGGATATATTATTGGTATTATTTAACCTTCCAAATTTACAAAATATGTTGCTGTATATATTGCCTAAGAAAAAAAAACACATAACTTAACTTAATTTGTGAGCTTTTAACCAAAAGTTCAAATTAATAAAAAAAATGTTGGTAATATCGCTTGAAATTCTTTAACACTAGTTTTCTTTATGATAAATTATCATTTTATTTTGCGTTTTAAACTGAATACGAAGTAAGATTCAAAAGTTTTCACGTTTTATATGAAATTTGTTCAACTGAAATCGTCTATAAGTTTAAATGGTTTTCTCGGATTTTGATTCAAAACCACATAGAAGTTATTTTTAGAAATTTATTTTATCTTCTTCTAGTGGAAAGTTGTCCAAAGAATCCGATCAACGTTTATAATCACATTTCGCATGTTTGGGCATTAGTTGTGTTGGAAGGAATTAATCTGATATTAATAATACAATGTTTTCCAAATCCAACAAGTATCTCCTTTTTGCTTGTTTATTTATATTTTCAGCTTATTTCAATTTCTTGAATTTGTTAAAATAGTTGATGCTTGTAATTCAATCCTAACAATTAGTATAATTGCTGTAACTTTCTGGTTTGAAAGACTTTGAGCAATTCTCTACGAAATGGGCCGATTTCGAACATTTTTTGTGTTTTTTTTGTGGGCCTTCCATATGACTAAACAAGCTACCCATAAAAGTTTTCATACAATTTTCCCAAGTAACCGCGAGACACTAAAATGAAACATTAATTCAACTCTATATCAAAATATAGAATATACTATTCAGAGTCACATAACTCTATATCTTCTTGTAAAGTGAGGTAAAAGCCAAAAGTGGCGACGTTAACAGTTGATATACAGTTACTTTGAAAAATGTTGATATAGAGTTATGCTCTAAAAAAACAACAAAATACTACTTAACCGACGCTTTTGGCGTGGGATAAAAATAAACATTTCGACTTCGCACTCCTTCCTCTTTTCTCTCTCTCTCTCTCTCTCTCTCTCTCTCTCTCTCTCTCTCTCTCTCTCTTTCTCTCTCTCTTGCCGTCTATACAAAAATGTTACGTAAATATTCTAACAGCTATATGTTTTGTGTGAATTTTCTGAGCAATTTGGTGTCTTCGGCAAAGTTGTAGGTATTGTTGAGGACTATTGAGAAAAAAAGGTACACGAAAAAAATTTGCCGAATTTTTAGATAACTTTTTTCTTAAAACCTTATTTCACAAAATAGGTATTTTTTGATTTTAGAGATTTTTTGATGTTTTTGGGGACAAAATCCCGAACTATTGAGCCATATAGAAATACGGTCAAAAAAATTTGCCGCCGATTTATGATTAAAAAAAAAAAAAATAGTCTAGGTAAACCAATAACACAAATCAAAATCCATTTCCGAACTGGAAGAGAACTGCTCCTTTGTAAAGGTTTCAAGGGTTGAATCGTAGTTTAAAGTTGATCTGTTCTTCATATTGAGAAATCAAGCGAAATACATGGCAATTAGTGACACAAAGTGCTATTTTTCATGTTCAAGTCAAACCCATGGCTTGAATAAAAAAAAAAAACAATTTTTTGAGTCAATAAACGGAAAAATCGAGTATTAAGTAATAAAGCTCTTGGTGGTAAAACTTATATAAATTTGTATGATACATTTCCTTAAATTAACAGTTTTTATTACACAAACGCATTGCGAATTAAAAGCTGCTGATTAACATTTGTACGTACTTGCCACAGCTCTTTACTGTTGTTTATGCGTGCCTCCGATGATAATCTGAGATAAAAACAAGTCCCTGGAGGCAAGTTTTTGCCATCAGTAGCGAACCAAACCTCGCAGACTGGACATATTAAATTATGAATAAACTTCGTCACACACGCTAGCCATAAACAAGCTCATTTTTTTGCGAGCCATAATAGTATTGCAACTGTTTGAACTGACATTTAAAATCAAATTTTTGCGCAAATGTTCGTCGCGAGACCAGTCAATTTAATTATCCTCCTATGGACGTTTAACACCAGCCAGGCAGGATACGCGGTTATGCTTAATTAATATATGCCCTCGCAATTGTACAATTAAATTCGATTGGGCCACTGTTGTGACTGCCAGCAGCAGCGACAGATTATTGTTTCGGAATTTTATTTTACGATTGCACGAATGTACGCGTAAAACTTTTTGATTAAATCAACTTCCGAGAGCTCGGCTGGCCGGGGAATGCGACGGCGGTTTTATTTACATGTCCCAAAGTTCATTGAATCGAAACGCGCAATCAGAATGGGGTTTTGATTGTTTTTTATTGGAACCAGATAAACAGGTATTCAACCCAGCAGGTAATAATGTCTGATTATCACAAGAGACCAGTGCAGACCACGCGTTAAAGAATATTGCCGTTAGCCATACACACACGAGGTAATCTTTGAATTAGACGGGCACGAGCTTCAACTTAGCAAAAGAGCAAAGAAACCGCCGCGATCGAAGAGAACCGCAGACACAACAAGTATGAACCATAAACAATCCAATAAAGCAAATATCAACTCCCCACCTCACAGGTGGATGCTGGTCCAGACATTCCAGACGAGGTGCTGATCAACATCGAATCTCCTATATGTCATTATCACGGTGAAGGTTGGTCGATCTGATCGAAACGTAAATCGACGGGTTGGGGTCTGGACTCTACAGGGAAGTCTTGGTTAACAAGACGCCCGTCAAGGCAAGGAGCCTTAAAATTGAGCAAATTGCTAGCATTGACCTCTTCGTTGTTCTTATTATCTGCAGTGTATCGAGACCTGCCGTTACCGTCAGTGGGGGTGACTTTGGTCCATTCTAAACATTCTCGTTTTCAAAAATATTCATTTTGTTATACAAAATGGGCATGTGAATATTTCAAAACACTGAATCTTAAATAGGAATTTTCTGATTGATTTGGTGTCTTTGACAAAGTTGTAGGTTATGACTAGGACTTTCCAGAAAAAAAATGAAACACGTAAAAATTTTCGACTTTGTGATTTCACTTTTTATTAACAAAATTAGTAAGAAAAAAAAACAAACTACCGTAAACCGGGGTGACCTTGATAGGATTTCAACTTGTTTTTGGAATATTTTCCAACAGGTAAGGTTTTTCTTAAGACTATTATTTTTAAAACGTGTACTGGGGTAGGCCACTCAAAGTTCATGCACTATTTTGGAAAAAATATGTTTCAATAGTATTTAGAAAAATAGTTCCGTTAAAAATTCTTAGTTTAAATTCCGGGGTGACTTTGATAGTCATAGTTTTTCTGGTTAAAATCATATTTAAGATGTTCAAACTTTATTTGTACTAAAGTAGCTGATGTAGTTTTTAAGAAAAAAATCAATTTTTATATTTAGTTAACTAAGTTTATAAGCTTTTTAACAAAATACATTGAAATTTTTGTAAAATTGCTGAAAAGTCGCAATATTTGCCTGAAATGTGTTAAAACTAGTTTTGTTTGTATTAATTTATATTGCATTTCATACTGAATTTGAAGCATGAATCACAAGTTTTCACATTTTACATGAAATTTGTTCAACTGATATTGCCTATAAATTTGGAGATTTTTTTAAATTGTGTTTCACAAATATTTATTATTGAGCAATTCCAGCTCAAATCAGGAATTTTTCTGGTACTTTTGTATCCGACCCTCTCCGATTTCAATGTAACTTTGTAGACATGTTATCCTAGGCCTATATAAGCCATTTTTGTGTATATGGAGCCAATAGTACTCGAAAATAACATTTGAGAAGGGCGTAAGCTATTAAAATATTTTTGTACTTTGCAATTTAAAAATTACTGTATCTCGAAGCCGTTGCATCGTATCAAAAAGTGGTCAAAGACAAACTTGTAGGAAATTGGATGGGCTTTCTGAAAAAAAAAAAAAATACACTGAAACAAAAATACACGCCACTTCTATGAGATTTTTCAGTTTTTAAGTTTAAAAGTAAAATTTGATGGTGATGTCACGATTTTTTCCGCTCAAAATTTTTGGGGAAATAGCCTAAAATGTTACTAAAAGACTGACGAAAAATGCAGAATGGTATGTCTCTCCTAAAAAAATACAAAAATCATTTACTACAACTATTTTTTTGAAAAGTGGTCTAAACGTCAACAATTTTCAGAATCGATAGTGGGAATCGATTTTCCAGACAATTTTACATAAAAGTCTCCATATTGACCATTGTCCTATGTCCAACCCTTGGGATGATACAGCGGCTTTAAAAATAAAAATGTTGAAAAAATAGGTTTTTTGTTGGTTTTTGGCAATTTCTATATGACAGACTTGGTTTTTCTGTCTCGTAAATATTTGGTCTTATTATTTACGTAAGCTTATTTAGTGTCCAGGTTTCTACCACACTGAAAAAAAAATTCTATTTACAGTTATGAGCAATGCAATTAACTTAAACTTATGGGAAATTGGACGAGCTTTCCGGTAAAAATATTTACGAAACAGAAAAATCAAGTCTGTCATATATAAATTGCCAAAAATCACTAAAAACCTATTTTTTCAACATTTTTATTTTTAAAACCGCTGTATCTTCACAAGCATTGGACATAGGATAAAGGTCAATATGGAGACTTTTATGTAAAATTGTCTGGAAAATCGATTCCCACTATCGATTCTGAAAATTGTTGACGTTTAGACCACTTTTCAAAAAAACTGTTGTAGTAAATGATTTTTGTATTCTTTTAGGAGAGACATATCATCCTGCATTTTTCGTCAGTCTTTTTGTAACATTTTAGGCTATTTCCTCAACAAATTTTAAATTTAAAAACTGAAAAATGTCATAGAAGTGGCGTGTATTTTTTTTCAGAAAGCTCGTCCAATTTCCTACAAGTTTGTCTTTGACCACTTTTTGATACGATATTCAATATAAAAAGTTCTTCTTGAGATACTTTGATCACTTCTATACCACGGTCTGTATGATGCTTTTGCGGAAAAATCGCAAACCTATCAAAGCCACCCCGTTTTACAGTATTCGCTCTAAAGCATTGTATTGGCGTTCTCCATTGCGAGATTCCTACTCGAAACTAGGTGTCCGAAGACTTGATTGTTGAGGCAATAGAAAACCTCTTTTTACACCTTAGCTCCCATCCACCCCGGGATTCGAACTGAAGACCTTTGGATTGTTAGTCCAACTGCCTACCAGCGACTCCACCGAGGCAGGACCCAGGGAGACGACTCCTACATTTCAACTGAGCTAACGACCCAACCCTCTAAGGGCCAACATTTACTTCCCCTTCCGACGGAAGGCGTGATCAGTCAAATCTTGTCTCGAAAAATGCCACCGGGACCTTCTAGGATCGAACCCAGGCCGACTGGATTTTTTTTGAAAACCTCAAAATGTTCAAAGTAAGTGGATTTAGCTCTTCTGAAGTGAGAGATTTTATTATTTCAAAATTATTTCGAGCAGAAAATTTACAAATTAAATAAATTTCAAAACATGTTGGAAATAGACGATTAACGAAAACGTTGGGAATATCTACTGAGAATGTCAGTAATCCTTATGGTAGAGTTCTTCTGGGTAAAATCTGAGTCTTTGACCAGTTTGCAACTGCCTTCAATTGTCTTCCATTAGCCGCATTGTCGTAGTCGTCATCGGTCGCCACTATGACTAGAATTTAAATAATAAAAGTTTACATTAAAAATCAGAATGCGCAAAAGAACGCAATAAAACTGGTCCAGAGCGAGAGGGGGGGTCAAAACAAAACTTCGTCACCATAACCGTAACTACCTCCTCCTTGTTTTTCACTTGTCTGTTCGCACACTCAAGTCGACGTCGTCGTGCTATCTTGTCGCACCCGCCATTTTGACGTTCCGAGAAAAACGCGTTTTAATGTTTGACCTTGAATATTCAAAAAACGAGAGCACGCAATGTAAACAATAACAAATACGTTTTGTTTGGCTCACCATTCTGTGCATTGTCCCAAAGTTTGGTTGAAGTTGGTTGCTGGAGTCCCGAGTTATAATTACAAATGTTTACGGTAGTCTAGCTTGTACGTGCGACAAACGCATCCTGACTTTACTGGCCTGAAATCCCTTTGGCCTTTTGTCGCACTTACATCAATTTACATGGAGTGACAAGATAGCACGACAAGATTGAAACTACTTTCATATGTAAAGTGACAAAAATGCCCGGAGTTTTTTCGGTTTTTGTTGAATATCTCAGGATTGAAATCGAATTTTGGGGATCTGTGAAGGTCAAAAGGTGAGGCATTGTGAGCTGCACAAAATGGCGATCTTAACTCAATATGGCCCAAAATGCACGTACGACAAGTTAGCACGATGGCGACGAAGTGCTCTTCTCACATCCACACATGAGACGTGCCGGAGTGGCCACGGCGGTGGCGGTGGCTGCGTCCCCCCAAAAGCCAGTTTCAGAGGCCATTGCGAGCGAAACCGGCTGCTGTCCCTGAACTCTGTCAATGAACTCTACCGCAGCGAGGACAACCGGCCAGCAGCGTATGTGACTGGAATTGGCCAATTCTCCGCCACGAGGTTCTTCTGCGCGAATGATGATGATGCACATCACTACGTGGGACTCTTCGGGAGACCTGTCGGGAGGGATTGCATCAGCGGAGATTGGCGTTTGTTTACAAGATTTTGGGTCAGATTTTGGAGGCATCTTTTCCCTTTCACTTGGCGCGTGGTGGCAGAGGTGGGCGAGGACTCTAGAATGGGTTCTTGATATGGAGACGAGATGAAATTGAGAAGTCACGAATTTGTTTCTTTTTGGGATTCGCTGGAGTAACGACATTCAGCGGCGACACAGGATGATCTTTAAGGTGATGGTATAATATCACGTTTTTCTTAATTTGTGGTAGTCGAGTGCTTGGTAATCAGAATAGAGCCTGGATTCGGAGAAATCGTCGTTATAATACAGCGCTCACGTGTACTGCCGAACAGTACATCGAACTCGAACTCCGCCAAGTCTGACCTGCAATGCTCTACTCAGAAGCATCGAACTGAAACAATAATCGCTCCGAAGAGCACCCAAATATTCACGGCCAGTGAAGCGCACCAATCTCGCCGTAGTGAGGAGGTACTCCAGATACATCCCCATTTGCAAAAAAAGAACAAAAAATCAACAAGAACTAGCATCCTTGAACTGTAAAATTATTCTACGCCCCATGATTCACGGTTCGCACAAATTGAGACTGCTTGAACGAAAAAAAAGGAGAAAAAAGATCATTCTCGAGTGCCAAAATCAGCCACACGTGCCCAGACTGCCGCAGTTTTCGGGCTACGCCGGATCTATCCTACGGAACGGTTACCACCGGAACTCAGCGAATCGAAGCCGGGAGTCAGGGGGCCGTAACTACTACTGTTACGGCAGCTTGGGTCTTTTCGGTGGCCACGCTCGCCAGAAACTGGAACGAAAGTAAATGTTCTTATTTCCACGCAGCGATGACTTTGACGCGCTTCTTGGACTCCGCCGGTCAACGGTGGCCGCCGGTGGAGAGTGAGTGACCTCGCCGTTCTCAAGGAGGGGAACTCATCGCAGAGGTGTGTAACCTTCCGGAAAGTCTCGGGAAGATAACTTTTGCTTTTTATGGGCTTGGATTTTGATTTGAAATAAATCAAATAAGGAATTTAAGACCTCGTAATATGTTCTATATAATAACTCAATTCGTCCTCGTCGGGAAAACTTCATGACCACTTAGGGGTAGGTGGGGCAAGACGACCATATGGGGCAAGAGGAACAATCGCTTGTACGGCCGTAATTTTAATTATTTCCAGTATGAGGAATTATTGCTAGCAATGCAATTAACTGATTCTACTAACACATAACCGCCAAAACGACGTAAAGATTTAATGAAGTTTTTTTCAAAACCTTTGTTTTCTTATAATATTTGGAAAGTACAAAATAAGGCTTAGGGTTCATTTTAAGGCTCATTTTATCAAAATGCCATTCCTCCTAGATCAGTAGTGTCCCTACCAATGACTTGCACATATTATAAAGTATGATTTGACTTTTGGTTATTTTTGTTGAGAGCTTTTAAAAAATCTTGTTCAGGTGGGGCAAAATTATGAATTTCTGCAACAACATATTATATTGGGAAATAAATGCATTAAAGTACTTAAAAACTGATATACAATTGTAAACATAAAATGTATAAACAAAATATAGTGATATTATGAAAATTTACTATTTATCATCTAAGTAATATTTTTTTGGTAAAAACGATCAAATTATTAGTAAAGTATTATTATTTAATGTAAAAATGAAAGAAACGTTTGAAATACATTCTAATCTGATGTATCTAAGTGATAACAATTCAATTGTTAGCGAATTAACATGTTTTTTCATGCATTGTTCGTCTTGTCCCATTAGTTGAGTAGAACGTACGGAAAAATCAAAAAGTTTAAAATCTGTTTTTTTATATTAAAAAACAGGATTTTTTTTAAAACTTGTTCAATCAAAGTCTTAGTCAAGACCTGGAATAGGATGATTATAATAGAATCCGACAAATTTTTTAACATTTTTTTGGGTTATAACGAGCATTTCCATAGCTTGTTACACTTGCCCCACTTTCCCTATAAAAAATAGGTATAAGGTTTAATTTTTCAGTGCATTCATACATACTTTTTACTTTTTACTTTTTACTTTTTACTTTTTACTTTTTACTTTTTACTTTTTACTTTTTACTTTTTACTTTTTACTTTTTACTTTTTACTTTTTACTTTTTACTTTTTACTTTTTACTTTTTACTTTTTACTTTTTACTTTTTACTTTTTACTTTTTACTTTTTACTTTTTACTTTTTACTTTTTACTTTTTACTTTTTACTTTTTACTTTTACTTTTTACTTTTTACTTTTTACTTTTTACTTTTTACTTTTTACTTTTTACTTTTTACTTTTTACTTTTTACTTTTTACTTTTTACTTTTTACTTTTTACTTTTTACTTTTTACTTTTTACTTTTTACTTTTTACTTTTTACTTTTTACTTTTTACTTTTTACTTTTTACTTTTTACTTTTTACTTTTTACTTTTTACTTTTTACTTTTACTTTTTACTTTTTACTTTTTACTTTTTACTTTTTACTTTTTACTTTTTACTTTTTACTTTTTACTTTTTACTTTTTACTTTTTACTTTTTACTTTTTACTTTTTACTTTTTACTTTTTACTTTTTACTTTTTACTTTTTACTTTTTACTTTTTACTTTTTACTTTTTACTTTTTACTTTTTACTTTTTACTTTTTACTTTTTACTTTTTACTTTTTACTTTTTACTTTTTACTTTTTACTTTTTACTTTTTACTTTTTACTTTTTACTTTTAACTTTTTACTTTTTACTTTTTACTTTTTACTTTTTACTTTTTACTTTTTACTTTTTACTTTTTACTTTTTACTTTTTACTTTTTACTTTTTACTTTTTACTTTTTACTTTTTACTTTTTACTTTTTACTTTTTACTTTTTACTTTTTACTTTTAACTTTTAACTTTTTACTTTTTACTTTTTACTTTTTAACATCAATGGATCCTCGTTTTGATTACGAAAAAATATTATTTTCATACAAAAAAGTTTGCATAATAATAGAATGTTTCCATCGATTTCAATTACAAAAGAGTGTTGATTTTAAAGGAAACCTAGGAACATCCATCCAGGATCAAGTAATTTTCACCGGGGAAGGGTGTTCCAATCGAGCAACCCGAGAGGGGTAATTCGGGCATAATGGAACTCACACTTAACCAGGCCGAACAGACCTGGAACTACACGCGATTGCAGCCCGGGAAAAACATAACATGCCGAGGTCCTGGCTCGAGCAGAGCAGCGGCCTACAACATACATATGTGCACAATCCAATATAAATTTACATTCTGCGGTTGTTTTTCCCTCGGCACCTCTGGGCGCCACCCTCGGCCTTCACCCCGCTGGGCCAGCCAGAATAATCTCATTTCGATTCAACGATGCGAATCTCTTCGCAATTTCGAGGCCCCTCGGAATCGATCGATACGAGCCGGCATACGTCCGAGGGAGAGGCGTACGGTTAGGGTGGTAATTATCATCAGATTTTTTTGATAACTCCGAGTTGCGTACAGAAGTTGAAGGTTGAATCGGAGACAGATAATTTCAATAAATGCTTGACGTTGTTGAAGTTGGATTTGGAGTCTGTAAATTCAGGTTAAAACTCAGAACAAATCATAGGAGTACCACCCTACCGAAAACATCCCCCTGGTCGAATGGTGCTGCTGCTGCGATGGCATTGTCGAACATAATTCGAGTATTGTCGAAATCCAGGCAGGCTCGAAAAAAGTGAAATGAGATGAAATTAATATCAATTCCATTCGTGCGTTTCGGGGCCGGTTAATCAGATTCGCCCTCTCTCTCGGCTGGTTGGTCGGCCTTTTGAAAGAACCTGGCAGAAATTGCGTAATTTATGGGGTGCCGCCATGAGCCCGTCTCGGCCGAGAGTCCCGTAAAAAGTGTTGACCGCGCGCGTGATGGCAACATTAAAAAATATATGAGCGAGCGCATCACCGAAAAAGGGTTATGTTGTGTGGTGCAGTTTTCACGTGGCGTGTGCATTTTTTTGGGGGTTTTGTTATGCAAATTTTCTCGATTGGGAGATGTTTGTCAGAAATTGGAGGAAAACGTGGAAGAAACAATTCGGAATAATTCTGATGTGTTAAGTTACGCAAATTGATACATCATTATATTACACAGTGATGGGTAAAATATTGAAACCTAAACTTCCAAGTTTTACGTTGCCCTACTTGGCCATATATGCCATCCGTGTTTTTATTCAAGTTATAGAAGATTAATTGGGCGATTGGGCGGTCTCTATCACTCAAGTATCGGACTAACATTCCCATCCACTTCCCCGTGACCCTATCACTGGTCGTGGCCAGCGTCGGTATTGATCAGCATGATAGGGGCCTTTGGGAAGTTGCGAAGCGAGTAAAGATCTCTCCCACTTATCTTCCACGGCTCGTGGATGTAACTTCTGGAGGTCCTGGTCAATAACGGAGTAGCAACTGCGGGTGGGCACCTATGCTTATGCTTATGCTCATGCTTATGCTTAGGTTATAGAAGATTAATTGCAAAGTCTATTAGTACTTGGTGGGATAACCTAATTTTTGTCAAAAAATATTGTTAGTAATTTTTTGAATGATGGGCGGTTAAAGCAAATAATGTGTTGATTGCTGACAAGTAATTTGTTATTTTATGTTTGTTTGAAAAAATAACCGATATTATTTATTCAACACAAAATATTTAGTAAATTCCAAGCATACTTTGAGTTTATAAAAATACAATTTGAATAACCTTTTTTTTCCTTCTTATTTTCAGATAGTACAATGGACGACTGATAGGTATGTATAACAAATTCAGGTTGCTAAAATATGATGTGTTGAAAATTGTTATTCTAGCGATAGTCCGCGATCATAATTGTACCATTTATTATTATTTGATTCTACGTTATGGTCGGTGACACGGAACAACTAATTAATTAGAAAATAGTTATGAAAATTGACTAGTGTCGTAGAAGAAGAATGCAATGCATGACACACAGGGATGATTTGTCTGTTTACACTTGCTGCTTCTCAGAATTTGTACAAAGCCAACTTAGAAGGTTAAAAGACTTGATCACACACATTCACTTTCTCATATGGCTCTTTCGCTGACTTAGTTTTCCATCCTTTTCATTCTTCTTCTACGACACTAGTCAACCTATCCACCTATAATTTTCAAAACTATCTGCTAATTAATTAGTGGTTCCGTGTTACCGACCATACCGTAAAACCAAATAATAATATAAATTAACGATGAGAAACAATTGGGTAAATTAATAATCAGTCCCAATACCAAGTTCGTACCATTTATTGTTTAATGTTTCAGTTTTTCATAAGTCGAAGACTACTGCGATAGTTTCTTAAGATTTCATAGGAAAAGTAACTTAATATGAGTATTACGTTTGGTAGGAAATATCGCTGTTTCTTTTAGAGATCTTATTTCGATGCAAAATCATATTTGACAGAGTGTGTCGTTTTATCTCTAAGTCTTTATTTGCAATTTAGTGACTTCGATGATTTTTCTGTGTCATCTGCCCTCATTTTTCAACTCGCGAAATTAAAATAAAAAGTTTGATTTGTAATGCTTACAGATGAAATAATTTCGATTTTTTGTTTTTTTCTTTTCAATTGAAAAATATTTTGTTATATTTGAATCAAGAGAATTTTTTTAAAATGTTGAATACACATATTTATTGATATATCGATTCTTTTGGTGTTGCGCTTCGAAATTATCAATTTTTCTGGTGTTGAGCTTAAGTCTCGTGATTTTTTTTGCCAAAACTGGTGTTTTCTATAAGTGTAATAATATGCCTTAATTTTAAGACCTTCCAGTATCGCGGCATCTATAGGTTTGATGTTCAATGATAAAAGTGATTATTTAGTTAAAATTTCCGTTCTTTTCAAGAAAAATTGGTTTGAAATTTAAGATTTCAAGCCTTCAGCCTTCAAAAACGTTCAAAATATGTGTATTCAACATTTGTTGTTGAATTTCAGGAAATTGCTTAAGTTTTTTTTTTCGAAAATCACACATTTTTCAAAAATCATATCTTTGTTCTCTGTACCATTTTTTCAGAATAGTCCGCCAAATTGTTCTGTATGGAAAAACTAATAATGCAAAATATTTTTTTTTACATGGAGAAAGTTTTATTGAAATAAAAAAAATACAAAATTTTTAATTTCGAAAAAATGGCAAAATTTTAGAAAACTACCCAATAAGCTTGCTTGATGTTTTATTTAATGTCGTGAAACAATATGATTTAATTAATAAAATAAGAAATGATTTTGAGTAGTTTACTTACTCAGATGTAATTATCCTGTTCCGTGAACCCTCTACTGCCCAAATTTTTTTTTCGAAAATTTTTATCCTTCCCTTGTTCAGGAGGTCATTTTGAGAATATTTTGTTTTTTTTTGTTTCATTTTTAGTTTTTTAATTTGCATTTATCTTGTTTAGTTTATGTTTGTTTTTGGTAGTATTTGGCCTATTCTACCACCTACTTTAATTACATTTTGCCTATCTATTTTTTTCATGATTTTATAACCCTTTTTTCAATGTTTGCTTGTTTTTCACATTTTTGGCTTTAAAATGGCACCATTATTATTTAAACTGTAAATAAATGCGCAAAGGCATAGTCTGGGACATTAGAAAAAAATACTACATACTTATTTTTACTTAAAATATAGGAAATGTTAGTAAAAAACACTGCCAAAGTTGGCCCCTGAAAAAATGACATTTTTAAAAACATTGGCAAAGTCACATGAAACAAGTCAAACTTCCAACCCATAAATTTTCTAAATTATAAAGAGTTCTTTTTTTCAATGCTTTCTAAAGATCAACAAATGGTTGAAAAATTGATTTTGGCGATTTTTTAAATCGAAGCACATCTGAAGGCGGGGTTGGGTTGTAGAGGGTTAATCTGGGAATCTTGAACTGCGAAAAAATTGTAACAATTCACCAAATTTTGATAACTCAGTTCACTATTGAAAACCTTATAAAAGATTTATGAAAACAATTATTCATTTAAAAAAACTGATCTAAATTTATCGGAGAGAATCTAAGAATGTTTTTTTTATGTGACATTATAACCTGAATTTGTTTGAAAGCTACAGAATGTAAGATCACTCAGTTCATGATGAAAAGTTGCAACCGCAAACAATCTGCCTAATTTCAATTTTGGCCAAAAAATCACTCGAAAATAGAAATTGTTAAAATTCTAAAATTTTTGGATTCTGAGTAAATGTCTGTGAGTGAGAACGAGTGTAGTAGAAAATTTTTGCTATAATATAACGGAACTGGCCATACGAACTTTTGCCAGATATCTTCAAGTTTATCCATTTTAAGTCCCATAAGTCACTGTTGAAAATTATTATGTTTGTTAATGTGCTTCAAAAGTAACAAACATAAAAAGATATTGGTGGATGCAAAAAAGGGTTGATCTTCACAGAACCTCAATAATTCCGTTGTAAATAAAAACCTTGTCTTTTCCCGTTTTGCGGAGACTTTGGGAAACTTCATTTCGTCGCCATCGTGCTAACCTGTCGTACGTGCATTTTGGGCCAAATTGAGTTAAGAACGCCATTTTGTGCAGCTCACAATGCCTCACTTTTTGACCTTCACAGATCCCCAAAATTCGATTTCAATCCTGAGATATTCAACAAAAACCGAAAAAACTCCGTGCATTTTTGTCCCTTGACATATGAAAGTAGTTTCAATCTTGTGCTATCTTGTCACTCCCTGAAAACCGATGCAAGTGCGACAACTGGCCAAAGGAATTTCAGGTCAGAACGCGTTTGACGCACGTACAAGCTAGACTGCCGTAAACATTTGTGATTATAACTCAGGACTCCAGCAACCAACTTCAACCAAACTTTGGGACAATGCACAGAATGGTGAGCCAAACAAAACGTGTTTGTTATTGTTTACATTGCGTGCTCTCGTTTTTGAATATTCAAGGTCAAACATTAAAACGTGTTTTTCTCGGAACGTCAAAATGGTGGGTGCGACAAGATAGCACGACGACGTCGATTTAAACTATTTTTTTATTGCTTTTCGGCATACTTTCAGGATTTTGCAATTGATTTGTGAAATGGATTCATCAGTGAGATGGAAATGATTGTGGTTTTTAAGTCTATGTTACAGAAATGCCACAAGCCTCATGCATTTATAGAATAAAATTGTTTGGAAATAATCTGGGAAAGTTTTCAAATACTCTAATTTAAAAACCATGGATTGGATAAAGATTAAGTTATTGAAATGCCTTATAGGATAAAATATCATCTGAAATTTATTTAAATTTTGATTTTAATGTGTTGCTGTGAGGCCTCTGTAACGGTTAAAATCCAACCGGTTACTTTCTAATTTTGATCCCAGCAAGACACCGAGAATGTTTCTTGTGTTGACCCTTTTAATTCGTTGAAGTCCTCGTTTGAATCAAGAACATAAAAGTGCGTATATTATTCGGAGAAGGGTCCCCTTCTAATCATTTTCAACGGTCAAGATTAGCAGTTTGATGCTTTTTGGGCAATCTGGTTCCTTTAACGGTCACTTCCCAGATGACCTCAGCATCCGTTGAGGTAGTCTATAAAACATCCCAATGTTTTCCCACCAAACTGGAAATAACGAAAATTTTCAGAATAAATTTCCGGACGCCCAGAGCTGCAGATGAAATGTTAGAATTGCATGAGCTTCGCCCTGTGTTCGGTTTTGACAAATTGGCTCTGAATTGTTCAGATGACTGCTGCGCAGCCGGAAACGAATTTCTGATTGATCTGAATGCATAAATTGGAGCTGCTGCTGCTCCACATTTGACGTTCTGCAGATTGATTAGAAATATGCATTTTGACAGAGCGAGAGGCTGGTCCAAAAAACCGTTCCGATTGCAATCCGGTTCCGGTCTCTCTTTTCATAAATTAGACATTTGATATTCGAAACAGCTGCTTGCTGCCGCTGTTTGGTTGAAAAATTCAACTTTATGCGTCACCGAAATTCTGTACGAACGGTTCGTACTGTTTTGCCTAGGTTGAACCCCCAGAAACAACAAAAAAAAAACTTATTTATTCCGTTTCAAGCGAGTGCATATTATTCACGCATGCTCGACGTTGGTGTTTTTTTCAACCTCGCGATAACATCCTTTTTTACCGTGGCTGGTGTGCACTTTCCATGCAGTGCCAGGCACGGGCCCAGTCCTGGTCAGGACTCGGCAGCAGCAGTGACCTTTCTGTGTGGAACGAGCCGTGAATGTTTGCGGAGATCCTGCGATCCAATATCTGCAGTCAGGGTTCGGGACGCCGCGTGAAAGTAGCTTTTACCCTCTCGTGATGTGGGAAGGGGTAGGGATGATCAAAAATATTAAAACACAAGTATTGAAAAAATTAATTCAAAGTTTTCGATACTACGAAATTATTTCTTTGACTCAGCTTACGTACAGATTAAAGATATGCAGAGCTGATTATTAGTATCAAACAAAAACTGTTTTGCTCCAATGTTTTTAAAGAGAAGAAATAAAAAAATAATAAAAAAATTATTATTGTTTATTTTTGTCTTAGGCAAAATAAACTGCCCAGTCCCATATTTTTTTCCAAAGTGTTATTTTTGTGAGTAATGATGTAATGAAATTTTATTTAAACATAATTGAACTGGCATATGAAAAGTATTTTACATTGAAAAAAAATTATTGTTTATTGGTTATAGCAACTTTTAGGTATAAACTTTCTTTTTTTCGTTATTTTTTGCATTTTTTACATAATTGTTCAAAGAAAAAAAAAATGGGAAATTTCCTACTTTTTTCTCTCTTGAACTTTGAAGGTTTGTGAGATACAGCCTCACAAAAAATAGAATCGATGAAAATGATTTTTCATAATTAGCATGTAATTTTCCACTGACGATATCTCGGAGACTGATGATCTTTTATGATCTTTTCAATATGGCCGTTGCAAATATCGAGGGGCAAAAAAAATATTTTTAAAAAAACTTCCAAATTTTAAAGGAAATATAAGTCTAGCCATCTGAAAACCATTAGAAATGCATTTTCCTGCGTTTAAAACCATATTTAGCATGTCTGTGATCGATCAAAAATATTTTTAATTTTTGTGAAATTCCACAGCAAAAAGTTTTTTTTTCGATGCAAATACTTGGATATTTTGAAAACATGTGATTGCAAAACAACCAGGCAGGTGTAAAATGCATTTTAAAACACTTTTTTTCATTCAAATGGCTTATTATTTGAATTGTATACATTTTTTTTTTTGCCCCTACCTCGACCCCAACCACAGTCGAGGAACATAAACTTCAAAAAATATTTGCAACTGCCTAAATAAATAAAAATAACATTGCATATTGCATACATTTACAATCTTATTTTGTATGACCAGCTCCCAAAATAGTATGAGAACCTGTATGAAAAAATATGCCTAATTGTTTCTTTAGACACAGGGAATGCATGGACAAATTTTCATCTAAATCAAAAATTTAAAATTGCGAGATTGTAGAGAACCTACTTTTATCTTATATTGAGTTAGACTGAATGCCTTAATGAATTATCAAAGTTAGTTTTGATGTGGTTTTGTTAAGGTATTTTTTATAAGAATTTTGTTTAAGATTTAAAACTAACTAATTTATAAAACTTAGATTATGTTCTGGGTGTCAACTCAAGTCGGGAATTCAACAAATCTTCAAAGAATCGAGAAAAAGTCGGAAATTTGTGATTTTCTGTAAAAAAAATCTGGAGAAAACGTGAATCTCAAGCTACTCGTTTAAAGTTATTTTCTTACTGAAATATTTTGTGATATTTGTTTTGAGAACCTGATTTATTTTGTTTCAATTTAGTCAATATATTTAAATTTTTTGATTGCTTTAGACTTTTTTGTGAGGTAGACAAATGTAGAAATAGGTTGATTTTCATTGGAACAATCAAATGAACTTCTAACGTGTTTAGTGTCAAATTAAAAACAAAAAAAAAAAACATTTTCTTTTTGAAAAAATAAAAAATAATATAAAAATGATCAATCAGATTCCAGACCATATGAGTTAAGGCCAAAATTTTCGCATTGTACGAGATACAAAGCATGAATGTTCAATAAAAAAATCATTGAAATAAAATTTAATACATTATAAAACTGCCAAATTGATAACTCAAAATAATTTTTTTTAATTAAAAATTTTGGATTAGCAATCTTTTTTGGGTTTTTTATAATTCGTGGTTCTGGAATAGCTTTGAAATAGTCGGGAATTCGAAAATGGGAAAGATTGATTAAAAAAAACATCAAATATCTGTTGTCAAGGGTTGGTATTGGCACAAACTCATTTTTTTTCAATTTGTTTTCAGGGCATTAACATAAACATTTTTTTAACTATTTCCAACAAAATATTGAAGACAATTGGTTGCATCACTGCCGAGATATAGTTAATTAAAGTTAGCAGTTTCAAAAAACGGGTGAGCATGAGCATGAGCATGAGCATGGTTGACTGCCAATGAGCTGCTACTCCGTTATTGACGGATCAGCTGAAGTTACACAATGAACCAACAGATGATTAGTGGGAGCTAATCATCCTCACTGTATAACCCCTGAAGATCTCTGCTTCAAGTCAATACCGGCGCCCCCCCAAGGAGATGCAGTTCAACAAAGGTAGGAATGTTAGTCCGATAGTTGAAGTTGCAGACTCATCAGACACAGAGTTTGTCGCTCTATACCTGTTGACACCGCATGAGACCGTTGAATCCACAGCATCTCCTTCAAGCATCACGGGAAGTGGGGAATTGTGTTAGTAGGGGAAGGAAAGGGAAGGTCAGGATTCATCTTGGTAGATGATATGACCAGAAAGTGAAACATAATCGTTGCCTTCCGAGCTACGACGCTATAAGAAGGACTTTTCACATCTTACCGCCGGCGTGCCATCCGAGCAACGATGCTATGGGAAGGACTTTCAAAATTAAATGTTATTGTATTTATCGATTTATTCGGCGACGTGCAATTTTAAATAGATCAGGGAAACATAATCGTTGCCTTCTGAGCTACGACGCTATGAGAAGGACTTATCAATTCCTCAATCGCGATTTTTCACTTCTACCGCCGGCGTGCCATCCGAGCAACGATGCTATGGGAAGGACTTTCAAAATTAAATGTTATTGTATTTATCGATTTATTCGGCGACGTGCAATTTTAAATAGATCAGGAAACATAATCGTTGCCTTCCGAGCTACGACGCTATGAGAAGGACTTATCAATTCCTCAATCGCGATTTTTCACTTCTACCGCCGTCGTGCCATCCGAGCAACGATGCTATGGGAAGGGCTTCCAAAACTAAATGAAAGTGAATATACACACGACGACGTGAATCCCTTTTTTCAATGAAATCCAGAAATCTCCACCACTTTCTCGCGGATTCTCGCGCGCGACGTCACACGCCGATCCCCCCGACGAACACCACACGACTGATGGCCCAACTTCTAAGGCCTCGACGCGAACTTCTTTTCAATGAATTCCAGAAATCTTTACAACTTTCTCGCGGATTCTCGCGCGTCGGGTCACACACTGATCCCCCCGACGAACACCACACGACTGATGGCCCAACTTCCAAGGCCTTGACGCGAACTTCTTTTCAATGATTCCAGAATCTTCCACCACTTTCTCGCGGATTCTCGCGCGCGACGTCATACGCCGATCCCCCCGACGAACACCACACGACTGATGGCCCAACTTCCAAGGCCTTGACGCGAACTTCTTTTCAATGATTCCAGAATCTTCCACCACTTTCTCGCGGATTCTCGCGCGCGACGTCACACACCGATCCCCCCGACGAACACCACACGACTGATGGCCCAACTTCCAAGGCCTCGACGCGAACTTCTTTTCAATGGTTCCAGAATCTTCCACCACTTTCTCGCGGATTCTCGCGCGCGACGTCACACACCGATCCCCCCGACGAACACCACACGACTGATGGCCCAACTTCCAAGGCCTTGACGCGAACTTCTTTTCAATGATTCCAGAATCTTCCACCACTTTCTCGCGGATTCTCGCGCGCGACGTCATACACCGATCCCCCCGACGAACACCACACGACTGATGGCCCAACTTCCAAGGCCTTGACGCGAACTTCTTTTCAATGATTCCAGAATCTTCCACCACTTTCTCGCGGATTCTCGCGCGCGACGTCACACACCGATCCCCCCGACGAACACCACACGACTGATGGCCCAACTTCCAAGGCCTCGACGCGAACTTCTTTTCAATGGTTCCAGAATCTTCCACCACTTTCTCGCGGATTCTCGCGCGCGACGTCACACACCGATCCCCCCGACGAACACCACACGACTGATGGCCCAACTTCCAAGGCCTTGACGCGAACTTCTTTTCAATGATTCCAGAATCTTCCACCACTTTCTCGCGGATTCTCGCGCGCGACGTCACACACCGATCCCCCCGACGAACACCACACGACTGATGGCCCAACTTCCAAGGCCTCGACGCGAACTTCTTTTCAATGGTTCCAGAATCTTCCACCACTTTCTCGCGGATTCTCGCGCGCGACGTCATACACCGATCCCCCCGACGAACACCACACGACTGATGGCCCAACTTCCAAGGCCTTGACGCGAACTTCTTTTCAATGATTCCAGAATCTTCCACCACTTTCTCGCGGATTCTCGCGCGCGACGTCACACACCGATCCCCCCGACGAACACCACACGACTGATGGCCCAACTTCCAAGGCCTCGACGCGAACTTCTTTTCAATGGTTCCAGAATCTTCCACCACTTTCTCGCGGATTCTCGCGCGCGACGTCACACACCGATCCCCCCGACGAACACCACACGACTGATGGCCCAACTTCCAAGGCCTTGACGCGAACTTCTTTTCAATGATTCCAGAATCTTCCACCACTTTCTCGCGGATTCTCGCGCGCGACGTCATACACCGATCCCCCCGACGAACACCACACGACTGATGGCCCAACTTCCAAGGCCTTGACGCGAACTTCTTTTCAATGATTCCAGAATCTTCCACCACTTTCTCGCGGATTCTCGCGCGCGACGTCACACACCGATCCCCCCGACGAACACCACACGACTGATGGCCCAACTTCCAAGGCCTTGACGCGAACTTCTTTTCAATGATTCCAGAATCTTCCACCACTTTCTCGCGGATTCTCGCGCGCGACGTCATACACCGATCCCCCCGACGAACACCACACGACTGATGGCCCAACTTCCAAGGCCTTGACGCGAACTTCTTTTCAATGATTCCAGAATCTTCCACCACTTTCTCGCGGATTCTCGCGCGCGACGTCACACACCGATCCCCCCGACGAACACCACACGACTGATGGCCCAACTTCCAAGGCCTCGACGCGAACTTCTTTTCAATGGTTCCAGAATCTTCCACCACTTTCTCGCGGATTCTCGCGCGCGACGTCACACACCGATCCCCCCGACGAACACCACACGACTGATGGCCCAACTTCCAAGGCCTTGACGCGAACTTCTTTTCAATGATTCCAGAATCTTCCACCACTTTCTCGCGGATTCTCGCGCGCGACGTCACACACCGATCCCCCCGACGAACACCACACGACTGATGGCCCAACTTCCAAGGCCTTGACGCGAACTTCTTTTCAATGATTCCAGAATCTTCCACCACTTTCTCGCGGATTCTCGCGCGCGACGTCACACACCGATCCCCCCGACGAACACCACACGACTGATGGCCCAACTTCCAAGGCCTCGACGCGAACTTCTTTTCAATGGTTCCAGAATCTTCCACCACTTTCTCGCGGATTCTCGCGCGCGACGTCACACACCGATCCCCCCGACGAACACCACACGACTGATGGCCCAACTTCCAAGGCCTTGACGCGAACTTCTTTTCAATGATTCCAGAATCTTCCACCACTTTCTCGCGGATTCTCGCGCGCGACGTCACACACCGATCCCCCCGACGAACACCACACGACTGATGGCCCAACTTCCAAGGCCTCGACGCGAACTTCTTTTCAATGGTTCCAGAATCTTCCACCACTTTCTCGCGGATTCTCGCGCGCGACGTCACACACCGATCCCCCCGACGAACACCACACGACTGATGGCCCAACTTCCAAGGCCTTGACGCGAACTTCTTTTCAATGATTCCAGAATCTTCCACCACTTTCTCGCGGATTCTCGCGCGCGACGTCACACACCGATCCCCCCGACGAACACCACACGACTGATGGCCCAACTTCCAAGGCCTCGACGCGAACTTCTTTTCAATGGTTCCAGAATCTTCCACCACTTTCTCGCGGATTCTCGCGCGCGACGTCATACACCGATCCCCCCGACGAACACCACACGACTGATGGCCCAACTTCCAAGGCCTTGACGCGAACTTCTTTTCAATGATTCCAGAATCTTCCACCACTTTCTCGCGGATTCTCGCGCGCGACGTCACACACCGATCCCCCCGACGAACACCACACGACTGATGGCCCAACTTCCAAGGCCTCGACGCGAACTTCTTTTCAATGGTTCCAGAATCTTCCACCACTTTCTCGCGGATTCTCGCGCGCGACGTCACACACCGATCCCCCCGACGAACACCACACGACTGATGGCCCAACTTCCAAGGCCTTGACGCGAACTTCTTTTCAATGATTCCAGAATCTTCCACCACTTTCTCGCGGATTCTCGCGCGCGACGTCATACACCGATCCCCCCGACGAACACCACACGACTGATGGCCCAACTTCCAAGGCCTTGACGCGAACTTCTTTTCAATGATTCCAGAATCTTCCACCACTTTCTCGCGGATTCTCGCGCGCGACGTCACACACCGATCCCCCCGACGAACACCACACGACTGATGGCCCAACTTCCAAGGCCTCGACGCGAACTTCTTTTCAATGGTTCCAGAATCTTCCACCACTTTCTCGCGGATTCTCGCGCGCGACGTCACACACCGATCCCCCCGACGAACACCACACGACTGATGGCCCAACTTCCAAGGCCTTGACGCGAACTTCTTTTCAATGATTCCAGAATCTTCCACCACTTTCTCGCGGATTCTCGCGCGCGACGTCACACACCGATCCCCCCGACGAACACCACACGACTGATGGCCCAACTTCCAAGGCCTTGACGCGAACTTCTTTTCAATGATTCCAGAATCTTCCACCACTTTCTCGCGGATTCTCGCGCGCGACGTCATACACCGATCCCCCCGACGAACACCACACGACTGATGGCCCAACTTCCAAGGCCTTGACGCGAACTTCTTTTCAATGATTCCAGAATCTTCCACCACTTTCTCGCGGATTCTCGCGCGCGACGTCACACACCGATCCCCCCGACGAACACCACACGACTGATGGCCCAACTTCCAAGGCCTCGACGCGAACTTCTTTTCAATGGTTCCAGAATCTTCCACCACTTTCTCGCGGATTCTCGCGCGCGACGTCACACACCGATCCCCCCGACGAACACCACACGACTGATGGCCCAACTTCCAAGGCCTTGACGCGAACTTCTTTTCAATGATTCCAGAATCTTCCACCACTTTCTCGCGGATTCTCGCGCGCGACGTCACACACCGATCCCCCCGACGAACACCACACGACTGATGGCCCAACTTCCAAGGCCTTGACGCGAACTTCTTTTCAATGATTCCAGAATCTTCCACCACTTTCTCGCGGATTCTCGCGCGCGACGTCACACACCGATCCCCCCGACGAACACCACACGACTGATGGCCCAACTTCCAAGGCCTTGACGCGAACTTCTTTTCAATGATTCCAGAATCTTCCACCACTTTCTCGCGGATTCTCGCGCGCGACGTCATACACCGATCCCCCCGACGAACACCACACGACTGATGGCCCAACTTCCAAGGCCTTGACGCGAACTTCTTTCAATGATTCCAGAATCTTCCACCACTTTCTCGCGGATTCTCGCGCGCGACGTCACACACCGATCCCCCCGACGAACACCACACGACTGATGGCCCAACTTCCAAGGCCTCGACGCGAACTTCTTTTCAATGGTTCCAGAATCTTCCACCACTTTCTCGCGGATTCTCGCGCGCGACGTCACACACCGATCCCCCCGACGAACACCACACGACTCAGTTAGCAGTTTCAAAAAACGGGTGTCACGATATCTCAACACTATTTTGGCCGTATAGGGTTCAACATTTTGGTGAAGACTCTTTAAACCGGTCCCGTGTGCTTGACGAAGGCCGATTTTCAAAAAGTTTATTTTGAAAAAAAAAAGATAAAAATATTTTTCTCTTTTTCATTTAAAAAATCGTTAGTTTTTGATTTTTGTAATTTTTCAAAAAAAATAACGAAATTTCAAAGTAGACCTCGGCTTGTCTTGAGAATCGTCATCACAAATTTCAGCCAATTACGTCCATAAAATTGAATGAAAATAAAATCGAGATGTCTCGAGAAGAAATGGTATCAAACTTGATACTTTTATAATTCTGTGCTTGTACTTCTGGTCTGTACTTCAGCTTTAAATGAGTGCTTCCTATCACCGGATCACAAAGTAGGGGGAGAGGGGTTAATATGCACCCCCGGGGCAAAATGCAACCCCTGCTTTTCTCGGTATTTGGAAGAATTTTCAGGGGAAAAAATCATAGAAATTGGAAGGTTAACATTGCTAAACCATGCTGGAAAAATTTGAGCATCACAGTTTAAAAACAGCTCAAGTTATTTGCAAAATTTAAAATGTTGTGTTTTCATCTAATTTTCTTTAAACTTTTATTATTATTTTTGGACAATATAAAAAAGCATTTATTGATATTGTAAGTGTTGAAGTATATAGATTTTACCATAATCTTCATTATTCTGTAGATCAGGGCTGTGGAGTCGGAGTCGGAGTCGGAGCCGGAGTCGGTGGAGTCGGGTCTTTTTGGGGACCTGGAGTCGGAGTCGGAGTCGGAGTCGTCAAAACTCTAACAGCTGGAGTCGGAGTCGGAGCCGGAGTCGGCTAAATTTTAAGAGCTGGAGTCGGAGTCGGAGCCGAGGATTTCTGATAACCCGGAGTCGGAGTCGGAGCCCGAGTTATCTTAAATTCAACAAAACATGTTTTTTTATTGTTCAGTATTTCCTATAGAACAGCTTAATTTACAAAACATCTTATATTTTTAATTGATTTATCAGATGCCATTGTGTTTTTGAAGCTTTTTATTGTGATTGAAAAGCTCTAATTGTGTTATTACACTATAATCACTAAATGATAACCTCTTACCCAAGTATGTAGTATCATAATTAAAAAAATAATAAAACAAATATTGGTTATGTAGTCAGACATATCTAATTGATTGTTGAATGCTTCCTTTTGCCTATATTTATGTGCCCTTTCAATTCAAATTTGACCAAATTTTATCCAGTTATTTCTGAAAAAAAGTACACACACAGTCATCTTTTACCCCGATAGCATATGTCTTGGTACGAGGTACATAAAAAGATTAAAAATAGTAATCACTGTTTTTGCAAATCGAAAAAGAGTCACTGACAGTTTAACTTTTGTAACAAATAATCAACGATAATAACAATCTCTTACTTGGAACTCAACATGCGCATTATGTTTATCACTAAGAATAAGAAAATCAATACGTTGCATTTAAAATAATTGAAACTAACAAAAAATATCAAAAGAAATTGCAACAAATTTTGAATTAATCATTGATTGTTGATGTTGACGTTGATTTTAGTTAAACTATTTTGATATCGTTGCAAATTATCGTTGAACAAATCTCAAGAATTCAGTACAAAAATGAACTGATAAAAAAATTTATAGAACAAAATGTAGGATTTTAATTTATTTTTCAAATATTATACAAAAAACAAAATCAAAATATTATCAACTGGTACGAATTTTCTCATACTGTATGTCCCACGCCAATATGACGCAAGGTGATAATCATTGCATAACAATGTACCTTTAAAAATAAATATGTGTGATCTAGAAAATATTTTACTTGTGGATATTTGTTTTTATTATATTTTAAGTTTTTTCATATATTTTGATGGAGGCGCAAGATCATTCATAAAGCTTCGTTTTAGGTGAAGATCCACGAAGTATCGTGCACCTCCTTTTTAAAGTATAGAAAATTTTAAAATTAAAATAAATTAAAAATTTCCAAGTAAAATATTTTCCATGTCACAGATTTTTGAAAAGGACATCTTAAGCGTCCTCTCCACGAAGAAATTGTTTAGATACATTGATTTGCAATAATAATCTCCTTCAGCCAGCCATTTACGTCTTAAAAAAACAAAAAAAATGTTTCGTTTAAAATTGTCATTTTAAAAACAAGGTGCCTGTCACTGTGCTTCTTACAAATTTCAGCCTGAAAGTGAGCAAATTGAATTTTAATGTTCAATAGATCATTAAGGCCAGGTTTTCTTTTAGTTATCCTTTTAAAAATAACAATTTAATATTTAAATTTATTAGCTTTGAAAAAAATATTTTCAAATTTGAGGTTAAGCAAATAAATTCAAATTTTCTTACAAAACTGTTCTTCTCAAAATGCAGCTAAAACTGAAGATATTTTTTGATTTCTGTTTCCATAACGTATAAAACTTGTAACCTAGAATCTTTTTTCCGTTTATTTACTTTACTTTTACTTTAACTTATTTTTCTTGAGAAAAACATGACGTTTAGAGAGTATTCAAATAAACCTTTTTATCAATCTTTTTAAAATAATTAACTAATAATAGTTAACTAACTTTTGAAACATTTAAAAATATGTGGAGTCGGATTCGGAGCTAACCATTTGTTGAAAGCTGGAGTCGGAGTCGGAGTCGGAGTCGGCTAGAGTCGGTAGGCCGGAGTCGGAGTCGGAGTCGGAGCCAACCATTTGTTGAAAGCCGGAGCCGGAGTCGGAGTCGGAGTCGGCTAATCTGAGAAAGCCGGAGTTGGAGTCGGAGTCGGAGTCGTTTGAAATATGACCCGACTCCGCAGCCCTGCTGTAGATAGATGAGTCCAAAAACATCAAAAAATGCATTTTTAATTAAATTTTCTGCAAAAACCGTGTTCGGGGCTAAATGCACCGCTGTGAAGCTCCTTTGTAAAAACAACGGTGTCATCTAGTGGTGACTAGTGAAAACTGCTTTTTCCCGGTGCATTTTGCCCCATGTTGTGGTGCATTTTGCCCCGTTGTTGTAGTGCATTTTGCCGCTATGTTGCGGTGCATATTGCCCCGCATGGTTGTTTGAAACGAATCAAAAGTTTTTTTTTAAATTTGATATTTTCGAACAATTTTGAGGTTTTTTAAGACTTTTTTCACATGGATGACGAAAAATAATAGTTGTTTTAGAACATCGAACAAAATTCATCCACAGTTATGCTGAAATGGTTGAGAAATCACAGTTTTCCCTTAGGGGGTGCATATTACCCCCTATCCCCCTATAGGTTAGTGATCGTCTTTTTGGTGTTGGCGGTCTCATCTTATAAGAATATTGAATAATATTAAAAATAAAATTCCATGAAAAAAAATCTGCTTTTTTTCTTAATTTTATATTGGAGACCATTTTCGGCGAAATCAGACCCAACAAAACTAAATTTAAAAAAAGTTTGAAACATTTTACTCTTCTGGGTTAGAAGCAATTGAAAACAAAATGATCTAATGCTATTTATTTAGCATCTCTACCCCTAGCAAGGCTAAAATATCCGCTAGAATCCAGGCCGCGCCGTCCGCGGCGTGTGCCACGAAGACGGTGTGCGTCGCCCAGGTATGTTTCATGTTAGTTGCAGTGCACTGCACTATTGCTGCGCGCGGCTTTCCGGGAGCTTACCTAGCCTTAAAATATTCAGGTTAGCGCCACACTGCTGACTGCGGCCAAGTTTGACCATTTAAGCCACGGTTGCGCGATTTACTGACGCGAAACGCATCGCAACGCAACGTACCAGAACACACAAATGCGCTGCGGCAATCCTGGCCCGAGCGGTTTTCGGCGGGGTCCTCTCGACGGAGCACACCCTTCGTCCTATAAAGGGTGGCGACAAGAAACTTGATTAAAGGTTAGAGGAATCTCGTATGAATTTTAGGGGCTGTAGTCAAAGATTTCTCCAATTCCATCAAACCTTTTTTCAAAGGACCTTGGCATACCCCAGAGATTGACCAGCTTAGGGTGAAACCTGCGAGGGATCAAAGGTATTTATTTAATTTATTTCAGTTTCAATTTGTGTTATTCCCGGGAATGTATTTGTCAGTGCATTTGCGCACTGTTGAAAATGACCAGTGTGTGTGTGTCTGCTGCTAACGGCACGTGTAAAATCTAATTTGCGAACACTCGGTTAAGCACACCCGGTGGAACCACGAGATCGATACCCATTGTCACCTATCTCGCTCTCGGACCATCGGATCCGGGGGACTTTGTGGCCTTGTCAAACTAGCCGCGCCGATGGTAAACGTGTGTTGATACGGTTGGGCCCGGGAAAATAGTTGGTGACAATGTAGGTTATTGGTTTGGATTGGATGGGTTTTTGGTTTTGGTCGATTTGAGGATATGGTAGAATACTCTAGTTCAATGTTTCACACTATAATATGTTGTTGTCAATCCTCATTCGTAATTAATTTACTTTAGACATTGTAGTAATATCTGACTTGCACCTACGTTAATTAATTTAATCCCATACTTTTCCTAAACAGTTGTCTTCTTATGTTGACCAAAATTAATAAAATATCAGTTTTTGAGATCCCAAACACCCCTCAAAGAACAGATTATAATTTTGATACATTTTTTTTTCTAAGGATAGTAGCCATCATGCTATAAATATGGAACCAATGGTTCAAAATGATTATTTTGGTCATACTGTTACAAAGTTTTGTGACGTTAAAAAAAATGATTCTCGTTAAAAGTTGCTATATATTTCCTTTAAAAAAAAAATCCTAAAATAATACCAAGGCTGTAAACGATAACTTTATCATGGTGAAATTAGATCGGCGATAACCGGCGATTTCATGCTCAAAGAAACATTTTGAAATGAACTCAGTTAAGCAATTTTTTTTTGACATTTAGGGGAGTTTGGGGTAATATCCCAAGCAACACACTTTGTCAGATAATCGTATTTCCTAACTGGTTGTATAACCAATCCGCCTCGTTATCACAACTTGTTCTACAACTCCTGTGAACTGGAAAAAGCGCACTTTTTTTTGTTGTATAACTTGCCCTTTTCTGGCAAGTTATCAGAGTAAGTTGTACAAATGTATTTGACAACACTGTGCTATCTAAAAAGAGATTCAACGAAAAAAGGGGGCGTGGTTTACGGCTGTGCTGTCAAATCAAAGCGCACACTGAAAAGGAAAGTTAGATTGAAAACAGCTATCTAACCGTCGACTAACTTACATGTAAACAAACGTTTCCTATTAGAATTTCAATCAACGACGAAGCTAATAAAAAACAGTACGCTTGTTTCTGCAAGATTTATTAAAAATAATTCGAAATTGAATAAAAAAAAAGAAAAACAATCATGGCGCGCATGTGATTAGAGTGAATTTCCCTGCAAGGTGAACTTTAAGATTTTCCTTTTTTGATGAACTTCCTCTTTCCCAAGATTCGATCCGACGACTTCGACGACTTGTTGTTATCTCCACGGCAGGTCCAGGCGCTCTTCCGCATTGCTCCACGGGGTTTCATACTAAATAAGCTAACCTTATCGTCAATAAGAAGGTTGCTGTCTGTTTTGTTAGCTAAAGAACGAAGGCTGTCATTGAAATTGAAGTTATATAAGTTTGTTACAAATCAGTTTTTATAGCTCCATTATACAACTTTGTTATAACAAACCGTTTCAACTGTCACTTCGATTACCGTACCACGGAGTAAAATTGAAAATCGGTTTGATTTTGATTTGTTGTTTTCTCTATCATAAACTCTATAAGCTGATAATTTTTGTAGCTTTTACCAGCGACATGTTTACAAATTAATCGGTCAACAATCGAAACTATTGTTATCTTCAATGAATAAACATTATTGAAACTTTAGATTCCTCATGTACAAATTTACACCACCTAACAACACGCAATGTCAAGTTGAATATGTATGTTGAGCATCAGTTATATTATCTATTCTCCGATAACATTTGTGTAACAAAGCGAGAAAACCTAAGGTTATTTATAGAATGATTAGCCACGCCCATTTTTCAGAAGATACCGTCACATGACAATGTTAGATAAGCAGTGAAACAAACAGTGCAATATTGTTTTTATTCAACAAACTGTTTTCGAGTAAAACATTGCAGATGAGGGAACAGCATCTTGGCATATCAGCACTTGGAAGTTCAATTACAGCTCTTAAAAAGTGTTTTCGAGTGAAATCGAGTGATAAATAGCTCAATATGAAGTGAGCAAGTAAGTTTCTATCAAAATTGTTCCAAAATAAATTGTTTTAATAGTGAAAATCAGCTAATTGGATGGAGTTAGGAGCGAGTGCATATTCCTTATGTTGTGTATGAAAGTTGGAAAAGAGTGAAGTTGACTGTGTTTTAACACTTGTATGGCACACATCTCATGAGTTACATAAGTCTGTTATACAAGTAGTGAAACAAACTGATATTTAACTAACGTTGACATTTTTTCTTGTATGTTGATCCAAAACAGCTGTCTAACTATTATTCAACAGTCGACAAGTTATGAGTGCTACTTGGGATGGACAGTGGGGGTAATTTGGACACCCCTTTAAAAATCACGTTTTCTTCGGATATAAAGTGAAAACGGCAATTTAAGTGATAAGGCTAGTACTAGTAATGGCCTAGGAGTATGGACAAACCAAAAAAGTTGGAATAGGTTAAGTAGTTTTGGTATAATGTGTAAAAGTTTCCAAAGGCCGGTTGGTAGTGCCTTAAACTCTAATATTTGAAGGTTAGGAAATAAGGTTTTGCAGGGGTTATATGGCAAAAAAGTGGACATTTTTTGTTTAAGGGGGTTGCTTGGACGATGCCTGAGATATGTACGTATAAAAATTGTGCATTTTATCAATTTTTATCATCAAAAATCGCAATTAATGATAGAATATGCTATGGGGGTAATTTGGACATGGCTTGTGGGGTAATTTGGACATACCTGAAAGTCTACCTGTCAGGCAACAAAAAAGTAACTTTCATGGTTGGATGAGATTTTAAAGGGATTTAGATAAATTTAGAGGGATTTAATATGTCAAAAACAATCAAAAATGAATGTGAGCAATGAGAACTTTCACAAAACCCTATTTTTAATTTAGATAAATTTATTCCAATATTCGAATTGATGAAAATCTGATTACTGTACATTTGGCGTTCAGCAAGACTCTAATGTTGATTGCTTTTAATTAATTTCTTTGACATTTCTAATTTCTATGCTGGTTTACAATAATATTTAAAATTGAAGGGCTACAGAATGTAAAATTAAAAAAAAATATATTTTCAGGCTGATAAATTCTATATAAAGATTGATTTATATAAACATAAACGATACCTTAATCACTAAAAACAAGTATAGTGTGCCTGATCCAGAATCAATGTTTAAATCAAATCAGTTTCAATTTAATGATTAAATTATGTATACTACACTGAACTATTTGTTATCTTCCTATTGCATTATAGTTCTATCACAAAATCATTATTTAAACCTTTGATGAAATATTGTGAGCAACACTTCAAAATATAAAGCAATTACAAAACCAGGTTGAAGGATAAAAAACATGCTCAAAAAATCAAATGTTAAACTTATTCTTCAACATGTGTCCAAATTACCCCACAAAAGGTGTTCATATTACCCCACAAGGTATGTCCATATTACCCCACAAGGCATGTCCAAATTACCCCACAAGGCATGTCCAAATGACCCCATAGGGGTGTTCATATTACCCCCACACAAAAATGTGGGGGTAATTTGGACACCTTTTAATTTTTGCGATAAAAATGGGTTTTTCATCAAAATTTATCGAAATGAATGACATTTTTCCATCAAATATGGTCTCTATTATCCTCTGGTGTCATCCACATTCCTTTAAAATATCCATACAGTCCGTAACAGAGCAATTTCCTTAGGGTGTCCAAATTACCCCACACTCCCCTAAGCATGTTTATTTTTTTGAATTGCATAAAAATTTTCAAATTTTCAATTAGGATGCAGAAAAAACAAGTACATAGAATATTTTCAGTGCAGTTCTTTAAATTAACATTTTTTTTCACAAAAAAGAACAATTTCCAGAAATCAATATGTTAATTTTTTTGATTTTTTATATGTTTCAGGGGACAAAAATCGCAAAGAGAAGTTTTGACAAACATGCAAATTTATATATTTTTTAGAAGTGGAGCAGTTCTCTACGTAATCGGTATTTTTTTTTATTAATTTTGATTTTTGTATTTTACAATCCGACTGAAACATTTTTGGTGACTTCGGTTTGCCCAAAGAAGCCATTTTGCAGCATTAGTTTGTCCATATAATTTTCCATACAAATTTGACAGCTGTCCATACAAAAATGGTGTATGAAAATTCAAAAATCTGTATCTTCTGAAGGATTTTTTTATCGATTTGGTGTCTTTGGCAAAGTTTTAGGTATGGTATGAGGAATACACTGAAAAAAAATGAAACACGGTAAAAAAATTGTGATTTTTAATTTCACTTTTTATTGATTTGCAAAAAACATTATTTTATTTTTTTTTCATTTTCTGATATGTTTTAGACGACATAAAATGCCAACTTTTCAGAAATTTCCAGAATGGGCAAAAAATCTTCGACCGAGTTATGAATTTTTGAATCAATACCGATTTTTAAAAAAAATCCAAATACTGGTCGCAAAAAATTTCAACTTCATTTTTCAATGTAAAATTGAATTTGCAATCAAAAAGTACTTTAGTGAAATTTTGATAAAATGCACCGTTTTGAAGTTTTGTCTTCTAAAACATATCAGAAAATGAAAAAAATAAAATAAAAATAGTGTTGCTTTTCGCAAATCAAATTTTAGTGACAAAAAATGAAATTAAAAATCACCGATTTTTTTCCGTGTTTCATTTTTTTAGTGTAGTTCTTATCCATACCTACAACGTTGCCGAAGACACCAAATCGATAAAAAAAATCCTTCAAAAGGTACCCTTTTTTTAATTTTCACATATAATTTTTGGGTCTCGTGGGTTTCGTGGCGCAGGGGTAGCGGCTTCGGCTGCCGATCCCGATGATGCTATGAGACGCGGGTTCGATTCCCGCCTTATCCACTGAGCTTCTATCGGATGGTGAAGTAAAACGTCGGTCCCGGTTTCTCCTGTCTCGTCAGAGGCGCTGGAGCAGAAATCCCACGTTAGAGGAAGGCCATGCCCCGGGGGGCGTAGTGCCAATAGTTTCATATAATTTTTGTATGGACAGCTGCCAAATTTGTATGGAAAATTATATGGAAAAACTAATGATGCGAAATGGCTTTTTTGGCAATACCGAAGGCACCGAAAAAAATTTCAGCCGGATTAAAAAAATACAAAAAAAATCGAATGACCGAAATCTCAAAGAATTCCTTAGTGTTGTTTTTGTGGAAAAATTGAAATTTTTGCCAAAAAATTGTTTGACTTAAGCTTAAATTTAATTAAAGTACCTAGCAGAATTTTTGAGAAAGAAAAAGGAAAAATCCCGTTTTTCGATATTCTAACGTAATTTTCATGATTATTCATACCCGATTTTTTTTGAAATGTTCAGAAAATCATGAATAATATTTATTTTTTTTTTCTCTGTAAATATTTTTGTTTGAATAATCCTCATTAATACCTACAACTTTGCCGAAAACACCAAATCAATCAGAAAATTCCTTCAAAATTTTCAAACAAATGTTATAGGGGACCAAAAAATACATCTTTTAAGCCATAGTGCGTTATGGTGCAAAATCTTGTCGGAAATATTTTTTTTTAAATTAAAAAAAAGTACTTAATGTATCGAAAATCTCGACAGCAAATTTTATATTAAAAAAAATATTTGTTCAAAGCAAAATCTAATTTTTTTTAAATTAAATATGGCTTTATTGAACTTTCTTATAATAATTACATTTCATTTACATTCTAAGTGGTATGGCTAAATGCTCTTCAGCTTTGTTGTATTTTTCGTTTTATTATAACTAACTAATATAACTGTTCACATTCATTCATTTATTTCAAATTGTTTTACATTTTTGCATTAATCGAATACATTTGGGTAAAAAAAAGAAAGAAAGAAAAGAAAAGAAAAAATCACTTTAACAACTAATCCTAACTTAAAACTAAAATAAAAATTCTTTGAATTATTCAAAACCATTAGAACGAGTAAACTATGAACTGTATTTTAAGATAAATGCTTCAAGCGTTCTTACTTGTTCCTGGCGAGTTTTGCACCCACGCAGTGTTGTTGTCATCTCGATGAAAATGTTCAGAAGTTCTTGTGGTGAAAACAGGTCACTGCTGCCTTCATTCGTTGATGTTGGTTGGTTTTCCCTCGGTTGCTGATTGAAGCCTGGAGGTGTTGTATTCTCTGCAACTTTTTGCCGCTGATTCAACGGCAATGGCTGCAGATTTGGAACCACTCGAACAGATCCCGCTCCAGGTGACGCCAAAGCAGGAAAATTCACGTCCGTTAAAGTTGGTGGTGTTTTGCGACGATTGGGTTGGTGCCTCGTCGTCGCTTGCTGCCGAATTTTTACAAACTCAGCACGTTTTGGGCAGCTCCGATTCTTGGTAGAATGGTCGCCGCCGCAATTGAGGCATTTCGCTTCGATGTTCTCGTTGATTGTTTCGCAAGTTTGAGTTTTGTGCTCACCTCCGCAGGTTGCACAACGACTATTGATGAAACAGTTCCTTCCACCATGTCCAAACTGCAAGCAGTTCGAACACTGAGTCACGTCACGGTGCACTGGACGATAACGTTCCCAAGACACGATGATGTTGAAAATTGCCCGAACTGCTTTCAGCTCAGACGGCGTTGTCGATCCTTTCTCGAAATGAACCAGGTACAGTTGATCACGATACTTGATGTCCTTGTTGTGTCTCGTCATCTTGAAGACTTCAATCACGTTTAACTTCAGAGATTTGAGCTCTTCTTTCAACACATTCACATCGTACAGGCGTACAGGCCTCGGAGGACCTGTTTCATGGGGCGTTTACCTGGATCGTCATGGCTGTAGTATTCGATCTTTGTGTTGTTCAGGAAATCCCGAACGTAGTTGTAATTCTTTCTGGTAGGTAGCAGAATTTTGAGTCCATCAGCACACAAGCGAATGGAAGCTCGTAAAGCACCAGATTTGATAAATCCGGTCAGCCACTTTAGCACCGAGTCCGATGACGATGTTTTCACAAAAATGGGTGGCAATTTTTCCCGTCGTTCAAATTCTTCCTTCTCGCTCACGTCCACAGGGAGGGTAGCGAACTGGTTTCCAGACGAATTTTGAGCGCCCTTGCCCAAACTGCCTGGCTTTGCAGGTAGCGCTTCGGCATTCTTTAGCTTCTTCAAATCTGCCGATCCTGCTGGTGGGGACAGTCTCTTTTTCTTGCCCTGAGGCATTTTTGCACTTTTTAGCACTTTTTTGGTGTGTGAGAGACGCACGTCTGACACGCTGCTCTGTCAACCACAGACTCAAGCAAAATCTAATTTGCAATCAAAAGTACCTTGTTCTTTTATGAAATATATCGTTTTCAACTGATAGTTACATCTAGCCAAAAATGTTGGTCCGATCTTTAATGGTAAAAATTTAAACCTTTGCATTATTTAAACATAATCCTCAAGTTTATATCTAGAAGTAGCTTTGATTTAAAAACGGTTCTTTTTATCAAAAAAAAAAAAAAAAAAAAATGGTGAAATACTTTTCGATTGCAAACGTTGCTTTAATAAATCTTTTGTTTAAAATAATTTTGATGGCCAGATTTTCGATATTTTCGCAAAAAAAAACTATTTTTCAAAAACTACTAACTTTTGAAGATGAAGTTGAAGTTTTGAGAGTTGAACTTTTTTTAATAAAAAGTAAATGGATTTTTTGTATCTATTTTTGTTCTAAAAAGTCCTATTCATAACCTAAATCTTTACCGAAGACAGCAAATTAAACAGAAAATCTCTTCTCAAAATACAGAATGTCATACATTTACGTACGAATTTTGCATGACCAGCCCTCAAAATTGTATGGGAAAACTAAAGATTTAAAATATTTTTTTTGACAAATGAAAATTTAAAAAAAATTCCGATAAAGTTGTATAGAACAACTCTAAAAAATTAAACAAAAGTTTTTTTGGTCATGATTTGAGTATTTTAAACTAAAAACATTATTTTTTACGTCTGTCTACCTATGGTGGCAAGAAAATACAATTTTGTGCAAATGAATTGTCCACAGAAAATCGTTTCAAGATATTTGCACAAAATCCATGCTGTTCCAACATTGTTGCTAAAATGACATCCAACAAAAGGAAACTCCTTTTCTCTTTTGGTGCTTCCCAGCTGGGGCTGGTTGAGAGGGTTATGCAGGAACACAGCTCTCCAAATTTCACCTTTTCAAGGACCATCCCGTAGATTGTTGCTCCGATGGCCAGGATTGTTTATTGTTGTTGATTCAGTGCGAAAGCGTGGACGAAAAATTTTCATCGCTCCGCACGAGAATAATCATCATTGTGCTATTCTAGGGTAAAGGGAGCTGTTTATGAAAAAAGTATATTTTTCCCACTTGAATTTATTGAATATTTGTTCGGATCTAATTTAGGTAGGTTACCCCGCAAAAGAACATTCCCGGTGTGACCGCGTCGTAACCTCACGATGAAATGGACTATAATTTATGGATTTCTGATTTACGAGCTCTTGATGAGCATAAATCAGCACGATGGTTATGTTTGGCCGTTTTTCGCACAAGGTGACGGTGGCGGCATTCATTTGCTCCCATCGACAAACACGCGGGGCACTCCGACCTGGAATGAATGTTTGGGTAGGGTAGGTTGTAATGCTCATGCTTTATGTGGTGGCTTTTGAGAGGAGAGATGAAATGTTGATTGCAAAATGATGTTATTCAATTATGACGAAAATGGAAGCATTGAGATGTTGATTCGGCAAAGATGTAAATCAAGAGAGTTTAAAATATGAGGTGAAAAATTTCGAACAATGGATTTGTATTACTTGAAGAGTTGTTCAACAGAATAACATAAGTTTGATAGCGTAATTTGTTGACTGTCACCCTTAATCATAAACGAACTTTCCACATTCATACACGCAAAACCGTCTGCCTCGTAGACGAATTTGATTACGTAAGAATTATACATTTTTTAAACGCTGTCTCGAGTTAACATTTTTTTTTTTCATTTCACTCGACAGACGATTTTCTTATGTTTCCCCCTTGTCTTCATTCGCCGTGCTGCTTTTCCAACAGCAGCAGCAGCAGCAGTTCCTTAAGCTCCCTCCTGTTCCTTGGGCCGTGGAGGCACTATCCTTGGTTCGCCAACAACGACTCGATATCGACAACTTGCAAGGTTTCTCCCATCGCACGTTGCAGTCTTAACATTGCCGCCGAGCAGATGATGCCCCTCGACGACGGTGGCAGTGCGGAACGATCCACGAAGCGCCGCCGTCACCGCAGGTCCAGCAAAGTGTGTCAAGGGCAGGTTGATCGGTCCTGCTCTCCGTCTGGTGCCTCCCCGCGGAAGATCGCTTGTTTTATGCTAAATCATACGATGTTCATTTTGCGCAACGTTTCGATCATTGTTATGAGGGCAGAACTGTGGAGTTGGAGTCAAAGTCGGTTTAATTTACAAATTTGACAAAATGTCAAGAAATGGTTTCCCTCATCGAGACAATTACGTCACCTGGCCCATCCTGGATACTGCCAGTGTATCGTGCTCCAAAACAAACTCCACACCTGGAATCACCTGGAAAAGGGTTTGCCCCTGTCCTTTCTCCATGGCAAAAACAAACCCGTCAACATTTGTACCAAGTTTGGGCGCAGCCAAGGTTAGTCATGCGAGCAGAAGGTTGAAATGGAAATGTTTGGCGTAACTTTCACTGCCGGTCGCCATGAATTAATATCGAAAGGGGGCTTCTGGTGTCCTTCCCGGCACGCACCTGTACGCCTTGCTGTACGTTACGGGTAGAGTGGCCTTAGGTTCAACCGTTTTCGGGGGGAGAATCAGGTTATCCAACCATGCGAAACCAGTAGGGATATGCTTGGAAAGTGCGGATTTAGGGACTTGATAAGTTTAATAGGAAAACTTGGCGTTTCCGGGTTTGAGGGAAATTGTTGCCAAAAAGTCGTAAACTTGATTAGATTGGCACAATTGCCAATTGGCTTTTTTCATTTAATTTGTTTAAAAACTTACTTAGTTTCTCCAAACAAAGCTTTATCGAGTTTAAAAAATCCATTAATCGTGCCTGATTCAAGGTCTCCAATAAACTACGTCCCACTAACACGGTAATACTTTTTGCCAAGGCATTTCCCTCCAAAATTTCAATTGCCACCAATCGCCAGGACAGACCCAAAGTCACCCACGTCAAGGTCCCCATCAACAGTTGTGTAAGCCACAGAGAGAGGTGCGTGCTAATTAGTGTCGACCTGGCCGATTAAACTAAAGTAGCTGTTGCTACAACTTTCTCCAAATCCCTAGCTGCCAATCGTAAATATTATAATTGCTAATACTAATCGCACGACCAGCAACAGCACCCACGCTGTTAGTGTTGGTGTTTCCATTCATTCTAATGAGCTCATGAGCGCCCAGGGGGAAATCGTAACTTAACACACGGAAAACCCATAATAAACGTCACTTCTCTCGCGTTCTCTCAGACTTTATTAGAAAACGTGGAAAACCTTGCTCCCGAAAACGAACACACACACCAAATCTTGGCAGCACACTAAAAGGGCTGTGTTTCGATGGCCGTGATTAGGTATACAACGGAAAATTTTGTTTATTCCATACTTTCTTGCTGGCGATCTCGAAATGAAACCCGAGGCCAGCGCGCCACCAAAAAAAAAGACGATTGGTTTAGTGTAAACACTCTGTTTCCGAAAGTTTATTGGACACGTTTACGTGTTTGCTCAATGGCGAGCAAAGTGTGCTTGGATTGCGAAGCAAACAATAAATCAAAACCGGGAGAGCAATTCGCTTAGGCTTGGGTAAATTTTTGTGATCGTGCCTGTCTTTGATGCACGTGCACTTTCAGCTTAATTGCTTTGAGAACTCCATTTTAGGCTATAAGTTTTTGTTCTGTATGGATGTGTAATGTGGAAAAAATGTGTAAAAAATTGCGTAAACTTGAATGGTGTAATTTTGAATGGTTGAATATTACATATTTTATGATGTAATTTTACCTCAATTTAGACTGAAAAAGTGGCATTGCATCAGTCCGAAAAATCAAGGGTAAAACTTGTCTTACGTGCATTTTGGGCCAAATTGAGTTAAGAATGCCATTTTGTGCAGCCCACATTGCCTCACCCTTTGACCTTCACAGATCCCCAAAATTCGATTTCAACCCTGAGATATTCAACGAAATCCGAAAAAGAAGCTGCATTTTTGGCCCTTTACACATGAAAGTAGTTTCAATCTTGTCGTGCTATCTTGTCACTCCCTGAAAATCGATGCAAGTGCGACAACTGGCCAAAGAGATTTCAGTTCAGAACGCACGTACAAGTTAGACTACCGTAAACATTTGTAATTACAACTCGGGACTCCAGCAGCCAACTTCAACCAAACTTTGGGACAATGCACATAATGGTCAGCCAAACAAAACGTGTTTGTTATTGTTTACATTGCGTGCTTTCGTTTTTGTTTATTCAAGGTCAAACATTAAAACACGTTTTTCTCGGAACGTCGAAATGGCGGGTGCGACAAGATAGCACGACGACGTCGAGCTACTAAATAGGCATTCGTGAAATTTTCCGATCTTTTTCGAAAAAAAGATCGGAAAATTTCACGAATGTTTCATATTTTGACATTGTGAATCGGACCATTAGTTGCTGAGATATCGACATTAGAAAATGGTGGTTTGTTTGGTGAGACTTAGAAAACATCAATTTTCTTGTTTTTAATCCTTTGCATGGCAATATCTCAGCAACCAAGGGTCGTACCAACAAAGTCCGAAAAAGCTTAATATAGAGAAGTTTTTCAGCTTTTCATAATTATTTTTTCAAAAGTGAGCAAACATGGGCACTAATTTAAAAAAATCAATAACTGCGTCTTTTTTGAAAAAAGTTACCTAAAAAAGGCTATAACTTGAAAACGGTGCACTTTATGAAAATTTCACTACAGTACTTTTTGATTGCAAATTCAATTTTAAATCGAAAAAAGAAATTGATAAATTTTTGCGACCAATATTTTGATTTTTTGAAAAATTAAATTAATTAAAAATTACAACTCGGTCAAAGATTTTTGCCCATCCTGGAAATTTCTGAAAAGTTGGCATTTGATGTCCTCTAAAACATATAAAAAAAATAGTGTTTTTTTTTGCAAATCAAGGTTTAGTGATAAAAAGTGGAATAAAAAATCACCAATTTTATTTACCGTATATCATTTTTTCAGTGTAGTCCATATCCATATCTACAACTTTGCCCAAGACACCAAATCGATCAAAAAATACCTTCAAAAGATACAGATTTTTGAATTTTCATACATCATTTTTGTATGGACAGCTGCCAAATATGTATGGAAAATTATATGGACAAACTAATGATGCAAAATGGCTTCTTTGGGCATACCAAAGGCACCAAAAAAGTTTCAGCCGGTTTAAAAAATACAGAAAAAATTTAATGACCGAAATCTCAGAGATTTGCTCAATATTCAATCATCCAAAATTTCAACCTTTCAAAATACAACTTTTTTAATGTGTAATATTAACTTAAATAATGTGTTTAAAAGTAAAATTGATTTTGTGTAATTTGTCAAATCAGTTCCTGAAGTAAATTTACAAATTTTTTGACACAAAATTTGTCACCATTCCCGGTGGTAATATTACCATAATTTTTTTTCCTGTGTCGCTGACACTGACAAAAAAACTAATTTTTAAACTGCAAACCGATCAACAAAGCCAAAAAAAAAGAATTTTTCGAAATTTTATCTTCTTTTCGAAAATATTGCTAAGTCAATTTTTTTTTTAATATTGAGCAATTCCAGCTCAAATCAGGAATTTTTCTGGTACTTTTGTACCCGACCCTCTCCGATTTCAATGTAACTTTGTAGACATGTTATCCTAGGCCTATATAAGCCATTTTTGTGTATATGGAGCCAATAGTACCCGAAAATAACATTTGAGAAGGGGTAAGGTATTCAAATATTTTTATATTTCCAATTTAAATATTACTGTATCTCGAAATTGCATAGTATCAAAAATTGGTCAAAGACAAACTTGTAGGAAATTGGATGGGCTTTCTGAAAAAAATACACTGAAACAAAAATACACGCCACTTCTATGAGATTTTTCAGTTTTTAAGTTTAAAAGTTAAATTTGATGGTGATGTCACGATTTTTTTACGCTAATAATTTTTGAGGAAATATCTTAAAATGTTCACGAAAAATGCAGGATGGTACGTCTCTCCTGAAAAAATACAAAAATCATTTACTACAACTGTTTTTTGAAAAGTGGTCTAATCGTCAAAATTTTTCAGAATCGATAGTGGGAATCGATTTCCCAGACAATTTTACATAAAAGTCTCCATATTGATCATTGCCCTAAGTCCAGTCCTTGGGAAGATACAGCGGTTTTAAAAATAAAAATGTTGAAAAAATAGGTTTTTTGGTGGTTTTAGGCAATTTCTATATGACAGACTTGGTTTTTCTGTCTCGTAAATATTTTTGCCGGAAAGCTCGTCCCATTTCCCATAAGTTTGCCTTTGACAGTTTTTCAATTTGACTTGTCTTATTATTTACGTAAGCTTATTTACTATCCAGGTTTCTACCACACTGAAAAAAATATACTATTTACAGTTATGAGCAAATTATATCGTAAGTCCATACATTTCATTGAAATTCTGTCAAAGACGATTTTATGGGAAATTGGACGAGCATTCCGGTAAAAATATTTACGAGACTGAAAAACCAAGTCTGTCATATAGAAATTGCCAAAAACCACCGAAAAACCTATTTTTTCAACATTTTTATTTTTAAGACCGCTGTATCTTCCCAAGGATTGAACTTAGAGCAATGGTCATTATGGAGATTTTTATGTAAAATTGTCTGGGGAATCGATTCCCACTATCGATTCTGAAAAATTTTAACGTTTGGTCCACTTTTCAAAAAACTGTTGTGGCAAATGATTTTTGTATTTTTAGGAGAGACATACCATCCTGCATTTTTCGTGAGTCTTTTTGTAACATTTTAGGCTATTTCCTCAAACAAATTTGAGCGAAAAAAAATCTTTACATCACCATCAAATTTTACTTTTAATCTAATCTAAACTTACAAATCAAATTTTACTTTTAAACTTAAAAACTAAAAAATCTCATAGAAGTGGCGTGTATTTTTGTTTCAGTGTATTTTTTCAGAAAGCCCATCCTGGGCAGCAACGGAGGGGCAACCATGGGTGATCTCTCATGCTCATGCTCATGCTCATGCTCATGCTCATTTTTTCAGAAAGCCCATCCAATTTCCTACAATTTTGCCTTTGTCCACTTTGTGATACGACGCAACGGCTTCGAGATACAGTAATTTTAAATTGCAAAATTCAAAAATATTTAAATACCTTACGCCCTTCTCAAATGTTATTTTTGAGTACTATTGGCTCCATATACACAAAAATGGCTTATATAAGTAAAAAAAATAAGGATAACATGTCTACAAAGTTTTTATTGAAATCGGAGAGGGTCGGGTACAAAAGTACCAGAAAAATTCCTGAATTGAGCTGGAGTTGCTCTAAAGAAATTATGTTTGATAACATTTTTCACAAAATCATTTTTTTTTTCTCAAACAAAATCTTATACCAAATTTTGCACTATACTAAATTCCTGCGCAAAAGATGCCTTTTTAAGTCCTTGTAAACATATCGAAACATTTCGAAAAATTATAAAAATATCTATGGGGAAATCAATTTTTAATCATAAAAATTCAACTGAAAAAATTGGAAAAAAATATTTCCGTGTCTATGTTCCAATTATAACCTAAACTTTGTCGTAAAACTAAATCAATCAGATAATCCCTTCTCAAGATATCGATTTTCGAATTTTCACATTGTGTCGATTTTTTTGAATTTTCACACTGAAGCCCATTTTGTTAAACCAATGGAATGGACTACAGATCGATTTTTTTGATGAAAATTTCTTATTTAAATATTTTTTTAGTTTCTTGATTTATCGGAAAATTATATAGGGGAGGGTAAGATAAAACTTTTCATTTAATATGTATTAGTCTTCCTTTTCTATATAATTATGCAGCACGGAACTGTAAAGTTCATTTTTTTACTAAATTCCGATGACTTTAATATTTAGGTGATGTGTGGATACTGAAAGTACAGCAAATTTAAATTTGTTTTAGGAAATGCTGTTTTCGTGTAGATTTTCTGTATGTTGATCGATGAAATTTCAAACTTTGAATTGAACTGTTTTATATTAAATGCTTTGTTTATTTCTTAATTGTCTAATCATAATAAAATAACAAAATCATGAAAATTTTAAAATTGTTTTTAAATTATTTTTTTGAATTTGATGTGCTTCTTACTTTCAGATATCTTCAGTAGACATTCTAATTAAAATTAGGTTATTCCTTTTAATTTTTTAAAGGTAACCCTGGAACCTTGAGATCACTTTTAAATCATTGGACCGCTTTTGAAATGCTCTGGGTAGCACATTTTCACAATTTGAAAATTTTTAAAATTTCGGGAGTTCGATCTCTCCCACCCTACAGGAAAGAAAATAAATTGCTCCACGAAAGCACGCTCTCAGCTCTCACCCCCTCACGTAAGTCCACGTGAAAATTGCCAAACGTGGCCAAGGCTGTGTTTACGTTCGCGGGCACATTTGGCCCTGGCCGTTTTCCTGCCTGCGTTTTCCGAGTCTAGGAAAAACACACGCCCGCACGCACGCACTTGTTGTAATTTTTCCGACGTCTCGAGGTCAACAGTTTTTGTGATGTATCGATGTTTGAATATGAGTTAAATTGAAAAATGGGTACGTTTTTCGCAACTTTGACGGTACGATCTGTTTAACTGACAGTTTATGATTTTTCAAACAAAATTATGCCTCATGAATTTTGAAAATGTGTTTCTAGGTGTTGAAATTTATGTTTTTGGAGATTTTAGTCATGCAAATGGGTAGCTTCCACTCCAAAATGAAAAGTTTCAATCAATTTTCCGTGCCGACCTTAAACTTAACCCAGTTTTTTTTGCTCGATCTGCCGAGAACAATCACCAAGTTTGCCTTCTATTTCCCATGAAAAATGGCAAGGTCAGATCTTGGTCCACCATGAAAAACTCCACTTTAGCAGACAGACAGACAGACAGCCACGCTGCGGCTGGCAGTTCGTCAGACAATCAGACAGACGGACATGCTGATAGCCAGACAAAATTGCTTCGCCGCAAAACCTTCATATTTCTCGCGCGCGCAAACAAAACAACCGAAAATCCAGTCAATGGGAAATGGCAAACCCATTGAGAAACGGTACCCCGTTCATGGCCAAGATTGGACCACCGTCGGGCACTTCTTTTTTGTGCTGTCGGTCAGCTTCCGAGGACAAAAAGAGTCGGGTGAGACATTTCCCTGATGGATTGATATTTATTGCCGCGGTGGGACCCTCACTGGAGGGTAATCGATTTATAATTGCACCTCTGGATACTCTTAGCAGGAGGACCTCCCCTGGTTTTTGGTGAAATCCGTTCACTTTTGGCAAATTTAAATTGAATTATGAAAAGTTCCAATTCATACCTTCAACTATTCCAAAAACATCAAAACTTCAGGCATTACCATCTCATAATACAGATTTCTGAACATTTCATAACTGAATTTTAACGCATTTTTAAAGGAAGGTTGCCAAAACCGTAAAAAAGAACAATTCCACAAAAATCTTTCAATAAATAAACAGCAATTCCATTTGAAAAGAGCCTAAAGCAAAAAAAAAGTTCTCCGATCGGGCTCAAAATTTTTTTGGGGGTTCCTTGGTGTTAGGGTGGTCCGAAAAATGGAAATTTTCGTCATTTTTGCAAAAACGCTTTTTCAAAAATCATATCTCTGCGCCATTTAATCCGTTTTTAGTTGTCTTAAACGCAAAAGAAAGGGAGGCTATTTAAGAAAAATAGTAAGAAGTTTCAAAAATCTAGCTTAACATTTGAAAAAGTCGTATGAAAACTTAAAATGGCGTTTTGAGCCTATGTCTGAAAATATTTTTATCGGATTTCTCGGAAAATTTCACTGATTTCTGTAAATATAAACTGCGGTTTTCGACGCACCACGCGCAAAACAGGAAAATGACGAAATCGGCAAAAAATTAACTTTTTTCACTAAATCTGCGATAACTTAAAAATTTCAGCGATGACCTATACATGTTAGGGTATCATTTTTTTTTGTTATAAAAATACGCAACTTTTGGTACCCTAACGGATCTTATTATTTTGGCCAAGGAAGGCCCAAACAAATTTTGAGCCCTATCGGAGAACTTATTTTTTTTGCTTTAGGCTCTTTTCAAATAGAATTGCTGTATATTCAAACTTAAAAAAACAAAGATGATAATTACAAGAGAGCTGTTCAATAAAACAACATCGTTTTCTTATTATTTTTGCTGAGGCTATTTCGTGGTTCTAAGTGCGAATAGATACTTTCTAATATCATTTTATTTAGAGCACATTCGGCACCGGTGCGCAAACTAATTTTGAAAAATCAATTTCAATCAACCCGTCCTCATTACAACCCGGCAAAACAAGATTGAATTTCCATGTTTATTATTTTAGCCAGGAGTGTGTGGTAAACGAATTCCGCGAGGCCAGGCCAGGCCAGATTCCAGCCATATTCGATTTGAAATAGAAACCCCTTTGCTCGTGCTGCTTACAATCTCGGCCTTATCCCAGCGCCAGCGAGGAGCAACATTTCGCCAAATCGATTGATTCTGGACCACCCCTAGATTGCTGCAACCGCGTGTGCACACGCACCTGACCGTCCCGGGACGACTGTCATTAGAGGATGTCGCCGGAAATGCGTCCGTCGTTGCAACAGTCTGCTTTACAGGACATGCCATGTTTTCTGTGGGGCCTGTGGAGAGGGGAGGTGGAGGCAGGGAGGGTGAATTTAATCTAAAAATAATAAAACAGTGAAAACAAGTGCGAACATGCGATGGGCTGTGGTCCCGTGCTTGGCCGGTTGCATACCATGCAGGCGCAGGTGGTCGGCCGAGAGTTGGTGCATTTGCAATGAACCGGACACATTCGGACTGGCGGACTGGCGCTTTGTGTGTGAATGTTATGACAAGCGGCTTTATCAATAATTACCAAATCCCTGCAGGCAGATACACCACACACACACACAGCCCTATTAGTAGCAGGACATGGTCGGACATGGCAAGTTGGAACAGGACCGTGATGTCACAATGCACCAGCGTCGTCCAGGGCTTCCTTCCTGCGGGAGTGCACAAATTTGGTTCATTTATAAGCATCGCGTTGGTGACTTGACAGTGGGGTTGAATTTGTTTTATTGCATATTTTTATAAATTTTGGCACGCAATTTCAATCCATACTTGCATCAAAGTTAAATACAACATATTCAGTTCAATTTAATTTCATAAGTGTTTATAAGAATTCAACAGTTTTGCTGCAGGATATTGCAATACAGGGATTTGGAGAACCTGTCAACTAAGATCAATTCATTTGTTTTTATATTTTGCTAGTAAACTATTGCTAGATTGCTCTTTTAGAGAAAATACTCACGTTTTACTTTTAAAATTCCTTTTGTTATTGTAAATTGTATTGTATTATTTTAGGTTGTTGTTTTCTCCTTAGGAAGCTCTTTCTTTTCAAAGCCTCTACCAATAAGGCAGCTCTTTTCAAACAGAAATTTTTAGCTTAAAAAATATTTCATTGATTGAAAACTATTTCGAATACAGTCCAGACTCGATTATCCGAAGGCCTCGCAAAAATATCACGGATAATTGAAACTTCGGATAATCGAATCAGGAAAAAAAAATTTTTTCGTTGCCTAATTTGTTATTTTCGAGCTTAAAAGTATGACCCCTAAACTACGTTAAAGTAAACTAAAACTTTTAAATCCAAGATGGCGACTAATATGGCGGTGTTGAAATATTGAAAAAATACATTTTATGATTTAATAGGCAATCAACTATTGAAATTTGACTAAAATGGGGTTACAGAACTCGAATTTGATGTTTAAAACAAGAAAAAGAAAAAAAATGTTCGTGATTCGATTATCCGAAGTCCCATACAAACTTCGGATAATCGAGGCTTCGATAATCGAAACTTCGGAAAATCGAGGCTTCGGATAATCGAGTCTGGACTGTACATTCAAATGCAATGTTTTTTTTAATTTTTATTAATTGGATTACAACAAAGTTCGAACAAAATGAATTCAGGAACCATTGCACAGTGGTCCAGATAGTAAAATTAAGTGAAAAAGGGATTTTCCGAAAATAATAATGTTTTGAAGCTTTGGTGTTTTCAGAAGAGTTGTTGCTATAAAAAGGGGCAACTTTTGGTTTGGTTGAAAATTAGGATGGTTCACGATTAGGGTGATTTTGAAAATTTAACTTTTCAGGAATATTTTAGGGATTTTTTGTCTTCTAGAAAAATGTTGAACTTGCCAATCCAAGCAACTTTGTCCAAGACACAAAATTTTTATTTCGTAATCTACGCCCTCTACGACCAAATTTATAGAAAGCATCTGAGCAAACCTTCAAAAAGCAGTTTTTGAACGTGGCAATTCAGGCAAAGATTCAGGGTTGGTGATATTCGGGACGCTTTTACAGCTCTAAAAAACAAACATTTTTATTATTTGACAAGTCAATTTGGACTTAAGTATCAGGGTGGTCCCATATAGTTTTCCCTTGAAAATTGGACTTTTTCTAATGAAGATATCTCGAGTTTAAAGAAAAACACCTATGAGATTTTTCCAGCGTTTGTAGTCCTTGGACTTATTAAAAGATGGCTTCATCCTTTTATAGTAGAAACATATATGTAATTTATTCTTTCTATCTGGACCAGGTTGTATATTTAAAATTGTTCAATTTCTTTTTTTATCTGACATTTCACTAATTTGTTAAAAATGGAAATTCATAAATATTTTTGTTATGTGTGAGAAAATCGACAAACCTCTAAAATTATAAATTTGCTCAAAATAAATTAATTATTTTGCTCACTGAATACATGGAAAAGTATCCAGGTAGTTAACGATAATGTTTTCGAAACATGGCGTTGAATTACCGATAGTAATCGACAAAAACTCATTTAATTTTGGTTAGCAGTTGCCCACGGTACAAATACACTTATTTTCAAAAATGTGTCTCTCAAGCTCAAGCAATATTGAAATGTTCACATAGTACTGACATTTGATTCACAAAAAGAAAATTACTAGAATTTTAAAACGTTGGTAAGTACGGTATCTCCCCGAATCCTTCCTCCCCTGTTGATACTGTGAAATGTGATCCGTTCTCAGAATCCTCTCTGCGGTAAACACAACGTAGTTGGGCTGGTTGGTTTAATTTTTGTATTGCATTTTCGGGTGTTCAATGATATACTGCAATTTTTCATATTGACAAAAGGGTTAGATTGGATTGGATTGGATTGGATTGGATTGGATTGGATTGGATTGGATTGGATTGGATTGGATTGGATTGGATTGGATTGGATTGGATTGGATTGGATTGGATTGGATTGGATTGGATTGGATTGGATTGGATTGATTTTTTGTAACACGATTTAATCCCACCATTGTTGATGATGTGTAGTGATTTTTAGGCGATTTTTTCGACGAAATTTTCATGACGAAATATTTTATTTACGAAAACAGAAGTGAGCTCGACATTAAAACATGTCCATGTTATTTTTATACCACACTGAGCTGAAAAAAATGATTTAGGTTCAGCAAAAAAAAAACCACAGAAATAAATTCAATTGATTTCAAAAAATCCACCTGTGATGCATTTTCATTGTAATCGTTACACTGCATTCTGCTAATGTGAGGCTCTTAATTTGATCAATAAAACATTCCACTTTGGCAAAGCTCGATAATTCCAATTCCACCACATTCGAATTGACCCCCCCCCCCCATCATGCAGAGAGTTCACCTGCGAGATAAATGCATAATTTCCAACGCAAATCAGATCATTTTGAACACGCACACAGCGCCATTTCCACGTACACCCACCCACCCACACTGTCACACGCATGAATGGTCAAATTACGTCCCGGTGTGCTGTGCGTTGTCTGAAATAACTCATTTATCGAATTTAATTCGCGTATAATTACACCCCGCCCCTCCCCCCCCCCCCTCCCTAACAGTAATTATGAATCGCGGCCGAACGCACACACGCACACATGAAAACACACAAACAGGAATTTGCGCGTGAAAAATGAAAATAAAAGTGGAAATCCATTGTGTCCAGGGTGGAAATGTCAGGATTTCCGATGAGTCGATTTCGTGTTCCCGGGGTGTGGGGAGGGAGGAGGTACAGGACAAGCGTAAATTAGCAATTGTTGGTGGGCGCGTATGTTTGTGTGTATGCGTGTGTGTTGAAATTCAATATTCGTAGAGTCAAAGATCGGGGTTTTGAGCTATTTTTATTTTTTTATTTTTGTGTAGCGCAATCAGCCACAGATGTCTAGCTTTGATTAAACCTTTATTTGTTTCACTTTTTATTAAAAATCTAATCAGCAGATTTGGCTGAGTTTGGCAAAGAGGAATAACAGTATTATGACTTTCTCTAAAAAAAACACACACACCATTCGGAAAGCGGACTACACTTTTGGATTCCTTATACTATTTAAAAAAACCCAAATTGTTTGATTCATTTTGTAAAAAATGAATTTTTCAATTTTCTATAAATTCTACTAATGAGTAGAATTCATTTCGTAGGAGAGTTTTTATTTTAATTCTTTTTTATTATTATTTTCATGAAACATCCGTTTCTAATTATATGTTTGCAAATTGTTGCTGAACTGTGTTAACGGTGAGTGTAGACTTAGATCTCTGTAAATATTTCTTGAAATCATAAAAAATATAAAACTGAAAATACAAGCATTGGTTTCGAAATTGAATAAAAAAGGTGTTTTAAATGCATTCTACACCAGTCCGCTTGTTTAGCAAACAACAGTTTTCAAATTTCGATGAAAAAAATAAAAACATTTTGCACTTCTGTACTTTGGAATTTCACAAAAATAAATTTTAGATAGGTATATAATTTAATGTTTTAAACAAAACAAATTTTAACAATTATCTATAAGTCACTACCACCATCTGGGAAAAATCGGGACTACAGTCTGAATAGGCACAGGAGAATTTAGAGCAATACATTTGTAAATCGGAGTACTAATTTTTATTGTGCTGTTCCTGTTTTAACCAAAATCAATAAAATAAATCAAAAAATATACAAAAAATGGCTTGCACAGCTGTCTTGATTCGTTAAATTGTACTAATTTGCCCAAGATACCGGTGTTTGATGAAAAATAATTAAAGATGATATTTTGTAAAATTATAGATCATAAATATACGTAAATATAATACTCAGTATTTTTTAATTATATAAATAAAATAAAAAAATATTTAAAACGTTTGCCATTTTGCGGATCAATAAACTAAAATTTTAATAATTTTCCCTAAATAAGCTAAATTAATGCTTATATGTGCCGAATACATATTTGTATACATTAAAATTGTTTTCGTTAACTGAAAATTCAACTGTTAATCAATTTCCATAACCAAATCTGAATTTCCAGACCAAAATTTGTAATTTTTTTTTTCAATTTCGAAAATTCCCGGGAAAAAATACAAAAATTCCCAATTTTGGAAAAATCCCGGGAGTTTTGTCCCAGGAATTCCCGGGATGGACGCACTAATTTTGAATTTGCAAGAATATTGTTACACCGCTGTAAAGATTTTTCGAATAAAAGCACTTTAAAACCATTGTATGGTCTACCAGTCTGTCCACCTGAAACAAATATGTTTTCGTCTTTATTTTAAAAAAGTTTTAAATCACCGAAAGAAATTGAAAATAAAATATCTTTTTCATTGTTAACAGGAAGACAAAGTTCTGTTAACAAGCAATCTGTTCAAATGAATTTTTAATATTTCGTTTTATGTTCATTTTGATTAAATGAAAAGTGAGAGTAAACAAATAAAAACTATCTTTCTGAATAGTTTTCTAGCGAAAAGTAAACATCCTTTAAAATAGTATTTACACCCAAAGTTAAAGAACGAGAGGATAGTCCTCACGAAAAGAAACGTGAGGAAAGTGCTATTTTGCGAGAGTATAGTCCTCTTGCGTGTTCATTCGTTCATTGGAACATTTCATCCTCTTGAGTGGCTTATATGGACAAATGACCGCCACTTAGTCACCGAACCGTGGTAGCCCATACGGCAAAGGCACGGTTCAATATGCCGAAGGTCTTGGGTTCGAGTCTCGGTACCAGTGGGGAGTTTGGGGTAATATGGACAGTGGGGGTAATTTGGACACCCCCTTTAAAAATCACGTTTTCTTCGGATATAAAGTGAAAACGTCAATTTAAGTGATAAGACTAGTACTAGTAATGGCCTAGGAGTATGAACAAACCAAAAAAGTTGGAATAGGTTAAGTAGTTTTGGTATAATGTGTAAAAGTTGCTAAAGGCCGGTTGGCACTGCCTTAAATTCTAATATTTGAAGGTTAGGAAATAAGGTTTTGCAGGGGTTATATGGCAAAAAAGTGGAAATTTTTTGTTTAAGGGGGTTGCTTGGACGATGCCTGAGATATGTACGTATAAAAATTGTGCATTTTATCCATTTTTATCATCAAAAATCGCAATTTATGATAGAATATGCTATGGGGGTAATTTGGACATGGCTTGTGGGGTAATTTGAACATACCTGAAAGTCTACCTGTCAGGCAACAAAAAAGTAGCTTTCATGGTTGGATGAGTTTTTAAAGGGATTTAGATAAATTTAGAGGGATTTAATATGTCAAAACAATCAAAAAAGAATGTGAGCAATGAGAACTATCACAAACCCCTATTTTTTAATTAAGATAAATTTATTCCAATATTCGAATTGATGAAAATTTGATTACTGTACATTTGGCGTTCAACAAGACTCTAATGTTGATTGCTTTTAATTAATTTCTTTGACATTTCTAATTTCTATGCTGGTACAATAATATTAAAATTTGAAGGGCTACAGAATGTAAAATTTAACAAAATGATATGTTTAGGATAATAAATTCTTTATAAAGATTGATTTATATAAACATAAACGATACCTTAATCACTAAAAATAAGTAAAGTGTGCCTGATCCAAAATCAATGTTTAAATCATTTCAGTATTAATGATTAAATTATGTATACTACACTGAACTATTTGTTATTTATTGAATTATAGTTCTATCACAAAATCATTATTTAAACCTTGGATGAAATATTGTGAGCAACACTTCAAAATATAAAGCAATTACAAAACCAGGTTGAACGATAAAAAACATGCTCAAAATATCAAATGTTAAACTTATTCTTCAACATGTGTCCAAATTACCCCACAAAAGGTGTTCATATTACCCCACAAGGTATGTCCAGATTACCCCACAAGGCATGTCCAAATTACCCCATAGGGGTGTTCATATTACCCCCACACAAAAATGTGGGGGTAATTTGGACACCTTTTAATTTTTGCGATAAAAATGGGTTTTTCATCAAAAATTATCGAAATGAATGACATTTTTCCATCAAATATGGTCTCTATTATCCTCTGGTGTCATCCACATTCCTTTAAAATATCCATACAGCCCGTAACAGAGCAATTTCCTTAGGGTGTCCAAATTACCCCACACTCCCTACTTTTTTTGATAGATGAACTTTTTTGAAGATGAACTCATGAGTAAAGTACTCTCGGTAATTTCGTGATTTATCCTCTCAGTCCGCACACAGTACCATTTTACTACCGAATCGTGCTCTTTATCCTTTCGTATGCCGATGTCCAGTTCTGGGTGTAGGATTAATTTTTACAGAAGTTTGATAAAAATCTAATTGGTAATTTAGAAAGCTTTCCTGTTGGATATATTATTTAAAAGCTTTTTCAAATAACATTTGGTATCTTTTTTGAAATAAGTTAACAATAATAAATTGTATACTTGATTTATTTTTTAGCATTTTTTTTATCTTTGATATAAAATTTCATTAATTATTTCGCGATCCAAATTATGTGTTTAAAAGTTTCTGGCATTATCTTGATTTCATTTGAACATACTAATAATTACAATCTATGGACTACCAAAACGAGACGCTCTTATAAGGGGCCATCCATAAACCACGTGGACACCTTAGGGATGGGTTGGCGATTGTCCACGATCCATACAAAAAAGGTTTTTTTTTGTATGGACAATTGTCCATGGGGGGATTGAGATTTCCAAAAAAGTGTCCACGTGGTTAATGGATGGTCCCTAATTATTTTGACAGATTAAATTTCTTTACTGATTCTTAATTCCGGCGTCACATATTTTATGGAAGTTCTGTATTTTCTTGAAAATAAATCTGTATTTGATCTGTATCATGTAAAATTCGAAGCCATAGAAGAAATTTTTGAGACTTTTAACAACAGACTTAAGCTTGTAAACCATCTTAACGCATAATTCAATAATTTAATTGCTGATTTTTTTTAACATCATTTTAAATAAAATCTGTATGTACAGATTTTGTGATTTTTGGGATCAAAAATCTGTATAATACAAATTTATCTGTATATCTGGCATGGCTGGTAAGGTAACCTATAACCTCGTTATTCCTAAATAGCTCCAGTTGTCTAATGCCTTTGAGTGATTCGCTGGAATTTTACGATTTTCTAATGATGTTGGATTTTGTGTTTTTATTATATGTTATTTATTTAGATGAAAATTTGGAAATCTTTCAAATAATTTTTATTTTAATCAGTTAAAAATTGTGAATCTTGTTTTACATTTTTAACCAATTTTGTAATGAAAGCAGCAGAAAATATCATCAAAAATGAAAATATTTCATTCAACAGTTTTCGTTCCGTTGTACAGTATATACATAAAGTAATTTTTGTACATTTCCTTTAAATAATATTTTTAAATTTCAAACATATTATATAAAATTGAAAATGTTGCTTAAAATTAAAAACGGTGCAATTTTTGGAAAAAATGTCAATTTCAATGCATAAGCTAATATGTTTGTGAGGCCAATAGCCACAAAAAAATTATAGCAAAACTTTTTTTTAAATCTACTTGATCCCTTCTCATTAAGCTAATTATCACCAAATTTCTAATGAAAAAACTTTTTAGAAGCTGTAATGAACGTCTTAGTATTGATATGTCAACATTAGGTGCACGAGGAAATCCATGATATTTTTCGAAAAAGCTCAAGTTAAGTCCCAAACTACTTGAAAAAAAAAAAAAAAAATGATTCGCTTATTTTACCGTTATTTCACGAAAGAAAGTATAATGATTAGATCTTTTTCGACTTTCTTTGAGATGCTTTCAACGAAATTCAACTCACTGACATTTGCATCAAATTACTGTCCCGCAACCCTAGCATCCACGGAAATGGTTGCGTAATTGAAGTTTATTTTCGCCAAGTTTTTTTTTCTTCCACCCTCCCCGCCCCCAAACAAACGATTGGGAGGAGCTGGTCATTTGCGGATCGGAAGCTGGAAGTTCGTTCGAAACAATGAAAACGTTACCATTGCCAGGACCCGGGCCAGGTGTCCCCGGATGTGGAACAAGGACGAAAATTTATTATAATTTGAACACGGTGCAGCGCACATCGGGTTGCGGCCAAACGGAATTGATTGGCGGCGGCGGCGGCGACGACGTCGAAATGCAAATGTGTTCACCACCGAGTCCCCAAGGGGACGGGGTGGTTTGGGTTTGTGGAGGCCACCGGGGAGTGGCCGTTATTGGAAAACCGATGGTTTCAGGGTTGGTGGTCTGGCGGGGATGGCAGGGAATTCAGCTGGGGAAAAATAAATGCTCTTCGTTCGCAGGAGTGATTCAGTTCAATAAATATTTTAATGAAATTATTTACCTTTTATGGCACTTGATTGATGTTTGATATACACGGGATTATTTTTATACATTCTACTGTCGTCCCATACCCATTAGAGACTGGAAAGCCTTTGTTTGCGCTCGTGGAAAATGCAATTTCCACGCATGTGGTTAGCTGTTGGGGAAATAAAAATTAAAGCATTAATTGAAAATTGTGCGGTTGCAATTAAATTAAATGAGCTTTTATTTTTATATTTTCCAGATAATGACAACGATGACGGAACATTCCAGTAGATAGTGCAGCGGTACCAGCAATCAAAATGGACTTTTCGATGAGCACTCGTTTGTACTGAACCATGGCTGTCAGCTACGGATCTTGAACAAGGTAATTTTATTGTGTTGGGTTGTTGAGCTTTGGATTATCGCATTGAAGGATTTGTAAAATTACAACGGACTCTGTTCCAATGACAGGTTATTTATCAAAGGATAATGTGTTGTTTGATGTTTCCAAATCTTCTGTTATAGTAAATTTAACCGATTGGATAGAAAATCATAAGACCAATGGCCTGGCATTTGACCCAAATCCATTTTGTTTATTTATGAATAGAAAAGCTTTTTCAAAAAAAACCTCAGGTTACTGCGGAAAATTACTACTTACTATTAATTTACTAGCTCCAGTACAACATTTTTTGTAGAACGCATTTTTTGCGACGGTGACTAATGACCATGTGTACACAACTAAAAAAGTAGTATTTCAGCTGCGTGTAAAGGCCTGGGTGTAAAATAAATATTGCATTATTTTATGCTATTTTATGTGATTTTACACCTTAAAATATGTAGCCCATCAGTATGGAAAACCTACTTGACCGTAATGTCAAGCTCATAAATGCGTTTATCCTTGCAACTTTTCATCGGTCTGATGGCCGAGTGGGCTAAGGTGCCAGGCCTTACTGTTGGTGCTGGGTTTGAATCCAGTCGGTTGCAACTTTTTTTTTGTGTTTGCGAAAAATGTACATGGGTCATTCCTTCCCAAGTGACCACGCGTCCAACATCGACCTTCACCAAATCTGCTCATATTTGGCATGGGGGTTGTTTTTGCCCCAAAAACAAAGAATCCCAAGTTTGTTGACATTTGGTCCACCCCCGCGCCCGTGGCACCCCCCTCTTTTTCTGAGATTTTTGAAAAACCTCATTTTTAAAATGCATTTTGCTAAGAGAAAAGTTTACAAAAAGTGAACTTTTGGGTATGCATATTTGAAGATTTTTTGATGTAGAATCGAATGGCGTACTCAAAATTTACGTACAGTGTTGCCAGATATGAAAATTTTGCGCTTTAAGTTTTAAAATGCATTTTTAACCCTTTGGACGAGCACTTACGGGAAAACTGACAATTGCATTCGATTGCTGAGAGTTTTTTACATTAAATTCAATCAAAACCTCAGGGTAAAATGAATATTTCTTGAGATATCACATTTTCAAGTTGGAAAGCTCTGTATCGCACAGCAAATGTTTTACTTAACCATCAATTTTCAACAGTACATTGCGTGAGAGCATAGTAGGCCTTGAAATTTTAATATATATTTTTCAATTTCTTAACGGAAGCAAGTGAATGTCCCAAAATGGAATTTATGTATGTATGTATGTATTGTATGTATGTATGTATTTGTGTATGTATGTATTGTATGTATGCATTTGAACCTTCGTCTTGGCAGGACTTGGCGTGGATCACGGATATAAGAAAATGACAAAATGTTTAATTTCAAGCGCATCAACCGGAATTTTCTAGTTTTATGGCCCCAGAAGCTAGCCTGATAATATGAGCCCATTTGGTTAGGGTTGGTGGATTTTTGGAGTTTTTTTTTGGCAAAATTTAAAAACATGCTCAAAAAATTACCTATATATTTTCGGGATCAATTCCTAGCGCTTTGCGATGTTCTACAAAGTTGTTCCCGGATCAAAATCTTTGAGAATTTTGAGAATAAAAAATTTGATAGCGTTTTGGGAAACTTTGTCGAAGAAGATGTTAAAAGTGAAAATTCCCCATAGTAAATTAATTAAAGTTCCATTCTAACTTCAGGTCAAAACTGGACCCACCAACCCTAACCAAATGGGCTCATATTATCAGGCTAGCTTCTGGGACCATAAAACTAGAAAATTCCGGTTGATGCGCTTGAAATTAAACATTTTGTCATTTTCTTATATCCGTGAACCACGCCAAGTCCTGCCAAGACGAAGGTTCAAATGCATACATACAATACATACATACACAAATACATACATACATACAATACATACATACATACATAAATTCCATTTTGGGACATTTACTTACTTCCGTTAAGAAATTGAAAAAAAGAATATATTAAAATTTCAAGGCCTACTATGCTCTCACGCAATGTACTGTTGAAAATTGATGGTTAAGTAAAACATTTGCTGTGCAATACAGAGCTTTCCAACTTAAAATGTGATATCTCAAGAAATATTCATTTTACCCTGAGGTTTTGATTGAATGTAATGTAAAAACTCTCAGCAATCGAATGCAATTGTCAGTTTTCCCGTAAGTGCTCGTCCAAAGGGTTAAAAATGCATTTTAAAACTTAAAGCGCAAAATTTTCATATCTGGCAACACTGTACGTAAATTTTGAGTACGCCATTCGATTCTACATCAAAAAATCTTCAAATATGCATACCCAAAAGTTCACTTTTTGTAAACTTTTCTTTTAGCAAAATGCATTTTAAAAATGAGGTTTTTCAAAAATCTCAGAAAAAGAGGGGGGTGCCACGGGCGCGGGGGTGGACCAAATGTCAACAAACTTGGGATTCTTTATTTTTGGGGCAAAAACAACCCCCATGCCAAATATGAGCAGATTTGGTGAAGGTCGATGTTGGACGCGTGGTCACTTGGGAAGGAATGACCCACATGCAGTGTGTAATATTAAGTGTTTATTTTGACGAAGGTGATGTGCATGCTTTTGCATGCGATTTTACTATCGGATTTTTTGCTGTGTAGGTTAAAGTCACCTTGATCAAATAAACAACAACAACAACAACAACATTTTTTACTCGTGGTGCGTCGAAATCCCCCAGATTTTTTTAAAATCATATCTCAGAATACTGTTTATTACCCTCGCCCATTTTTGATAACAATATTTTTAGCCATAGGCTCTTTGGTCTTGACCCCGTCAAAACAGCATTTAAAGTATTCATATAACACATGATTTTTCCTTGAAATTCCAACTAATCACTTTTCATTTGCGCCCAAGGCAACTTAAATCGGTTGAAAAAATGTATTTTATCTAACAGCGTACTCAGCTAGCAAAATCTAAACTTAGAAATATGTACCCTCCCTGCAAAGGCTTACGAACTAATCTTAGTTGAAAGGTTCTCCAACTCTCTGAATTGCAAATGTAACATCCTGTGGCAGAACTGTTAAATTCCAATAAAACGCTAATTGATTTGAATTGAAAATCGCTTAAATGTAGCAAAGTTATGAAATCGACGAAAATTGTAATTTTTGGGCCACCCTAATACGAAGTAGGTCATTCAATGGCCAAACAAAAAAATATACTTAATAAATATAAAATTAAATCTAATTATTTAGGCCAAAGATAGATCCTTCGCTCGAATTTTGAGCCAAATCTAAGCACTTTTTTTTTTGTTAAGGCTGGTACAAATTTTATTTAAAGTTTTTGTCCCCCCCCCCCCCTTCAAAGTTGGCCCGAAAAATCAGGGGGCAAAAAAATATTTTTTCAAAAAACTTCAATATTTTTATGAAAATTTAAGTGCAATTAGTTAAAATCAATTTAAAATGAATTCCCCTGCGTTTAAAAACATTTTTAGCATGTTTGGGTTGATTTAAAAATCTTTTGAATTTTTGAAAATTTTCGATGTATACTATCGCTAATGTTTTTTTTTCGTTAAAATTTTTGTCAAATTCGTCAAATTTTACATTTTTTGAAAACTTTTATTGCAAAACAACTGAACTAGTGTAAAATACATTTTAAAACACTTTTTCCATGCAAATGTTGAAACTTTGGCATGTTGTTTTAATATTTATATATTTTTTTAATTTTTTGCCCCCCCCCCTCGACTCCGGCCAGAGCCGAGGGACAAAAACTTTTAAAAATATTTGCATCGGCCTAAGGCCATTGTTTTTTTTGCCCACTCCCCTCGACTTTGACCAGAGTCGAGGGACATAAACTTTAAAAAAATATTTGCAACGACCTAAACTTTTTGATCGATTTGGTGTCTTCGGCAAAGTTGGAGATAACTCTTCAGAAAAAAAACGTACACGGAAGTAAATATTTTTGACGATTTCAGAAATAACTTTTTATCACAAAAAATATGTTTCCGAAATTATTTTTTATATTTTTTATATGTTTCAGGGGGAACGGCAACTTTTGAGCCATAAAAAAGTATGGAAAAAATATTTGCCGCTAAGTTTTGATTCTTCTTGAAAAAAAAATGTTTTTTGGAAAAAAAATATTTGCCTTCCCTTTTTTATAAAATCAAATTTTCAATAGAAAAGTACTCTACAGATTGTTTGATAGTGTGCACCGTTTTGCCTTCCTCACGTTACTGAGGAAAGGCTATAAAATCACTCGAAAAATGAACTTCTCAATTAGACCTTCTAGACCCACCTTCATGTATACCTATCGACTTAGAATCAAATTCTGAGCAAATGTCTGTGTCTGTGGTGGAATGTTGATCAAAAAATTGTCACTCGATTATCTCGACATTGGCTGAACCGATTTTGTCGCGTCATTCGATCCGTCTTGGGATCCCATAAGTCGCTATTAAAAATTATGCAGTTTAGTTAAGTACTTTAAAAGTTATGCTTAAAAAACGATTTTAACAAAAGTCCGGAAGATTGTAAAAAGGGTGGTTTTTGTAAGAAAACCCGTCATGCTATACATTTTTAGAAAGGTATTCAAAAGACTTTTCCAACGCGTCCAAGACATTGAAGATTTGACAAATCTATCAAAAGTTATAAGCACTTAAGTGTTATTTATACGCTTTTTATAGGCCGGATCTCAAATATGTTGATGAAAACGTTGTCCGGATTTCTCATGCGACCTATTGTTGCTTATGTAATCAAAAAAGCTTTCCAACGCGTCCAAAACATTGAAGATCTGACAACCCTATCAAAAGTTATAAGCACTTAAGTGTTATTTACGCACTTTTTGCATTTTGGATAGCACCTTTTAAATGTGAGGAAGGCGCCAACCACCTAAGGTGGATTAAGTGACGTTTTATTAATATACCCACTAAAAGTTTATTTAACCTAAAAAAATGTGACCATGATTGTCCTTTCCGAACATATATTTTTAATGAAAAGTTCTGAAAATTTCCAATAACACCGCAAATTTGAGTGTTTTTTTTTTCAAATAATACGGTATTTTGTAAAAAATTTAGAATTTTCTCAAAACAACTGCAAAAAAATTAAAAAAGCATACTAAATTTTGGTTCGTTTGATACCCATGTTTCTAATTCGAAAAAATATGGTATTTTGTGAAAAAGACTCTCATAATTTGAAAATGCTTAACAAATTTCGCTTCGTTTGATACCCATAATATTTTTTTTCAAACTAATACGGTATTGTGTTAAAATTTTAGTTTTTAACAAAAAAAACTCTAATAAGGCGTCATCCATAAAGTATGTTATGCTATAATCGGCCAAAAATTACCTCCCCTTCCCCCTATGTCACACTTTGTCACGCTCGCTCTAACCTCCCTTCGAAAAGTACGTCACATTCCCTCCCCTCCATATTGATTTTTTGAATAATTATTACATGATTTATAAATAGGATTATTTATAAATGCGAAGTTCAAACGAGAAAGTTTTTAATTATACAGGTTGTGTTTGGATTTTTATTTTGTTGAATGTTGTAGTGATAGAAATCACCATCAACAGTTTTTTTTTTTTTGAAAATCTTATGATTTAAGCATATTATATCTATCATCGAAAACTCTGTTTCTGAAAGCCTTTTGTGTATTTATTCTTTGAAACTTGCTGCATTTTCAAAAATTATATTCTTTGTTTAAGCATTAAAAGTATTGCAATATATGGTTGGATGAGGTCGATTTTATATAGATTTTATATAGATTTAAAAATTATCGGCGATAAAATCACCAAAATGACCAAAAGATAACAATAGAACAAACGATAGAATTATTGTTATCGTTATCGAGTCTCGATAATAATGCCATATGTCTGACGGTGAATACGTGGCGGAGTATACACGTAAGGGGAAAATAGATTGAAACACCCTAGTATTGATTTTCATAGAGTGTCCCAATGTTTCCAGCCAAGTGAGTCTACAATGAGACTGTAAGTAGCATAACTCTGGATGTAGAGGTCGGATGGATCTCGTATTTTGGACAACATTAGAACTTATTCAAGAAACGCAAAAAAAAATCATCATAAAATGTTGATAAAAAAAAACAAAAGGTAGACTGCTTTACTTTACATGTTTTAAAATCTGCAATAACCCAAAGAGGTATTTTTTTTTCATTTTGAATCAAATTTTTCATGTTTTTTGTAATAGTGTTAGTTTTCATAGTGTACCAATGTACTACAAAGCTGCAGACCAGTCAAGCACGAAAAATTTAAGACTTTTTCATTTCCCTTTAAAAGACAAAATTTCACAAAAAAATTATGAGAAGTGGCAGAGAATGCCCCAAATGTCTATCATAAAGTAGAGGTACATTCACCCCACAACAATCAGAGGACGCTGACGCGCAATCCCAAACAAATCCCACGTGGTGACACATTGATACCGCTGATTAAGCACCTTTATTTTTTTTCTTTTCTTTGTGTTGGCGTTGTTTTGGCGTCCGGAGGCAGACGGAAGTTTTGGCGCGGCATCGTGTGAATGACACCGTCGTCGGGTCTTCCTTGTTGTCTGCAGACATGCTCTTCCGCCGAGAGTTTCCCGGGGAAGAGGAAAAACCGGGTTGCTGGAGCTTTTTCCCTTCGCTCGCTTTGTTCGAATCCTTGCGAATGTACTCCACAACTACTACCGCGAACAGCAGCTGGGACATAACTACGACATCGATGAATTTGTGGGGGGGAATCTCGTTTGGATGAAGTGCTTCCTTGGTGTGGATGGACTTGCACTTCCGGTTGCAAAAAATAAGCGCGATAACGTACCTTTGGAGAAGAATTTCTGACGGTATTGGTACGGGTTGTTGTGAACCGAACTAGGAATCATCTTGGATGTTTACAAAATACGCAATATTTAAAAAAAATCATTAATGGTGTTAGAATTGGCCATAGATTTTTTAAATTATTCAATTGAAACAAATTAAAAAAAAAAAGTCTAAACCAATATTTTCAAATGCTTTTAGAAGGTCCCTCGACCTTTCATCATCAACCAACCGAAATCTACATGAGAGTGCATTTTTATGGCGCTAGACGTCGCGCTCTGACAACAACAACAACTCCAAAATCGTCCTTGCACCAATACTTTGCAACAGCCGGTATGACGCCCCCAGAATACGAACCCGTGCTCACCAACATTACGTCCACGTTTGCCATCCTCTCCCTGACAAACGTTGGGGGGCAGAGCAGACGAAGAAAATCGCATGCAATGCCACCCTGCATCCCACCACGTGGGGGCAACGTGGGCTTGAACGGGGATTAAGTTGTGTTCTTACTTGACTTTTACTATAATTGATTAAGAATTTTGAATACAAGATTACCGCAATCATTCGCCGATGTGCCCACCGAACCCCATGCTACCCCTCCGGCACAGTCCTGCTGACGAAGGATCCACCACAAACTCAAGGAAACAGTTTCCACATCGCTTTGTTGTTGTTTTTGTTCTTGTCCTTGTCTGGCGACTGAGCAGCACACCGAACCGGGCGGCTGCAGGCCACAGTCGGGATCGGGAACTATTCCTGGTTCCAAGTTCCAAGTCGTCGGTGTCGTCGAGCGGTACTAGTGCCCAATTTTTTTCCCGCAAGTGATCCGTGATGGTCGTTATCAATCGCTACCCGGGCGGACCGGCGAACGTGGTTACGAATCCGTGGTTCCGGACCGGACGCCAGCAGGCCGGAATCGCCCAGCTGAACTGTTTTATCAGTGACGTCGTGCTCGGCGAGCTGAACCGTGGCCGAGTGCGTGCGTTCCCACCGGAACCGCAAGCCGCCTACCGGCAGCGACGCTCCCAACTCAACTGGAATGGTTCCGCCGCACTGCGCCTGCAGGGTAGGCAGCACGACAAGCAGCAGCAGTTCCTGCTCAGTAACCTGCAGGCGCAGCTCGCCTACGAATACTACCAACAGCTGGAATCTACTGCAATGGCCACCACCACCAAGCCCAACTGGACCAGCGGCCAGCAACGACAGCACAACCGGCCTAATCCGGCCGATTTGTTGACACCGTTTTTGTTTGTCTATGTGCCGCTTATTAATAACGTGTCCTTCCCCCCACTGCCAACTGCGATGAGTACGAACCACCACATGCAACAACGTCAACAACAACAACAACTACAAGCTGCCAACAACGTTTTCCCGACCAGGTTAGCGAGTGTCCTTTGTGTGTCTTTTTGTGTTGTGATGTGTTTTTGTCTGCATAACATGTGCTTATTTTTCGGATTTCGGACAGTGCAGCATCCAAACCGGGGTCGTGTGGATTTTGGGGTTTAGGGGCGTCGGTGCGCAGTTTTTGAACGCAACTCTGCGATATAAACATAGAAATACGCACAATTTTTTAACACGTGGGCTAGCGAAACATTGCGCTTCGTTGCGTGTTTATTTTATTTTGTGGTTTTAAAATGGTTACTGTTCTTTTGAATTTTGCTAGAGTATAAATCGAGAATTGCTTTTTTAAATTTTAAATAGTGATTTGAATACAGTTTTGTAACTTTGTCAGAATAACTTATGAAAAAATGAACAATTTATTATGTGTGAGGGGAATACATTCAATGTTTACATTTGTTTATAGGACCCATTGAAAATAGCCCAGAAATTAGTCTGTTGGCTAACGTGGTCAAAATCCGGGTTTCCCCTTGTCCTTGAATCAAACAAATTCCAAATTTGAGCTTGATCTGACCACGGGAACCCCACCCGCTAAGCCCTTGGAATTTGCATGGAGAAAACAGTCAACATGTATGGAGCAAAGCTAATTTGTAAATTTTCTATAGATATTTTTTTTCTTAAAATTTTCACATCAAAAAATCAAACCATCCACATTAACGACCCCCGGGTCTTTTGTGGTCTCTATTGCAAGTTTCTGCTCGAACCTAGGAGTCCGAAGGCTTGAATGGGGAGAGCACCTAAACGTCTTTCTACTCCAAGGAACCTTCCACCCCAGTGTTTGAACTGACGACCTTCGGATTGCGAGTCCAACCGCCGCCAGCGATTCCACCGGAGTAGGCTTGTTTTGGTGTGTTGTTTGTACTTATGGCATGGAGACGACTCCTACACCTGGAATGACTTAACGGCCTAACAACCAAGGCCGGGACCGACATTTTACTTCCTCATCCGATGGAAGGTTGCAGCAGATGGGAATCGAACTCAGAATCATCCGCTTACAAAGCGGACAGCGTAACCATTCGGCCACGCACTGCCACATTCTATACATGTATCTGTCAAAAGCGTTGTAGATATTCGGTCCTTATAATTTCTTGAATATTGGATCTTCATTAAATCTGGAAAAACTTTCTCGAAGATGCCACATTTTTAGGATGTTTTCTCAGAATGTTATTAACGTTTTAAAAAGTTATTTTCCCATACAAACATTGAGGGCTTACCGTGGTAAGAATTATCCAAGTGATGGGCCAATCTTTGATTTTAGGGGGTAGCCCCGAGGTAGCCCGGATTTGGACCACACTACTGTTGGTAGTAGACGGTTAAGTCACATTTCTAATGAATATTTTTCTTAATATTTTCATGACTGATCACATATCTTCTTCCAAAACCTTTTTAAAGATATACCATTCTCCTAAATGCATACTTTAAAAACGATGTAAATCTTACTTAAGTTCATAGTGAAATTAACAGCTGTTAACAGTGATGATGTACTATTTTATTTTGAAATATTGCCTCTGATTTTGTTGAAAACATGGATATACTTATAAAAGGCGGTTTCGCATTTTAAAGATGAAGTTACACATTTATCCTGATTCAAAAAATTACTCATTAAGAAAGGAATTTCAAACTTTTTTTCAATTATTTATTTGATGTTTTCTAATTTTTATTTGATGTGTTCTAAAGAAAATACTGTTTTCGTATCTGTTGGACTCATCCAAATAGCTTAGATGTAATTTTCGAAGTGAATTGTAATTTTTTATCATGTTAGAAAGAGTTTATATCAGTGTTGGAATTCGAGCGAGAAGAAGGAAAGCATTTTTCGTTCGCGAACGAGGTAGAGAATTTGTAGTAGTTTTCTCTTCTCGCTCGCGCTCGCATTTTTGTGCTAGCCGTTCATCTCAAGCTAGCAATTTGTTTATCAGGCTTATGAATGCGAACCAGGCGATGGTGTAGAGGTGTAATTTTAATCGCTGTGTTATTTTTTGTTCGTTTCTAACACGTTCAACTTCTCGCGAACGGGCAATTCTGGTTCGCGAAAAAGCCCGTTCGCGAACAGAGGAGAGCACGGGAAATCGGTGTGTTTCTCTCAGCAGCTCGAGGCTCGTGGCGAGAACTCGAGAGAGAGAGGATTTTTTCTTGCGAGAGCGCGATAATACCAACACTGGTTTATCCAGGTTTTTAAGCAATGATGGCGTTCGAATTGTGAACGTCCGAAATGTCAGAATCACTCAGTAGCAGGCCTGCAAAATGTTTCCAACCCAGCGTACACATGAAGCAAACGAAAATGTCAGTTCACTGCTAGCATGTGAATGTAAGCCTACTGTGTCCGTTCAACCACTGCCGCCTGACTCGTGCCGGTCGGCTCCTGGAGAATGAGAGACGTGAAAAAATGAGCTACACTCACTCAATTCGTGTCGTATGACTGACTTGTAAAATCCTCTCTAAACACTATTTTGACTATTTTTAAACAATTGAATGGTTCTAGACTGTGCAAAACACTTAAACAACCATAACTTATATTCAAAATTACATTTCCACGCATAAATACCAACTTTTTGTGTAAAAACTTGTTTCTTTATGTGTGTGCGTGCAACGTCGAATGAGCGTTGGTCGACTACTGCCTCGCATTGCAGCTGCTCAGTGAACTAGGGCACTCACGACTGAGTCGGGTTTGTTTATGTCACGGTCTTGCGGTTCAGTGAGTGGACCTGAAAAAATCGTGTATGCGTCGCCGATTTTCGCGTCAGGACCCCTGACATTTTCAGCTCTGCTCAGTAGCACCAACATTAGAAAAAAATGTGGCTGTCATGCCATGGCACACGTTTTTTTCGTAATGTTGGTACCACTTCATAACTTTGACATTTCGGGCGTTCACAATTCGAACGCCATCTTCGCTTAAAAATCTGGATATCGATATTTACTAGGGCATTATTAGAGAAAACCCAAACTTGAAACTAGGAAAATTAAATCAGAAATTGATAGGAGTTTTTATGTTTAATTGATATTTTTATGGTATTACCTTTTAATCAAAGACGCATAATTCGAAAATCTGTATTTTGTAAAGGGATTTTTTTGAAACGACATTGCCTTTTTTCACAAAAGTGAAAACACCGTATTTTATGTATGTTTTTTTCATGTCTTGGACAAAGTTGCTTGACCTAACAACTTTCTAGAAGAGAGCAACATTCCCAAAAAAATATTCCTGGATGGTTAGATTTTCAGAATCACTCGAGTCGTGAACCACCCTAATTTTCAACCAAGCCAAAAGCTGTCCCTCTTCAAAAGACGCTTGAACCGCAAAGCTTCAGCACTTTTTTTGAAAATATTTTTTCCTCTAAATTTTGCGTTGAATGGGCAATGGATGGCCAATAGGAGACCAGAGATACCCCCTGGTTAAGTTCTTTAGGTAATAATAAGTAACTGTGCCAATTTGAGTCAAATCGCTTAAGGTTTAGGTTTCTTTATGGGTGTAGAAGTTTGTATGGGATAAGCAGAAATTTCAAAATGTCACCAAAAAGGTAGCGTTAAATGTGTCGGATCATTGTCAAGTGTAAGATTCTTATGTAAAATTTTGTGACAAACAACTGAGTAGAAGATCGCAAAACGATATGGTAACTCATATCATATTGACGAATCATCAGTGATTTAAAGAAGACGTTTTGTATGATTTTTTTTTAAATTTTACGATCTACAGAGACACTTAAATTTTAAACGATTTGGCTTAAGAGTACGGACCAATGCCCTTTTAAAACTTGAATTTTACTAAAATAAAACTGATAAGGCTTAAAATTGTCTTGGTTATGATTTGGGGACGAACACTAAAATGGGTTTTTTGTCGGAATACTTGATTTGGCATAACAGAACAATTTTGATGAGCACTTAATTAATACATATTCTCATTTTTCACGGCCTGAATTAATTTTCTTAGAACGTTTACGAATTAAAAAAAAAAACACTTTAAAACCATTCGCTTTTCAAAATATTTGTCAAGTTTGTCAGTTTGTCAAAATGTTATCAGCGAAGCAAAATTTATATTTTAGAACGAAAAGTCATTGCAATGATGGAAATCAAACTAATAGTTGAATTAATCAAAATAACAGCGCCATCACATTTAACTAAACTGGTCCATGCTCGGCTAGTAGTGCAAGGATAAACTTAGTGCAGCATATAGCAGCAGATGGTGTCACCAGAGTGTCCAGTCAACGACAAAGCGCTGCCGCACCGCACGATATTTGTGCAGTCAAGTGTCAAAGGACACATAACACGAGAGCATCGACGACACACCAGGAATTTTGCGGTTGTGTGGTCCATTGCGGAAGCTTTTTCGAGCTCTCCGTTCAAACGAATTGACATTTGATATTGGCGTTGAAATGAGAGAACTTTGACTTTTATTTGTTCCGTTTGATTACTGAACGATTTGGGAAACAAATTCAAAAAGTGCTCAATCTCCTAAAGCTAACTCTCTCTATTTTCTTGTCGATTCAAGGAGCTCATCTTGTCAGTCCTGGGAAACGCATATTAGCGGAACCCGGTCGTCTAGACGGTAAAATTGATGTTTTTGTTGTGTGCCACGTTTGTACCCTCGTGTCTTTGTTTTGTCTCGCGACCTCATCGTCATCAGCGTTTTTTTCCCCGCAAACGAATATCCTTTTTTTCTTTCTTGAACGAACCGTGCGTGGGTGAAAAATAGAATAGCTAAGATTTCTGTAGTGTTATATTTTTTTTTAGATTGAATTGAAATGATAATTTGTATACATTTTTTTGCTTAAGTTTTGAAACAATTTTTTGAAAATTTTATCTAAAACCAAAGTTCTAATTTTCCTAAATGAACGGTAAACCTCTAGATTTGATGAGACAGCTCAGATATTTTGTATTCAAGATAACGACGAGGAAAGCTTTGGTGCTGTTGTTTCTATTTTGTTTGCTCATTGGCTGGCCTTTCAGAAGGGTATGGTCGTTTTATTTGAACAATGTTTTCTATAACATAAACTCTGGCCGTCAATGATAACAATAATGGGCTTTCTACTTTTTTAGCTTTTATGTTAAGAAGGTTGATTAATGAAAACAATTATCATTTAAATATAAACTTTCAAGGCCATTGCTATTGTTTTAATTTACTTTTCTAATTCCAAAGTCTGGAATACCGCCAATTTTCCCGACATTTCAATTTGCTGATTTTTTACGATTTAAACTACTGTGAAACTTTTGAGAGAAACTTGATTGCAGTCTAACTGTTGACTATATTTTCGGAATTTTGAAATGATTTTTAAATTTGTATTTTAGATTCGAAAGAAATTTTGTCATTTAGTTCTTCCATAAAAGTGTTCATACAATTTTGAGGGCTGGTCATACAAAATGGGTATGAGAATGTATGTAATTCGGTTACTTGAGAAGGAATTTCTGATCAATTTTGTGTCTTGGGTGAAGTTTAAGGTTATGATATGATTAGGACTTTTAGGAATAAATAGGTACACGGAAAAGAAATTTCAGATTTTTTTATTTAATTTTTTTATCACAGAAAATTGTATTCCCAAAATACACATTTTTTAATATGTGTGTTTTTTTTTAAATTTATTCTAGTACCATCTTTTGAGCCAAAGTGCCCGATGGTGCAAAAACTGGTTCGAGAAATCTAAGTTTTGAAATAAAATGGATTATTTGTTTTTTAAACATTTTAAAAACCGATTCGAATTTGCACTTGTCATTTGATAAATTAAAATAAAATGTACCGTTCTTATAGCTTAACTTAACTGTTTGGTATGTATAATCGAATTCTTTTCGATTTTTTTTTGCATTTTTAAATACTTGTTGACAGAAAAGCAGATCTGTTTTTTTTTCTGAAAAGCTGAGAAAATTAATAAAAAAAAATAAAGGGAAGAAAAATCAATTTGCGAAAACGGAGAGACAATACAATTTATTGCTTTGTTTCAGTTGAAAAAATTAAGCACAAAAGAATTTAAATATTAGTTTATATTAGCCATATTCAACTCTTTTTCCCTGATAAATATCATTAAACATATTATTTTCTTATACATTTGACCATTTGAAATTACATTGATCATCTAGTGCTGTTTTTTTGTTGATAATATAATAATTTTGACTATAAGTGATTTTCAAAAAAGGTTCTTGTTCAAAAAAGTAAAAAAATCTTGAAAAGTAATAAGTTGTGAATTCATTTAAGGTGAAGCCGTTAATCATTTGCGAAGAAAATTAATCATCACTATAAAAAATTGTGTATTAAATTCAATTTAACGAATTTCAGCACCAAAAGGAATCAGCATGTGCTGGTTGTTGCCTTCTTGAAGCCACTGAAGGAATTTTTGATCGAAATCAATTGTGTTTCAAAATTTATATAATTTTGTGGCACAGTCATTGACGTCCTAGTTGGCAATCATTGATTAATGACGATTTCCATAACTTAACAAGGAATGGGATAATCGTTGCCAAAAGGAATCAGCCTGTGTAGGGCACTATTCTAAACAACTTGTTGAAGGAATTTTGTCAAAATATAGAAAGCGACGCAAAATTTAAATCTTTGAAGGAAAAATCATGACAATGATGGAAGTCTTCACGTTAAAAATTCAACAAACATTCTTATAAAAAAATAACTTAAAAAACATTAATAGATTTAAGTAAACAAATAGTTTTAAATAATGTTTTATGAAAAAAGCAACAATTATTATGATGTTTTTCAAAAAAGATAATAACGCTATTTTAAACCTTATTCGACATATCAAAAAAATGTATAAATATGAAAGGTGTAAAATCTGACAGTGTAATGTTGCCAGCAAAACATGTTATAAATTGAATAATATTATTTTTTGACTTCAACCTTGGTTGAAAAAAAATAATTACACCTAAAAAGTGAAAATTTACTCATTTTTAGAGGTCAGATTATCAATTTTTCTGACATAAAAGATGTACCGTAAACTGGGGCGACTTTGACAGGATTTCAATTATTTTTGGAATATTTCCCAACTGGAAAAGTTTTTCTCAAGATTATTATTTTTAAAACATGTACTGGGGTAGGGTAGGCCACACAAAGTCCATGCACTATTTCTGAAAAAAAAAAAATTTTCTATAATGTTTAGAAAAATAGTTACGTTAAAAATTCTCATTTTAAATTTCGGGGTGACTTTGATAGTCATAGTTTTTCTTGTTAAAATCAGATTAAAAGTGTTCAAACATTATTTTTACGTTGTATGTACCATCACATGCCGGGACCGTGGTGTAGGGGCAAGCGTGATTGCCTCTCACCCAGTCGGCCTGGGTTCGATCCCAGAAGGTCCCGGTGGCAAATTTTGAGACGAGATTTGTCTGATCACGCCTTCCGTCGGATGGGGAAGTAAATGTTGGCCCCGGTCTAACCTAGAGGTTAGGTCGATAGCTCATTCCAGGTGTAGGAGTCGTCTCCCTGGGTCCTGCCTCGGTGGAGTCGCTGGTAGGCAGTTGGACTCACAATCCAAAGGTCGTCAGTACGAATCCCGGGGTGGATGGAAGCTTAGGTGTAAAAAGAGGTTTGCAATTGCCTCAACAATCAAGCCTTCGGACATCAAGTTTCGAGTAGGAATCCCGTAATCGGGAACGCCAAGGCAATGCTGTAGAGCGAATAATTTGATTTTTTGATTTGATTTGTACCATCACTAAGGTTGCTGACATAGTTTTTAAGGACAAAAAATCGCTGTTTATATTTAGTTAACTAAGTTCATGAGGTTTTTAACAAAATTCATGTTAATTTTAGGTAAATTTTTTAAAAAGTCGAAATTTTGCCTGAAATTTGTCAAATCTAGTATTTTTCATAAAATTATCGATTTACATTGCCGTTTAAACTGAGTTCAAAGCACGAATCACAAGTTTTCACATTTTAAATGAAATTTGTTCAACTGAAATTGCCTATAAATTTGGAGATTTTTTTGAATTATGTTTCAAAACATGTATTATTTAATATTTACAAAATTATTTTACCTTCTCCTTGTGGAAAATTGTCCAACAAATCCGAAAATGCATTCCATTTTCCGATTCAAAATCATGTTCATTGAGAAAATCATGACACTTTGAGAAGTTTCGAATTATGTCTATCATCAACATTTTCTTTCCTAGTTAACTAACTTTTAAAACTTTTCAATTTGTTATGAAAAGTTCTTCTTGAAGTACTTTGAGTACTTCTCATCCACGGTCAGTATGATTCCAAACCATTCCGTACGTATTTAATTTGTACTCTTCACATTCCTACACATTCCTAGACGTAATATTACTATGATTTTTTAACTATGCGTTTGTACAAAACAAACCATAAATCAATTTTCATAAAAAAATAATTTCGACTCGATAATCCGAAGATTCAATAATCCGTAGATTCGACTACGCGTAGTTTGATAAATTCGAAACATTTTAATATTAAATAATATTTTATTTTCTGATTCATAACATGAAATTCGAGTTCAGCGACCCCAAAAAGCAAAGCAAAGCAATCCACTTTAACGACCCCCGGGTCTTTTGTGGGCTCTGTTGCAAGTTTCTGCTCATGTCCTATGCGTCCGAAGGTTATGTGGGGTGAGTCACCCAAAACCTCTTTTACACAAATGGACCGACGTTTTACTTCCCCATCCGATAGAAGACCAGGAGGATAAGGCGGGAATCGAACCCGCGCCCCATAGCAATTTAAGGATCGGCAGCCGAAGCCGCTAACCACCGCGCCACGAGGCCCTCAGCGACTCCATGTTAGTCAAATTTAAGAAGTTGATTGTCTATCATCATCGCGGTGTCAGTCGCCATCTCAGCTTACATATTTCCAGATCACCTTTGAGCATTTTTGTAAAAAAAAGTAAATCTTTCCCAGTTCCTGAGGGGAACACCCTTGAAGAGTATCGGGGCCGGCATTTACAAAGCGGATTCAGTGGCAGTTTCATTCTCAACTTAATGTTAACATGTTAAGGTTAATGTTAACATTCCATAGGTCGCCTCCCTAAGGTGTCGTGATAAGGTCCAGTTTGTGACGATACACTACCTTCCCTTTACTAAGCAATCGATTCCAGAAGGGAAAAGATCACCAGTTGTGTTGGTCCGAGCCGGGATTTGAACCCCGATCTACCGCTTACGAGGCGGAAGCGTTACCACTGGGCTACGTGGCTCGGTCAATTTCACTCATTCTTTTTATTTTTCAATATCCATGATTCAAACGTAATATAGAAAATTAAGCCCAAAACGGCCACATTCCACCTAGTCCATGCATAAATACCACAATCGCTGGCGAATCCTTTTTGCTTCCATTGACGAAGCACTCTCACACACAAAGAAAAAGCTCTCCGCCGGCAACAAAAAAGAGGAATGACCTGGTGAAATCAAGCCCCACCACCCTCCCTAAGTTCTCCATCCCTTTTCTGTGGGGGTGGCGGTAGACATAACGAGAGTGAGGTGTAACAAAGTTACACACAGCGCGCGCCTAGTGGCAATGACCTTGCCGAGCTTTCGGTGCTTTGACGGTGGGAGTTTGGGGGGTGGAAGTGAATTTGCTTTAGTCTAGCCAGGATTTTGGCTAGGATATGGGTTTAATTGATGGTGGAGGTTGGTTTTTGGGTGATAGTTGAAGGATTCATTTGGTTACAAAACTGATAACTGAATAACTGCTTCTTCCGAAAAAACTCTTTTATTGACCAAAATCAACCCAATTCAGGTGACTTGTTAATTTGCCTCTCGTTTAGCCGAGCCCACACGCACACTCAATTTACGAGATTAGGCCGGCGCGGTTCATCACTAATGACCTACATTTCCTCTCTGAAGAGGGGGGTGGCCACCGGCCACAGTGATCATTCCGTTCCGCATCGGTGCCTTCCTCAGTCCATCATCATCGCCGTCGTCATCGTAGCACAAGTTGTTTTGAATATAAAAGTTGTTTATTTTCCCAGCTCATCAGTTAATTAAGATAACCTTCATTATGGAACAAAAAAAATATTACATTTGAAATCTATTTTTAAACAAAATTTATTTAGATTTTAAAATATTTTAAAATCAGCAATTAAAGCTAAATTTCATCTGGATGACCATTGACCAGTTGAGGGTTAATGCTATAAAGGTTGCTAAATTTATTAAACAAAGGAAAAAAGGACCATTTATCATATTAATCGAGTCAAAAAGGTACCGCTGGAAGCGAGTCCTTAAAGCAGAGCAGCTGTACAAAATGGCAACCGTTTCTTGCCTGCAAAAATTGTCAAGGTGTTTTCGACAAAAAGAGAAATGATTCGCGCAAGCAGAATAACAAAAAAAATGACTATTTCCACCATCAGATCTCTCGATACCGCATTGGAGGTTAAATAACTCTACACGTGTCAGTTTATTTATACACCTGTCTCCTTTCTCTCGCTCCTGTGAAGGGAAGTGTTGGTTTTTTTTTGTTTATTTCTGTGCTTGACCAATAAAAGTTTAACCATTCAGCATCAGCTTGCTACTTAGTAGTCATTTAAGAAGGGGGAGATAATCCCACCTTGCCCGTGCGAATTGAGGCCAGCACAGCTGTTTTGACTCAGAACTCTGCTGATGATGGTGATGATCGACCGGACGAGGACTGAGCACCACCTGCCGCCAAGATTGTGTGGAGGTTTTGTTTGATCCGTTATTTGATAAATGGTTTGCAAAGTGAAAGTCCTGTTGGAGTTAAAATTAACCTTTCGGAAATTTTGGTTAACCTGTGTTGAACTGTTTAAAACATCTTGTTCAAAGTTTACTTTTCTCTTTTTATTTTTGCTATGATACTTTATGATATTTACATAATATTTCAATATTGGATTAGGCTGGTACAAATTTTATTGAACATTTTTGCTCCCCCTCCCCCGCCCCCTTTTGAAATTTCAATGGGAATTTTATTGGGTTGATTTAAAAATCCATCGATTTTTTTAAATTTTTGATGTTTATTAAATATCGCAAAAAGTTTTTTTTATGAAATTTTTGTTTTTGTCAATATTTTTGCCTTCCCCCCTTGACCCCGGCCAGAGTCGAGGGACAAACACTTTGAAAAATATAAACATCGACCTTAAAGGTTCAGAATAATGATTTCATCGAATGACAATAAAGTTAAATAATTATTCAGATATTTTTTTTTAATATTTTTATGGCTTGATGAATATTTAACTTTTTATTTTGCTCTAGAATTAACTCTTTTAATTTTTTTTGTTCCAAAAAACCTATTACAGTGTACTCTCGCGTTGTTGATATTGCAGGGACCGTCGAGAACGGGAGTTATCAAATTATACATTGAAAATCAAAGCAATCTAAAAGGGACTGAAAAAATTATTGACAGCTGGAACAATATTGATATCGAGAAGATCGACAGCAGAAGATTCCACTGTTTAAGGCCCTTTTGAAATTTTAGTCGTATTTTTGATATTTAAAAACTATTATTTTCAAAAGATGAGAAAACTATTCTGTCACGATGAAAAAACCTACCTATTTTTGGTACCTGATCTGTACCAAAATAACAAAATCGAATAGTAACACTTTTCAAAATAAATGTCGAAATGTTCTACATTTCCGCACTGAAATGGATGCTGAAAAGTTGAACTTTTCAGAACTTGTTTCGAAAAGTAATACTTTTCAATATATTATATATATTTTTCAATATATTATTTTGATTTAAACGGTTAATTGACAAAATACATGAACATTTGGCTCATAATTCCACTCAAAGGGTGTTTTTAGGAATTGCAAAAAATGTTGTATGGAACTCGTTGCAAAACTTGATTTTTTCAACACTTGTCGTATTTATCCAACTCGTGCTGAAAAATCTTCTTTTGCCAACTTGTTGCATAAACTACTATTATCCTGGATTTTGTAACATTGAAAATTTCATCAATGCAACGAAAAATGGATGAGGAATCCATTTTTTTTTTACTTGAAAAAAGGTTTTTTTCGTAAAATTTAACAGAAAAAGGCTGAAACTAAAAATTTTGATCATCTCATCAAAATTCCACAAAAGAGTATTTCTCTGCCAAGAAATGAATTTTATTTATGTTTTATGAATTGGCTCAAGCCTTTTTGGGGGCCTTCCCTATGTCCAAAGAAGCCATTTTGTGTCATTGGTTCACCCTTAGAAGGCTCCATACAATTTTGGCAACTGTTCATACAAAAAAAATGGCACGTTAATATGCGAAAATCTGTATCTTATAAAGGAATTTTCTTAATGGTTTGGTGTCTTTTACAAAGTTTTAGGTATTGATGAGGACTACCCTGAAAAAATAGCACACGGAAAAAAATTGAGCGATTTTGTCGTTATCTTTTTGAACAAAAATTAAATTTTCATTCTCAAAATCCATATTTTTCATATTTGATTTTTTTTATTTGTTTAAAAGTTCGAAAATTCCCAACTTTTGAGACTTATAAAAGTAGGAATTCAAAATTTGTCGCCGAGGTAGGGTAGAGGACCCAGTTTTCGCCCTGCTCCAGTTTTCGCCCACCTACTGGATTTAATCTGTATTTGGCAAATTTAAATCATTTTTTGGTTGAATTTATTGTGCAGGTTAACATATTCATTTATTTCTAGTACTAATTGAAACTTTCCTTATTAATTTATATTGTTTATTAAGTATCTATAAGCTTTTCAAAAAAAGCTTTACTGCAGCTGCCATATTTTTTTCAATTTTGACTACAGCGGATAATAATGTTAATGAGGGAAAACAACTCATTTTGTCCGAAAATAATGTAAATGAATAATTCATTAAATTACTGGATGTCTGAATTTCATGATAATCTATTGATTTACCTGTTTTAAACGTTTACCAAAGGTTATTTCAATAAAATAATGTGGGCGATTTCTGGGGTCATGAAAAAACATTCTATCCAATTTTCGTCCAGGGCGAAATCTAGTATTGTGTTTTCAGATTTTATCTAGAACCAGTTTTCGTTTACCATAAAATATTATCTAATCGCAGCGAAATGTGCTTGAAAATATATTTGGAACATTCTAGATTATTTTTTAAGGTTAATTAATCATTATTATTACTTTCATTCATTAGGGAGTTTTGGTTTAAACATCAGTTCAAAAATTAACCTAACCTAAGATATGGGACACCTAGTTCAAATGTAGTAAAAGTTTACTGGTACAGAGGAGAATATATTAAGCAGAGGATGGAAAAGTAGTTACATATGTGCTTTAATAGTTTCATTAAGAGGTACTCGAAGTTTTATATTGAGTCAATTCGGGAGCGAATGGCACATAGGGTTTAAGCTCCCCTTACAAAATCAACAACAACATGGAGCTAATTGTAACTGTGTGCCCTTTTCTTGGGTGAATAGGGACACATGAGTTCTATCACAAATTTTGATTTGGTCATTTTTTTTTAGTTAGAGTGAGTAAATGTTTTGGTTTTAGTTAGAATATACATAGAACCTCAAAATTAGTAGGATATCTGTAATGAAAACACCTAGGGTTTTTTTTAACTTCAATTTATTTTACGACAAAAATTGTGCACATCAATGAAATTGAGCTTCGGGAACATGTTGTGTATCAATAGGAGACCATATTTGCTTAGCTTAGTGTCATAATTTCATTTGATTTCTTGATTTTTGTCGTGGGCGAAAACTAGTTCCAAGGGTGGGCGAAAATTGGATTTAGGGGGCGAAAATAGGCTCTTCAGAGCACTTTACTAAAACGCAAAATTTTATCAAAAATGAACATGTGAATGATAAAAACCTTGTGGAAACTTAAAATCAAATAGTTAATCATCGTTCTACAACAAATTGAACCAAAAACCATAAATTGTCATTAAATTCTCATCAAATTTCCTAGATTGCCACTATAAAGTGGGCGATTTCTGGGTCCTCTACCCTATTGGTTTAAAAAAATGCTTTTAGAAAAAAAAATTAATAATTTTTTTATACTTTAGTTTCATATGATATCTTATTTGCAATCGAACAGCACTTAACAATTTTTGATAAACTATACGTTTTCAAGATATAGTGACCTGAAATTTTATGTTAACTGAAAAATTACAAGAAACAAACAAATTTAAGTTTTTAAGTCTCATCCAAAAACTTCTTCATTTTCTAATGTCAATATCTTAGCAATTTATATCCAATCCAATTTTTAATGTTGAAAAATGGAACATTTGAGAAATGTTTTGATCCTTTTGAAATAGTAGTTTATGCAACTAGTTGCAAAAAGAGGATTTTTTTCAGCACGAGTCGTACATTTATCCAACGAGGTTCACCGAGTTGGATAAATACGAAGAGTGCTGAAAAAATTAAGTTTTCCAACGAGTTCCTTACAACATTTTTTGCAATTCCAAAAAATACACACTGAGTGAAATTTTATGTCAAATTTTCATGTATTTTGTCAATAAATCGTTTAAATCAAAAAAATGTTGAAAAGTGTTACTTTTCGAAACAAGTGCTGAAAAGTTCTACTTTTCAGCACTCAAATGGGTGCATTTATTTTGAAAAGTGTTGCTATTCGATTCTGTTATTTTTGGTACGGAAAAGTAGGCTATTTTGTCGTTCAAGAATGTCAGGAAAAGTAAGTAGTTTCACGACGGAATTGCAAAAACAATATTTTCAAAATTTTGGAGTCAAGACAAACAATTTAAAAAGATCAATCATTCAAAACTACGCCTTTAGTGAAAAGGAGAAATTCTAAAACGTAAAATAAATCAATATCAAATAATACCAATGAATTCATTATTTTTTAGATCAGTGGTCAATTAATTTGTTGAAAGCTTTAAAAATGCCCTTTTTTATAAATGCAGAAAATAATTCTTTACAATGAACTCAAGACAGTCAAAACATTTTTTTTTTCTCGTCAAAAGTACAATTTTTTGCAACACTGAATTGCTTTTTACCACCTGATTTAAAAAAAGGTGGTGGGGGGGGGGGAGAGGGTTCGACACAGACTTCAAATTAAAAATTATGCATTGACCTAATCATAACATAGAAAATTAACAAATTTGAATCTAGTAACTCGAATTAAATTTTTTTGTATGTTTGATACACATATGTTAATGTAAAATTTCATTAATATTTAAACTAATATTTAAACTTTTTACTGTGTTGATGGAATACATAATCAGCTAATTCAGAAAAAAAATATGGTTCCTACACCAGTTTGAAATCATAAAAAAAGTTCTACATTCATTTGTGGAAGGAGCCAAATAATATCTATTGTAAATGTCTAGAAGATTTAAGTTGTTGATGTTTTTATTGCCTTTATTATCTTTTTTAAGCATTTTCAGCAATTATGTAAAATTTTGTATATATTTCCTATCTTTGTCTTCTGTTAAATATAAAAATATGCATTTTACGCTCTTTTTTTTATTTTTTTTTAAATTAATTTTGCCGCAATCTTCTTAGTCTTAGTGTCAGTTTTGTTATTTAAAAATGATATAATTATTTTATGTCTGAATAAAAAAAATACAAGAAAATTTCAAGAAATTTTGTTGTTTTCAAAAATAAATTGATAAACTTGATAATTATTCAAAAACAGTAGTAAATCATAAGAATTTGAATTGAATCAAAAATCAGTCTAGCATTTTTGTATTCTCTCAATGTCAATGAGATCCAGAATAATGCATAGGAAATAATTGTTAAACCCATAAAAAGCTAGTATAACTTATTTCAATTCCAGTTTTCTCAATTTTTTTTTAATTTTTGATACATTTTAGCACGAGTCGTACATTTATCCAACGAGGTTCACCGAATTGAATAAATACGAAGAGTGCTGAAAAAATCAAGTTTTGCAACGAGTTCCATACAACATTTTTTGCAATTCCAAAAACTCAATGTGTGTCAAATTTTCATGTATTTTGTAAATAAATCGTTCAAATAAAAAAAATGTTGAAAAGTGTTACTTTTCGAAACAAGTGCTGAAAAGTTAAACTTTTCAGCACCCATTTGAGTGCTGAAAAGTAGAACTTTTCAGCATTTATTTTGAAAAGTGTTGCTATTCGATTCTATTATTTTTGGTACAGAAAAGTAGGCTATTTCGTCGTTCAATAATGACAGGAAAAGTAAATAGTTTCACGACGGAATTGCAAAAAATAACATTTGAGCATTAAAAAAGCGCCTTTTAAAAACTTATAACACAAACAATTAATGCAGATTATGCTCGTAAATGGTCTAATCTCGAATAATTTCCCGCACTATCATAAAACATCTTGGCAAAACTAACGGCAGCACCTGACAAACGGTGAAAGGAGAGGGGTGCATCTTTCATCAGCGGATAGCAAGCCCAGCAACCAACACACAATCCAAGATTTGACGGTTTCCCTCCACTTGTCTTACACAAATCTCGTGGAAATTTTCTAACTGTTTCTTGCGCAAATAATCACGGCAATTCTCCTCCAGCAGCAGAAACTGCCACATTTTGTCTATGCTACTGCCTACATTCTTATGCTGATGGTGCAGCACCACCCAACCGTAGATTTTACTGGGGGAGGCGCTGAAAATAGAATAGAAAAAAAATAGTTCGTACCGGTCGCTGCACGTCGTGGGAGGAAATCTTTGACGGTGGGAACTTTTTGCTTTTACTTGTTTTTCTTTTTTTTTCTCCCCATCCATTCATGAACAGCTCCAGGTTTGCTGAAACACGCGAAGCGAAATATTGTAATAAAGCCTTCTCGGGCGAAGAAAATTGGACGCGGTTCGATGCTTTTCCGGAACGGCCTGCTCCGGGACCGGGATGGGTCATTCTTGGCGGAAAAAGGGAAGGGAGAAACAATCATGAAGAATAAAACGGGAACCACGGGTCTAGGGTTGTAGGAGGTCATAGGTGTGTGTGGTGTGGAGTGCAGTTTAGAAAGTCACTGTCATGCTGGATGATTGATTTGATTGGCCTATGAATTTATTCTTGGATTTGTGGTAATCGTTCTTATGAAACAAACATTTTGCTGAATTTTTCTCTGACTCTGCTCACAATTCTTTCTCTAAATTTCAAGAAAAATGTCTAAGGATGAAAAGCTTCTAATATTGTATGAATACGTGTAAGGACGAACCTGGCTTCTTATATTTTAGAGATATGTTCAGTGTTAATTATTGAAGTAAAGTTAAAAATAATTTTCGAAAATGGTTTCTTTATTTCTGCTTCATAAAATAACTAAAACAAACCAAAACTTTCAACCACTTCCGACTGCCGCCGAAAAAACTACCACTACTTTTCCACAATCGCCCATAAAAACCTTTGGCACAGAACGATTTTCAGATCATTTAACCATTCATCCCCGCCCCGGGTTGGACCAGCCACCGAACGAAGCTATTTGTCAGATCGGCCATTCTTTGGCCGCCGGCAAGTCAAGCTCCAAAGATATGAATCGACCGCGGGAGAAAGTCATCGAAGCGTAGAGGAAAATTCTTTTCTCTCTTTGCCAGAAGGGGGTGCGACACCCACCCACCCAAGACAGCGTGGCCACCATCTCGGGGAAGAAATCTGGAAGAAAACGGCAAAACTTGGAAACTCACACAATTTTCATTTCAATAGACGAAAAACCGTTCGTTCGCGCTCAAGTTGTTCGCCATGGGAAATGAGCATCGGTGGCGCGCGCGATGGCGGTCATTATCATTAGCGCATCATCCACCCTCAACCTCCCGGGCGCCCGCCCCACACCCTTCTTTGTATGTTAGCCCCCCTCCCCATGAGGGGGTTCTTTTCACCAATGGTATCAGGTCGTGGAAAAGCTGGTCACATATTTTTTTAAAGATGGCAATAAGTAAAGTTTCTTTAGTGAGAGTTTGAGTTTGTTATGTTTTCACTTTACAATTTAAGGTAAATTTTATTTTTTAATGATTTCTTAAAAAAGTATGTTCAGATTTTTTTTAAATATGTAATAGGGCCGAGAGACAGCATGATAAGGTGTCATTCCGTGTTTGGCAATACTAACTATTTGACATATTTTCTCTCGACAAAAACGTCCGATGAGACTGACTTCATGTTTCTTTCAATTTGTTGAGCGAAAACCAATCTAAAATTTCACACAATAAAGAACAATTAAAAAATTGATGTTGATTTTGGCAAACTGCTTCTTTTTTTCATTTTTATGTTTACCTTTAATTTTTTTTATTAAATTGGTCAAACTAAAACAATGGCGTAAAAATTGATAAAATTCTCTAAAACTTTCCCAAAGAAAGCATGGTGCTATCTTGCCCCTGGCAAAAGATGCAGCGTGTTCAAAACTGGTTTAAAACGTGATTTTCTAGCCAAAAACAAAGGCAGTTTTAAGGATTTTGACAGGAGTAAGATAGCTTCATCTTTTTTCGAGAAAGTTTTAGAGATTTTTTTTTAATAATGAATATGGTGAATATGGAGCCAATTGCACTCGATAATGACATTTGAGATGGGCGTAAGTTATTTAAATATTGTTATATTTTGTAATTTAAAAATTACTGTATCTCGAAGCCGTTGCATCGTATCAAAAAGTGGTCAAAGACAAACTTGTAGGAAATTTGAAGGGCTTTCTGAAAAAAAATACACTGAAAGAAAAATACACGCCAATTGTATGAGAATTTACATTTCTTAAGTTTAAAAGTAAAATTTTAAGGTGATGTTACGATTTTTTTTCTTTCAATTTTTTTTTGTGAAAATAGCCTAAAATGTGACAAAAAGACTCACGGAAAATGCAGGATGGTCTGTCTCTCCTTAAAAAAAAAAAACAAAAATCATTTACTGAAACTGTTTTTTTCAAAAGTGCTCTAAACATCAAAATTTTCAAAAACTGATAGTGAGAGTCGATTCTCCAGACAATTTTACATAAAAGACTTCATATTGACCATTTTCTTAAGTCCAATCCTTGTAAAGTTACAGCGACTTTAACAATAAAAATTGTTTTTTTTTGTGATTTTTGGTGATTTCTATATGACAGAATTGATTTTTCAGTTTCGTACATATTTTTACCGGAAAGCTTGTCCAATTGCCCATAAGTTTGCCTTTGGCAGCTTTTCAATTTGACTCGTTTTAATATTTACGTAAGCTTATTTACTAACCAGGTTTTTATCACACTGAACAAAATATTCTATTTTCAGTGATGAACAATGTAATTAAGCTTATATCTGTAAGCCCATACATCCAATTGAAAAGCTGTCAAAGACAAGCTTTGGAAAAAAAATTAATTAAAATCTAAGACTGACTTCAAGACCGATCAAAATTTCAAATACATTTGTCTATTTTGAAAATCTTATTTAGCATATTTAGGAGTTCCCTCGACTTCGATTGGGATCATGGGGTATAAACTTTGATGAATAATTGCAACAGCCTTCTTTTTTTCGAAGATAGAAAAAATCAAAGAATGATGATTTTTTGCAATTTCTGTGAACTTTTTCCAGACATTTTCCATCATAAGTTCGTTCATGCAATTTTGGCAGATGTTCATTAGGGTGCCCAGAATATGGGACTTTTTTTCAAAACCTCGCTCCACAAGCTGAATATTGTTCCTTGACCTATTTTAGGACTCTGGGCCAAATATGAGCAAAATAGGTCATTATTTACTTATTGATACTCGGAGGTGAAGTTTGTATGGAGAAAATCGAAAAAATGTATGGAAAGCCCAAGTTTCTTACGGTTTTGTCTGCACGGTGCGCTACTTCCATCCAAATATTCTCAAAAGTAAGATTCTTATTGGAAATTTAATGCTCTACAACTTTGTAGAACATACCAAAGCTGTAAAACTTGATCCTGAAAAGTTATTAGCGATTTAAAAAAGTCACTTTTGTATGAAAAACATTTTTTTTCACCAACTTTAGGCTCGGGTATCAATGGGTTAATCTCATCCAATTTCGCTCAAAATTTACACAGATGCTTAAAATAACCCAAAAAACAGTTTTCCGCTTGTGGAGCAGAGGGTCATTTTTTCTGGGCACCCTAATGTTCATACAATTTGTCTTTTATCATATTTAAATATCTGTATGTTGAGAAAGAATATTATGATCAATTTGGTATCATTAGCCGAGTTGTAGAAACTTGATCCCCCGAAAAAAAAATTTTTCCGCTTTAATAAAACATGTTTTTTTAGTTTTTAAACACATTTTTTTTAAACTGGATTCCGATGTGTTTTAGATAACAGAAAATAGCAATTCAACAATGTTTTACTCAAAGTTTAATTAAGAGCGTTCAATTTCTCGTCCACGGGAAAAAATTCCCGAGTTAGAGGGTTAAATATGAAAAAAAATAAGAATAATTGTGGAATGATTTTAATTTATCGTATCATGTTTCTGTGTTCTGAAAAAAAATTTATAAACCAGAAAACCATGTGGTAGGATAAAACCTTAAAAATTCATTGAAAACAACTTTATATTGTCTGAGAGGTGCCCATTATTTTGAAATATTTGAAAACATTGAGTTGCTTTATGTAAAACAAACTCGAGAAGTTAGATTTTTAAGGAAAACCTATAAAGCTTTACTATTTTGTTCAAGAGCTGAAACCATATGACTTGTTTAAGAAAAGTTATTTGTCCTGAAAAACATAATATTCAAACTGGTCACAGAGGCATGTTAAGAGGCAGTATTTGTAAATATTGCTCGGTTTGTTCTAGAGGTCGTATCAAGGTGCTCCGATTTGGATGAAACTTTCAGTGTTTGTGACATGAAGTGGTAGTCCCGAGCATGGGTAAATAACAAGGGAAATGCGTAATAATACCTTTCTCTGGTATCAATACCAAATTTTGGTATTCCTGGACCCTTAAAAATTTGTCTTAAGGATTATGCAAGAGCAAAATGTGGTATCATACCAATTTAAGGTATTGTTTTGATATTGCAAAATTGCAGAATTTGTCAATGGTCGAACACCACATTTTGGTATTATTTTGGTATTAAAGTGTTTTACCTAATTCCTCTGAAACTATGGGAAAATTTTGACCAATTTTGACAAAATAATTAATTTTGCGCTAAAATGATGTCTCAAAGCGAATGCTTTCATTGAAAACCGGAAATTTCAAACTTGATTTTAAACATTTTTGATATACCCCCTACAGAAATGACTTGACATTGTGGAAAAATTTCTAAGTCAGGATGCCACATTAATCTAATCTAATCTAATCTAACACAAACGCAGCCAGTCCGATGAAAGCATGCTGGAAAGTCTTGTGATTAGATAACGCCCCAAGCACTTTTCTTGTCATTATTAATAATTGTAGTACATTCGAGAACACCCGAAAATGTATTACAAAAATTAAAGCGGCCAGCCCTACTGCGTTGTGTTTACCGCAGAGAGGATTCTGAGAACGGATCACATTTCACAGAATCTACAGGGGTGGAAGGATGCGTGGACATACCGTACCAAACGCTCCGATTTATAGTCGCATTGGTGTTGTGGAGGGTGTGTGAAGTGTAATTATATAATATCATTAACAATTTTTATCATTTATCATTTGTTATATAATTATTTACCTTCATACCTTGCTGAAATATTCAAAACTTATATTAATGAAATGAGAAAGGACGGACAGTTAAAGGACAGTAGCAGGGTGGTATAGATTATGTTAAAGTAAACATCTCAAAGACGATTAGAATGTTTGATGGGCAAAAGTGGGAGAAAAGGTTTCTAAGAGGTAGATAGATAAGAACTAAAGAAAAATAAAAGGAACAATTTTGATAGAAATATTGAAACCAATCTTTGAAAAGGATACACTGCATTGCTAATGTTAACTTCCATCCATGACGCTTTCGGGATATAATTAAAAACTTGCTCCTAGAGCTCTTCCTTCGCACGACCAACACTACCGATTTAGTTCATATTGCAAAGCAAATACAGACTTCGATTGCTGTACACACAAAAGATTTTTTTTTCCTTTCTCTGCCAAAATGTAAAAAAGTCTGCAGCTTTTTTAAAAGTCTGTAAGTACCGATTACTCCCTTATGAAAAAATACCCTCTTAGCTGTCAAACACCAACAGCAGAATCCATCTCTTTGGAAGGCAAAGGCTGCTTTGACGGTGGCAGCACGATTCACAGCGGCGAGCACACCATGCCAACGACACACACACACAAGCAAAAAGCCCGTGCCCCGTCCATCGCCGCTGCCCTTTCCAACCCCGCCTCCACCGCACCCTGTCCAGGTTCAGGGAACCCAGGCCCCTCTTCCCGGACGATTGGGCACCAAACCGAAAACACTCCGGCACTGTGGCCCTGCTCATTCCTTCCGGCCAACCGCATTCCACCAACACACTCGCAAAACACTTCACAAACACGAGGCCGACTCCGATAAGAAAAATCTCGACGAAAAAGCGGATTTCACGCCGTATCAGGCCGAAAACCGGTGATACCCCGTACGCAACAAAACTCCAGGAAACCTCCGAGTCGACCAGGCAAAAGTTCCGGGAAAATCGACAAAAAAACACTACTCAAAACACGCGCACGAGAAAATCGAACCGCACTCGACCATCGACGCACTCGAACTCCTCGTATAGGACCATTTTGCTTGAATTCATAAATATTGCCCAAAATTGAGCAAAAAAATTTAAATGGGCCATAGAAGAAGTGTAAAAAATAGTCAATCCTGCTCGTTCCTAATGTAAACAAATTCTTTCGTGACTTGTAACGCATTTCTCTAAGTCAGGATGCCACATTATGGTATTATTTTGGTATTGAAAGGTTTCATCAATTTTCTCTGAAACTATGGATTTTTTTAAATTTTTGACGAGATAATTTATTTTGCGCTAACTTGACTTGAAACCCAAAAATGTAAAAGCTGATTTAAATTTTTTTTGTGAAATACCCACTAATATTTTTTTCAAAAACGTTGAAATTTTTCTAAGTTGGGATAACCAAATACTTTGAAAAACGAGTCAATCAACAGATTATTGAATTTTGGTGAATTTCAATCCAGTTTCATTTTAATAATACTTATTTTTCAATCTTCAGCGACCAAAATGTGCTCTTGGTTGCCCAGTAATAGATGGTAAAATACCATGAAATCAAACCAATATCATGTTTGTGGAAGACCACAGGAATACCAAAATATGATTTTCCAAGGGCGCGGGAATACCTAAAATTAAAACCATGACAATACCAAGTTTTGGTATTCAAGCAATGTTCAAAAATCCAGAAGACCTCAACTTGGTATTGAAATGATTTTATTTTGTGGTATTATTTTACCTTTGGAATAACATGGTATGGTATTGTTGTGCCCTTCCACATACAAGCTTTTGGTATGATTTCATGGTATTTTACCATCTATTACTGGGCAACCAAGGGCACATTTTGGTCGCTGTTATTTGCCCAAGTAATACCAAAATTTGGTATTCCCGTGTTATTTACCCCTGCTCGGGGTGCGTGGCCGAATGGTTACGCTGTCCGCTTTGTAAGCGGATGATTCTGGGTTCGATTCCCATCAGCTGCAACCTTCCATCGGATGAGGAAGTAAAATGTCGGTCCCGGCCTTGGTTGTTAGGCCGTTAAGTCATTCCAGGTGTAGGAGTTGTCTCCATGCCATAAGTACAAACAACACACCAAACCAAGCCTACTCCGGTGGAATCGCTGGCGGCGGTTGGACTCGCAATCCGAAGGTCGTCAGTTCAAACACTGGGGTGGAAGGTTCCTTGGAGTAGAAAGAGGTTTGGGTGCTCTCCCCATTCAAGCCTTCGGACTCCTAGGTGCGAGCAGAAACTTGCAATAGAGACCACAAAAGACCCGGGGTCGTTAATGTGGATGGTTTGATTTTTTTTTTGACATGAAATGAGCTCATGCCAAATATGAGCCCTCTACGACAAAGGGAAGTTGGGTAAAACGGGCTTTGAAGTTTGAGGTCGAAAAAACATAAAAAATCCTAAAATTGCTCGCATTTCCGTAAAACTTCATCAATTTCAACTCTCTTAGATGCATTTGAAAGGTCTTTTGAAGCCCTTCAAAATGTGCTATAGACAACCAGGATTGGTTTGACTTTTTCTCTTAGCTTTTGCAAATTAATGTCAAAAATGGTTTTTTTTTTAAACCTTAATATCTTTTTGCAACAGCCTCTAGCACCCATACTCCCATAGGTCAAAAGATAGATAATTTCACGCGCTTTAAGCCTACGGTATTAAATTTTTGGCCAATCATCGTTTTTCTCATAGTTAAACAAAAAAAAAACAAAACAAAACAACCAATACGTTTGAAAACCCTCCTAATACACTCACTTTGACCATATCAAAACAATAAAAAATGGAATTTTTTCAACATTTTTTAAATTTTTTTGTTTTTTTTTTTTTTTTGTTAAATTGGCAACACTGAAATGAAGCTGACGCTTTACTTTGAGATATCTACAGATTTGGATGAAACCAATCATATGCCGTTGCAATTATTTTTCAAATTGATCTCTGTTCGTAATCGCATTCGCATGGAGATGGTGATCTTGCAGACTGGATTTCGTCATGTATATGTGATGACAAAAATTATTTTCTTTGTTCTAATTGAAGTGGCATCTCAAAAGAATTTTTGAAGCCATTTTTTTTCGTGAAAACGATGTGACACATTAAAATCTTTGCATAAACCACTGTGTTATTGATCATTTACAATTTTTATGCACATCAACGTGCGCTCTAACACCACTTTTTTGTTGAAAAAATAATCAAACACCTGTCTATTTCCCTGTTTGCACTATCACACTAAAACACACACGTGTGCCGCGATGCAACGCAACTGGACAGTTGCGTTGTTTCCCCGCGCTAATCAGATGTGTTACCCTGTCGGAGGTCACACCGATGAGTTGTGGTAACAGAAAAAAAAATCATGAATACAATTGCAAACAACGGACACCGCGGACAAACACACATTTGCTTGCATAATAAGCACGCTGTGACAATGAAAATTGATCATCGCGAACAAAAAAGTTGTGAGTAGCGAAAAAAAGCTGCAAGATAAATAGTACGTTTAGTGAGGTGCATGATATTGAATGAGAGGCATGAAAACACACACACGGTTGTTCATGAGTAATTTGCAAATGTTGAATTGTTAGTGTAATTGAAACTAAGTAATGATAAGAGATTATTTTTTTTTGAAGATTTAATAGTTAAGTTTTAACACAATTTAGTTTGTAAATCATAAAAAAATGATTTTCACATCAAATGAATTGGTTCATTATCTGGATATTACCGCTATTCCCTACTTATTCAAATCGATCGTTGACCAACTTTATCGCCCTAAACTACAACTCTTCATTCAAACGAAACCCCAACACACGCCACGATCGTACGGGAGGAAGCCGTCCGAGTTCACCTATGTGAAGAGACGACCTTCGCTCGCGAGCGCTGCGGAAGGGGCTTGCCTCGTGTTGGTGGTCGCGTTTTTTCCCACTCTTTTATTTTTTCGGTTGAGCAGGTCAGTTGTCCGCGATGTGGTTCACCTGACTGATGGGCTTTGTTCCGCGGCGCGGTCGGGTCGGTCGCCGTCAACTGAACAGTTCGGTGATCGTGATCGCGAGGGCTAAGTGAGTCGATTGGGCTACGATGAGCTAACGATCGTTGACAAATTAGGTTGAAATAGACTGTTTGTTAAGTGGGTTATTTAATTTAGGGAAGGGAGTAATGTTTTGACAGTTGGGTGATTAATTTTTAAGTTTTGATTTGAAGAACCCTTTCAATTTAAATTTGATTTTTTGTTTCCGAAATCGAATCGAATCAGTATCTCGAAAAAGGATTTCTGATTGAATTGGTGTCTTCTGCAAAGTTGTAGGTTATGATCAGGCCTTTTAAAACTTTCCAATACACAGTCACTTTTTTCACTTTCAATCTCAAAAACTTGATTGTGACGAATAATTCCCCGTTCTATTTTTTACCCATTTTTTCAAGTTTCTTTTGTAAGAAAGGCAAAAATGTCCATCGTCTTCCACAACTGGAAAAAAAGTTCTTACAGCTGAGAAAATTCTATAAGTTTTTGTTTTTAAATATATTTTCGGTGAGTTAGGTTGTTGCAAATATTTTTTGAAGTTTATTTAAAAAAATAAAAATTTAAATTACAAGCCATATTATTAACATTTGAATGAAAAAGCTGTTTCAAAATGCTCAGTTGTGTAGCAATCATTAGTTTTCAAAATATCGAAGTATTAACGACTTTTTTTTATTTCGCCGAAAAAAAAACTTTTTGCAGTAGTGTACAACGGAATTTATGCTAAATATGATTTTGTTTGCAGTAAAATGCATTTCAATTTGTTTTCAGTTGATTAGAACACTCATTCTATTAAAATTTGGATGATCTTTGAAAAAAAAATTGCCCCCTGATTTTAAGGCCGATTTTGAAAAATTTTAAATATATTTTTAACGGGCTTATAGCTTTACAAAATAGTATTTCTAAGTAGTACTCAAATTGTCTTCGTCGGCGATATTTTGGAAACTATTTATCTGATTTTCATTGTTATAAAATGAAACCTTTCCATCCCTCGGAAAACAAAACAATTTTAAAGTTACTACACAGAAAAAAATCAATTCTCGAAACCGTGAAGTCAGTTCACGATTATGAGAACCACGAAGAAATATATTCACGTTTATGGTGCAAAAGTTCACGAATGTGAGATCCACGAAGGAATTGATTTTTTTCTGTGTAACTCGAAACCTAATTGAAAAATGGCTTAAAACTTATCAATTTTGAAATAAGATTAGGGTTGACTTAAAAAAATAGATTTTCATTTCGAAATGACATTTAAAGCTAAATAAATATTTCAAGCTTTTCAAGTTGAGTATGTAAATTATTGGAAGAGGGAGTTCGAGTTAGAGTTAATGTTGGATTTTTGATTTTTTTATTCTTCACATCATTACATAGTTTTTTTTTTCTTTTTTTGATTTTTTGTTTAAAAATATGCAGAAGACCGAAGTCTTCGAAAAAGTATTACTTCGGATTATCGAACCACGATTTAGTGGTTATCTTTTTTCAAAGTTGTTGAACTCAAATATGCCCCTAAAAACCGCATTAAGTGGTCTAGTAATTTGGTGTCCAGAATGGTGGCGATGCGCTATTGAGAATATTTATTTGGAAATGAAGCAAGAAAGTAAACACTTAATCTTGCCTTATTTAAAATAAAAAATAATATTATAAGCCTGGATTTGAACATTTTAATGAAAAAGTAATTTGAATATGATATGTGTACTAGTACAGTTAGTTTGCAGTTTTAAAAAAAATGTAATTTTTGACGATTTTATTTTTGCAAAAAAAACCTTTATTCGTTTTATTCGTTAAACCACAATTTATGAGCGAATCATTAAGATTTTTTTTAAAAATAAAACCAATTTAAGGTATTTTTATAGATAGTATTCATCATATTATTTAAAGAAATAAAGACACAGCCTTAACGATGCAGCTTCCAGAGATTTTCTATCTAAAATAGAACGATTTACCTTTGAAATTTGTTAGAAAAAATATTTGTTTCTTTTTAAATAAAATAAGAATTGTTGTTTTTTTACGCTCAACTTTACAGTATGTAAAAAACTAACTTAATCCACCTATGAGGTTGGTGCCTTCCTCACTCTTTTCCAACAATGGGTGATATGTGATATGATGGGTTTGGACAGTGGCATTTTAAGTGGTCATAGCTTGAGACAGGGTTGCTAGATCTTCAATTTTTTAGACACGCTGGAAAGGTCTTTCGATTACCTTACCAACGATGGGTCGGATGATGGATTTAAGTGAGATCCGGCTACAAAAAAACTACAAAAATATCACTTAAGTTGTCATAACTCGAGACAGGGTTGCCAGATCTTCAATGTTTTAGATCTGGATGTATGGGTCTGATGCCACATAGGTTGACTTGTGAATTGTGGACCGGTTCAGATGCCGGCGGATTTTCCGACGACGTAATTCCGGGTTGGTACGAAATTCCAACGAAAAATCTATTCTATCGATACAAATACCCCCAAAACGGTGTTATGCCCACTCCAAAATGTTTATTTAGCAATTCTATGGTAATATATTGACATTTAGTTGAATTAAAAGTTTGCAAAATTTAGTTTAGATAAGTTTTATATAGAATTTCCAGAGTTATATAAACTTTTATACTAAGTAGTTAGTGAACTTTATATTCAATCCAAATTATTTTTTTATCAGTCAAAGATGCCTATTTGAAGTTGGGAGACTGGATTTATGGTAATTTGTCAACAAATAACATTTTTTATGTTAATTTTTCGAAAGGTGTACAAACTTTTTTTGCACCTTTTTTATTTTCGTAATAGTATTTGTTATATAACGTTTTAAAGGATTCATCTTTTCATGAGCTTTTTGTAGCAAAATGTCTGGCATGAGTTTCTCAACAAATGTAGTACTAGGTTTCTGTCAACATTAACTTGTTTAGATGTTTCATCACAATATGTGCATAGTGCCCAAGGGGTATAAATACTTTTTTTTACATTCTGTATATAGAACAAGTATGATATTTCAGTTTGGCAAATGTTTTGAAGTCTCGTGCGGTATAAAATAAAACAAATCATGGTAACATTACAACTAGGAATGTGGACAGAATTTATGTTCGATTTTTAGATAAAATGTGTGATTTCAAATGAAAAACTTAATTATCATCCTTTTTTGAGAAATTCCAAGATTCAATAAAACTGTAGTATTACACAACCAATTTTACAAATGCTTACTTCTGCATATGAAACCTTATAACTTTGATATCAAAGAGACAACTTATTTTCGGTGGTGGCGACAGTGGTGCAAATTTGATTATTTTGTCTTGTCTTCTCTATTACAAATACATACTTTTGTTTGCACGCATATTTTATATACGCACTCCTCAAAACACGGAAAATCTGTCGGCAAGATGAATCGCTTCAAAAAATCTTACCCCTTCCCAAAGCCGACCCCAAGACCTTGACGTCCCACCCACCGCTCGCTCCGTCGCAAAATCCATCCGGTTCACCCATGACTGCCCCCGGGGGCCCAAACCCATCCATCCGCGCCAATGTTCCGAGAGGTTGTACACGCCGGTCATCGGAAAACCGCGTCACAGCCATCTGGCATCTCCGCGCAAATCCCGGCGAGATGAGTCAGTCTAGCGGAAAGATTTTCACGCTTGGAAGTGTCCACTCATTGGTCACCATCGACATGGGTTGGCCGCGAACCTGGCCAAGATCCCACCCTCACCCTCACCCTCACACACTTGACACTTGACTGGGCATCTTCTGCGGTGTGTGTGTGGCCGGCCAGAGCCCGAAGCGGCACTATGACTGACTGAGTACTCAACGAATCGGAAAAGAAGTACTTGCCGGGAGAATCTAGAACTAGAGAAGACACACCGACGGGGCCTTCAAAACGTCTTGGAGCTCGTCGGCTGGACGCCCTAATTGAGAGAATCTCGACCAGCGTCTTGGAAGAGGGCAAACAATGATGACGCGATGGAGAGTCCGGGCTTGGCGGGGATCCGGAACCACGTCATGGGAAGTGACTTTTCCACCTATTATCGTTTGGGGGCTAATCATTTGTTCTGCCATCGTTCCGCCTTACTGTTTTTGCTCTTCAAAGCTAGCGTTTTTCACTGCTGGCTGGGAAGACCAACCAAATGGGGGTCGACTAATGCTAATACTAGATGGGTGTGTTTTATTTGAGAAGGTATTTCTTGATTTTTAGAACATCTTTTTGAAAGATGTACAAATTTCAAGGAATTCATAGGATCACGATTTTGTTTGTAATAGAAAGTCGACATGATAAGTCATTCTGAAGATATAATATTGAACAGGAACTCAGGGTCAAGTAAATTTGCTGTAATTACAATGTACAACTGTACACATTGCTTGATACATTGAGTTCTGAATGACAACTCAACGATTTCTTTAGCTCTGCAAATCCATAATGCTTCACCCAACAACTCACAACTCCGATCGATTAGTAATCCCTTCGGCGTTTCAACAAAACATTCAACACGTTCTACAGAGATACAAATCCGCTCGTACAACATAGTTGTTTGTACCTCAATCCGCCAACCAGCGACTAATCTGCTTTTATTTATTCTTTTTTTTTCCTTCTCTAATTTGCAGGTAATCAAGTCACACCTTGAAGTCACGGAGACACGTGGGGCGCGGGCCAAGAACCCTTCATCGTCAGTTGGTATTAGTAGTTGGTGGTAGCACACTTACGTAAGAGGCCCAACGGCAAGAGTCGTGAAAAAGGGAGCGGGAGTTCGAACTCCCACGTCGTCGCCGAGACCCAAAGTGTTGCATCTCGCAATGCGTTCCTTTTTCAATGTCGATTGAGCTTGAAAAAGACCCAATTCACACCTCTAACGCATGCCTCTTTGGCCAAGCCAAATTGTGCGTTAATTTTAATGTGTATAATCTGACAATCGCGGCGGTTCTTGACATTGAGGGTTGTTGGTTGTTTGGCTGAAGCATATAGATTCGCATAGATCATAGACCACAGCGGCGTTGAGTTGGATTCATTTTCGAGGATCACGCTTTTGGACTTTGGAAGGTTGCGAGTCGGTTTAAGTCTAATAAGCCACATGGTGAATAAGCGTAAAGATGGGTTTAATAATCTGATTCGGTGCGATTGTTTCTGGCAGTGTCAATGATTTTATGCACAGTCACTTTCGAGCTTCCTGGGGTGAGACCTTTTGGAATGGGTTTGATGATCTTGAGTTTTAAAATCTTGCTGTTGTACACACATTTTTAATTCCATATTTATATTTTTTTTTGCCCCTTGATTTTAAGGATCAATTTTGAAAGGGGGCTTTTCTAAAAATATTTTGCAATAATATTGCGAGTTATCTCGTTCTTATAAACATTAGCAGTTCTTAAAAAAAAACGTTACATAATCCACCTTTAGGTGGTTGGTGCCTTTCTCACATTCATAGTGTATAAATAACACTTATTTTTTATCAAATTATTTGGATCCTGTTTCAAAAAAGTGTATCAAAAACACTAAAGTACTTATAACTTTTGATAGGGTTGTCAGATCTTTAATCTTTTGTTGGATTGTTGTTGATTACCTATCCAACGATGGGTCGCATGATAGATTCGGACAACTTTTTCATCAAAATATTTGAGATCCGGCAAATAACACTTAAGTGTTCATAACTTTTGATGGGTTTGTCAGATCTTCAATCCTTTTAACGCGTTGGAAAGGTCTTTCAAATACCTTTCTAATAATATATAGCATGACGGGTTTTCTTACAAAAACCACCCTTTTTACAATCTTCCGAAGTTTAGCTTAAATCGTTTTTTAGCATAACTTTTGAAGTACTTTTCTAAACTTTATAATATTAACTACGGTCTTGTGGGACCCCAAGACGGATCGAATGAGACCAAAACGGTTTAAATCAGTTCATCCAATCCGGAGATAATCGAGTGCATGTTTTTCGGTGCACGGACTCACATCCAGACACACGCACAGACATTTGTTCAGAATTTGAATCTGAGTCGATAGGTATACGTGAAGGTGGGTCTACGAGGTCAAATAAAGAAGTTCATTTTTCGAGTGATTTTAAAGCCGTTCCTTATTGAGGTGAGGAAGGCAAAAATCGCCGTCTGGAATTTGTTTAAAATTTTATTAAACAACTTTTTATGCCACGAGCAGGGGTAAATAACACGGGAATACCAAATTTTGGTATTACTTGGGCAAATAACAGCGACCAAAATGTGCCCTTGGTTGCCCAGTAATAGATGGTAAAATACCATGAAATCATACCAAAGTCTTGTATGTGTAAGGGCACAACAATACCAAACCATGTTATTCCAAGGGTAAAATAGTACCTCAAAATAAAACCATTTCAATACCAAGTTGAGGTCTTCTGGATTTTTGAACATTGCTTGAATACCAAAACTTGGTATTGCCATGGTTTAATTTTGAGGTATTCCCGCGCCCTTGGAGAATCAGATTTTGGTATTCCTGTGGTCTTCCACATACATGATTTTTGTATGATTTCATAGTATTTTACCGTCTATTACTGGGCAACCAAGAGCACATTTTGGTCGCTGGTATTTGCAAAAGAAATACCAAAATTTGGTATTTTCATACCATTTTTAGTGCAACAGTTGCAGTTAGTGAAAAAACGGAAATTATTCATATGCAACAGCCAATTCTACTCACCTGATGACTCCATGTTGTTCTTAGTGATATTCTTCACCACATCGAATGCATTTGTTGTTGAACGTTGAACGTTGATGAACGGCCTGTGCTTGAAGTTCTTGAAGATTCTAAAAACTGGTTTGAAATTAACGTTTAAAAAAAAATCTTAGTGGGTATATAAAAAAAATAAAATCAGCTTTAACATTTTTGGGTTTCACGTCCTTTTTGCGCAAAATTAATGATCTCATCAAAATTTATAAAAAATTGCCCATAGTTTCAGAGTAATTTGATGAAATCTTTCAATACCAAAATAATACCAAAATATGCCATCCTGACTTAGAAAATTTTCCACAATTTCAAGTCATTTCTCTAGAGGGTATATCAAAAATGTTTAAAATCAAGTTTGAAATTTCTGGTTTTCAATGAAAGCATAAATTTTGAGGCATCATTTTAGCGCAAAATTAATTATTTTGTCAAAATTGGTCAAAATTTTCCCATAGTTTCAGAGGAATTTGATAAATCACTGTAATGCCAAAAGAATACCAAAATGTGGTGTTCGACCATTGACAAATTCTGCAATTTTGCAATATCAAAACAATACCTTAAATTGGTATGATAGCACATTTTGCTCTTGCATAATCCTTAAGACAAATTTTAAAGGGTCCAGGAATACTAAAATTTGGTATTGATACCAGAGAAAGGTATTATTACGCATTTCCCTTGTTATTTACCCATGCTCGGGGCCTGGTGAATGTTTTTGTAAATTTTTCCTTTCTTTAAAATATGATTGGCTCTCTAAAAAAAATATCAGCTTCTGAAATATTTTTTGAATATTTATTTTATCTTCTAATCAATTTATGCTTGTATGTCGTATAATTTTACTGAGTTTTTCCATTCTTTCAAACATAACCAGTTCATTTGAATTATTTTTGAAAATTATTTTTTCTCCAAAAAACAACCTATTCTTGATTGTAAATATATTTTTATGAGTTTTTCATTCTTTCGAACATGACCAGTTCTTAAAAAACGACTTCTAAAATATTTTAAAGTTTGTCGATTTTTTCAAACATGGGTAGTTCTTTTAAAAACGTTCGTCACTAATTTTTTAAAGCTTTTTTTTATTCTTTTTTTTCAACTTTGAGCAGTTATTCAAACAAAAGTTCTACCTCTAAAAAATTTCTTAAGTTTTTTATTTTGAAAAACCTGCAAATGAAATATGGAATATTTTTGTGACCAAAATAAAATTAAAAAGGCTGTTTTTTTTAATTCGACCTTTCAAACTTTCGACCTTTTGTCTTTTCGACCTATTGTCCATTCGATCTTTTGGCATTCGACCTTTTGTCCATTCGACCTCGTGTCTTTCGACCTTTTGTCATACATTCGCTCGCTGATACGAACGTATTCGAACTAAAAAGTACTCAACCGTCAAAACTAGTTGCCAAACTGACGTTGACGCTTCAACTCCATTGTTCGACAATTCGTCAGTTGTGTGCTATCTTGTGAGAACGACCATTTTGTACTTTTCGAGAAAATCGATTTTTAAAGTTTGTTGGTAAATAATTTCAAAACTTTGAACGATAGAGCCAAACTTTCTGAAGCAATCGGTTCGTATAATATCGCTTAACAAACGCTCCAAGTTTCAACTAATTTGGTTACACCAGTTAAAAGATACAGTAAATTATGTAAACAAAAATCTGAAAGCACGTGTCACAAGTGTGTTTCGAAAGTAAAATTGTACTACGTGTCACAAGTGTGCACAGAATTCCCATACAAACTAAAATAAGCTCAAATCAGTGGTTTAATCGACTTAATCAGTATATTTTTATAAACAAAAGGTTGCATTGCCTTTAGAAAGTATGTGTGTACATAAATTTGTGAAAAACAAGAAAAATTTTCCACATTTTCCAACAACATGTATGACGTGTCACAAGTGTGCACAATCATTTTGATGATAAAATGGTCCATGTCACAAGTGTGTATTGCGATATCCGGGAAACGGAAGCGAGTTTCCAAAATCGGGTTAAAGCATCTTGTAGTGTTTGTTAAGTATAGCAAAACGTCATCATTAACTCATTTTCGACCAAAGTGGTCTATGTCACAAGATAGCACACAGCTGACGAATTTTCGATCACGTGGTTTCCTTGGTCTGTATATTAGTTAGGTAAGGTGGGTTTTCCAACTGTCAAAATAGTTAGTTAGCAGGAAACCCGCATTTTACATGGAGATTTTTAGAAAAAATTAAATTTTACTATTTGCCGGGCAAATTCCACCTAGAGCGTCCAATTTCCCGGGGTTACAAAATTCCCGGGAAACGGGAAATTTTCAACAAATTTCCCGGGAAATCCCGGGAATTCCCGGGAAATTTGAAATTTCATGAAAATTATTCTAATCCTGTTTCTGATTAATCTTCTGCAACGAAATTGTATAGAACAACAACTTTAATGGTCAAAATGAGTGTGAGGATCAATTAATGGCTTGACTGCTTGTAAAAAATCATGCAACTTTGAGAAAATATATAAACTTTCTAATTTTTAAATCTTACAAATCGTCCCAAATGAACGAAAATATTATTAGTATTTCTGTTCAAAATGATTTTTTGAAATCAAAGTGTTTGGATAGTGAAAATGTATGCTCCACAACCATAAAATTGCTTTTAAATTTGTCTCAGTGACCATAAAGTCAAAATGAAATAAAACTAAAAAATTCAACTTGTGAATAAATAAACAATCATTGAATTTACCTTAAAAATCTATTCTTAAGGCTTTTTAACTTGAAAAACTATTTCATGAAATCACAACTCAATGTTTTCAAATATTTGGAGCGAGTTTTTGAAATATAGTTGCATTCTTTGGGTAAATTTTATATGATACGAAGTTGTTTTTAATGGTTTTTCATGGTTTTATGATATGATTTTAGTTATATGGTATTCAGCCCAATAAATTAATTAGATTAAAATAATTTTGAGCGTTTAAAAGTGGTTGAAATTCAACGATATTTTTTCATATATAACGATCTTATGTAATTTCTCGAATACTAAGAAACAAATTCTTCTCACACAAACCTTTTATAAAAGTTTAATTATATCAGTTTAATTTCCATCCAACTTGTTCGATGTAAAAAAAAGTCAAACAAATCTCAATGTTGATCGTGGCCGGAAGATGTAAATATCTTATTTTCAAATGATATTACAAAAAACATTTAAAAAGGTTGTCAAAAATAAAATAGTTTGTATTCATTCCATTACAGCGTAAGTTTTGTGGTCCAACATATAAGCAAACAATATTACTAGTGGTGAATGCTTCAGTAATAAATATTATCTGAATTAAACCTTGACATGAAATTTGCAGACAAGCTGATAAGTTCAATATGAACAGTGGATGGAAATAAATAAAATCAAATCAGGATCTCCAATTATTATTTTTTGTATAATTTCAAAACATTGGTGCCAAAAAGGTAGGAAAATGTATACTTCTGCTTGTATTTCGGGAATTCCCGGGAAATTTACAAATTTCCCGGGAAACGGGAAATATTTTTTTCCGGGAAATCCCGGGAATTCCCGGGAATTTTTTTCCCGGGACGGGAAATTGGACGCTCTAATTCCACCGGATCATTTTCTGTGGGGTTGTTAAGCATGCCAAACTGAACCAAAATACGCTTTTAAAACACAAATATTTTTTTATAAAATAAACTTAACTAAATACGTTTGAGCATGAGCATGAGCATGAGCATGGTTGACTGCCAATGAGCTGCTACTCCGTTATTGACGGATCAGCTGAAGTTACACAATGAACCAACAGATGAATAGTGGGAGCTAATCATCCTCACTGTATAACCCCTGAAGATCTCTGCTTTAAGTCAATACCGGCGCCCCCCCAAGGAGATGCAGTTCAACAAAGGTAGGAATGTTAGTCCGAAAGTTGAAGTTGCAGACTCATCAGACATAGAGTTTGCCACTCTAAACCTGTTGACACCGCATGAGACCGTTGAATCCACAGCATCTCCTTCAAGCATCACGGGAAGTGGGGGAATTGTGTTAGTAGGGGAAGGAAAGGGAAGGTCAGGATTCATCTTGGTAGATGATATGACCAGAATGTGAAACAATCGTTGCCTTCCGAGCTACGACGCTATGAGAAGGTGTTATCAATCGCGTATTTTTTACTTCTTACCGCCGGCGTGCCATCCGAGCAACGATGCTTTGGGAAGGACTTTCAAAACGAAATGAATTTTGAATTAACGTATTATTCGGTGATGTACAATTTAGGATAGATCAGGATCCATTTTTGTAAGATGATATGACCAAAAAGTGAAACATTATCGCTGCCTTCCGAGTTGCGACGCTTTGAGAAGGACTTATCAATTCCTTAATCGCGTATTATGTTTAACTTCTTACCGCCGGCGTGCCATCCGAGCAACGATGCTATGGGATGGGCTTTCAAAACTAAATGAAATTATAATATATAATTCAACGATGCGAATCTCTATTTCAATGCTTTTCCGATCTACTTCTCGCGGGTTCGCGCGCGTCGATTCACTCTCCGATCGATCCAACGAACACCACACGACTGATGGCCCAACTTCTCTGACCACACCGCGACCCCTTTTTCAATGATTTCGAGAACTTTCTACCACTTTCCCGCGGGTTCGCGCGCGTCGATTCACTCTCCGATCGCTCCAACGAACAACACACGACTCATACATAAACTTAACTAAATACGTTTTGCCTTCCTCACTGAGGTAAGGCTATAATCCTGCTCTAAAAATGAACTTTTTATAAAAAGTTCGAATACCCACCTTCATATATACATATCGACTCAGAATCGAAAACTGAACAAATGTCTGTGTGTGTGTGTGTATGTGTGTGTGTGTGTATGTATGTATGTGTTCAAAAATCTTGCCAAGTTTTCTCAGCACTGGCTGAACCGATTTTGATCGAACCAGTTGCATTCGACTTGGTTTAGGGTCCCATACATCGCTATTGAATTGTTTGAAGTTTCGATAAGTAGTTCAAAAGTTATGTATAAAAATGTGTTTTCACATATATCCGGATCTCAATTATATGCATGTAAACGATGTCCGGATCCATCATCCAACCCATCGTTGGTTAGGTAATCAAAAGACCTTTCCAACAAGTCCACAACATCGAAGATCTGGCAACCCTGTCTCGAGTTATGACCACTTAAGTGATATTTATGTACTTTTTTGAAGCCGGATCTCAATTAAATGCATGTAAACGATGTCCGGATCCAACATCCGACCCATCGTTGGTTAGGTAATCAAGAGACCTTTCCAACGAGTCCACAACATTGAAGATCTGGCAACCCTGTCTCGAGTTATGACCACTTAAGTGATATTTATGTAATTTTTTGAAGCCGAATCTCACTTAAATGTATGTAAACGATGTCCGGAACCATCATCCGACCCATCGTTAGTTAGGTAATCAAGAGACCTTTCCAATGAGTCCACAACATTGAAGATCTGGCAACCCTGTCTCGAGTTATGACCACTTAAGTGATATTTATGTACTTTTTTGAAGCCGGATCTCATTTAAATGTATGTAAACGATGTCCGGATCCATCATCCGACCCATCGTTGGTTAGGTAATCAAGAGACCTTTCCAACGAGTCGACGACATTGAAGATCTGGCAACCCTGTCTCGAGTTTTGACCACTTAAGCGATATTTATGTACTTTTTTGAAGCCGGATCTCATTTAAATGTATGTAAACGATGTCCGGATCCATCATCCGACCCATCGTTGGTTAGGTAATCAAGAGACCTTTCCAACGAGTCCACAACATTGAAGATCTGGCAACCCTGTCTCGAGTTATGACCACTTAAGTGATATTTATGTAATTTTTTGAAGCCGGATCTCATTTAAATGTATGTAAACGATGTCCGGATCCATCATCCGACCCATCGTTGGTTAGGTAATCAAGAGACCTTTCCAAAGAGTCTACAACATTGAAGATCTGGCAACCCTGTCTCGAGTTATGACAACTTAAATTGTATCTGTGTACTTATTTTTCTGGACCTAAAAAAAATAGCTGAAATATGTGTCCAAACCAATATTACACATTGTTGGTATAAAATGAGGAAGGCATCAACCACATAGGTGGATTAAGTTAGTTTTTCAATTTAGTTTGGCATGCTTAACAACCCTACAGAAAAAAATGATTTTTTTCACTTTTCTGAATATCCAGGTTTCGTGCTAACTATTTTGACAGCTGGAAAATCCCGCCTTACCTTATCTAATCTACATATCTTGCGTGGTTTCAAGCTTTTGACAGCTGTCAGTCATTCCAAATAGCGAAAGATTGATGATTCGAATGGGGTAATTCTCTACCAACTCACACGAAATCGGAAAAAGTTGCCCCGACGCCTCTTCGACTTGCGTGAAACTTTGTCCTAAGGGGTAACTTTTGTCCCTGATCACGATTCCGACCCCTTCCATTTTTTGACATGCGAAAAAAGAGGTGTTTTTCAATAGTTTGCAGCCTGAAACGGTGATGAGATAGAAATTTGGTGTCAAAGTGACTTTTATGTAAAATCAGACGCCCGATTTGATGGTGTACTCAGAATTCCGAAAAACGTATTTTTAATCGAAAAAAACAATTAAAAAGTTCTAAAAATTCTCCCATTTTCCGTTACTTGACTGTAAAAAAATTTGGAACATGTCGTTTTAAGGGAAATTTAATGTACTTTTCGAATCTAAATTGACCCAGAAGGATCATTTTTTCATTTAGAACAAAATTTTTCATTTTAAAATTTCATGTTTTTTCTAACTTTGCAGGGTTATTTTTTAGAGTGTTATATTGTTCTACAAAGTTGTAGAGCAGACAATTACAAAAATTTTAATATATAGACATAAGGAGATTGCTTATAAACATCACAAGTTATCGCGATTTTACAAAAAAAAAGTTTTGAAAAAGTTACTTTATGCGCTTCTCTTTATTTCGTCGTCCGTGTCTGTCGCGGGTGACCATGAACGGCCATGATCAACGACGACCAACATTTTCAAAACTTTTTTTCGTAAAATCACGATAACTCGTGATTTTTATAAGCAAACTCCTTATGTCTTATATTAAAATTTTTGTAATTGTCTGCTCTAGAACTTTGTAGAACATTGTTGCACTCTAAAAAATAACCCTGTAAAGTTAGAAAAAACACGAAATTTTAAAATGATTTTTTTTCTAAATGAATGTATGATTCGAAAAGTTCAAAATTTTTTACAATCAAGTAACGGAAAATGGAAGAATTTTTAAAACTTTTTTAGTGTTTTTTTCGATGAAAAATACGTTTTTTCGGAATTCTGAGTACGCCATCAAATCGGGCGTCTAATTTTACATAAAAGTCCCTTTGACACCAAATTTCTATCTCATCACCGTTTCAGGCTGCAAATTATTGAAAAACACCTCTTTTTTCGCATGTTCAAAAATGGAAGGGGTCGTACCGCCTCTCCGTCACGAGATATCAAAAAACGGACCTCGGATTCGTGATCAGGGACAAAAGTTACCCATTAGGCCAAAGTTTCACGCAAATCGAAGGGGGGTCGGGGCAACTGCTGTGTGAGTTGGCGGAGAATTACCCAATGCTATTTAACATGAGTTTTTACAAGTGACCTAAACATTATTGTTGTATTTAACAAAATTTAGTCAAATGATCGTACATTTTTTAAATTTTAATTTCAATGTTCAATCTCAAACATTTTGCTAGAGTTAATTTTACAAATTTTGTTGATTTTTATAAATTGATTATAAACTTTTTGCATTAAATTGTGGTTTGAAATTTTTATTGTATGTTTTTTTTATCAGTGTTTATGTTAGTTTTTTTCATAATTTTCCAAAAAAAATGTCATGGAATAATCCATAATAAAATTATCTTTAATATTACAGATATGGAATGTTTGCCTCGAAACTACTGATTAAATCGAGAATTACTAAAATACTAACGCAAAATCCGAGTAATTCTGGATAAGTGACCAGTCTGAAAAGATCCTGCAAACCCCTTGTGCTAGTATAAAACAAAAAACAGCATTTCCGTATAAAATCTTTAATTGACCCTTCGCAAAACACGTGGACTTGCGTCACCAATTACGAACCGTTCACCATCCTAGAACCGATCTCTCTCGTGTCGAGATAATTGTACCGATCAACGCGAGGTTGATGTTCTCAGCAGAACGAAAGGAAGCGATCTTATCAGTCCTGTCCTGAGAGATCACCACCACCGTCCATAGAACCAATCGAGCCCCCCGCTCCGTTGACGTCGTCGAGGATCACGTCGTCATCGAGCTACGACGACGACGCTTCCCGATGAAGGTCAATGTTACGAAAACATGCGCTCATTTGCGAAAATGTCAATAAACCGGCGTAACCTTCGGCAGCTCTCCGGCCAACATCCGAGCAGCAAAACGTTGCCGGGCCTGCACAGAAGGCAAAGGAAAAAAAAACAAGACAGAGGAAGGAGTCGTGAGTCGTTCAGCGAGTCAAGCGGCCAATAAACCGGCACGGCTTCTTGAACGACGTCGACTTCGGAGGTATGTAGGCAGAGAACTTAACCAACCAAACGAGTTCATGCGTTCGTGGCGTCGCTGTCGTCGGATGTACGCCGGTTTGGTCTTTATGCTGCCTTTATGTTCAACTTGCGAAGAAGTCGACGGCAACTACGACGACGAGCTTAACGAACGCAGGGTGGCTACCTGATATTCAGATTGGGCAAAGCTGTTACTTTTACAAACATGACTAAGAACTTATAGAAGCTACTTGACCAACATGACGAAATATCTCAGGAATTCAAACCCGGTCGCCACCCTGTCTTATCAAGAACTGCCGTGGATCGATTGGATGCTGCTGCATTCGCGCGGCGGTTGTTGACGAACTGTGTGCGAGGAACGCACAGAGCCGCGGGTTTTAAAATTAGCATCGCTCACCTCAATAAGTGTTGCAATTATTTTATTGGCCTCTATATATCTGTGGTGCCATCGCCGCCACCGTCGCCAGACTGTTGACCGCGATGTTGGTTGCTCGAACGCGAATGACCATTTCCGAGAACTGGCAACAACAAAAAAAAAATGTCCAATTACAAGGTGGACCTTTTGCAAGTGCTGCGCGAAGACTTCTGTCGCAGGTGAATTGCTGCCGCGCCATAAAGTGATGGCTTACATGGCCTAAACTGACGGCTCCGAACTCCGCCAGCAGTCGGATATCGTCCCGGGGCAGGTTTTACGACCTGTGATCATATGTTCATTAATTTTTGTTGATATTCTTTAATTACTTATTGGATTTTTCTGTCATTAAACTTGACGGCATTTCGAAGACGATTGCCACTTCGTTTGGTGGATTCTCTGGGAAATGACGACGAGCTATTTTATGTTCCCCTCCTTCCAGCTGGATCCAAATTAAGCGATACATTAATCACGAGCGCAAATTGCAAGGATGCCAAACCGGGATGGTGGTGCGTTCCGTTTAGTGTAATTGGACTGGCACGAAACAGTGCATTGGAGTGCAAGTAGTCGTAATATGAACAGCTTTATTGTGGAAGGCCATATTGTAATGTTTTTGATTTGTTATTTTTTTTAAACGTTCGCAAACCTACAGCTTTTATCATTTTAATGTGCATTCGTTCTAATACCTAAACAACAAGTTCGAGAAAAATGAGGAATTTCTTTGCAAATTTCCCCTTTTTCTCGAGATTGGGAGTTTGGGTGTTGTTATATCGCAATAAATTTATTTGTTCCTTATCGGTTAATGTTAGGCAATCTATTACAGTTCAACAATATTACTCTAGTTAAAAATAGGGTCGTTATAAAACTAATCAGGATATTTTTAAACTAAAGGAACCGATTGCCGATAATAAGAATCAGCGGTTATCAGTGATGAATCCAGTTTTAATCACTATGCCTTTTTGAAGTTTTTATTACACAGAAAAAAATGATGGTATTATTCATCAGGAAATGGTGACAGATTTTTTGGCAAAAAAAATTATTCATTTTACCTCAGAAAATGATGAATTCTTAGCAGTTTTTGATGAATAATCATCAGGTACACATTTTTACACACTTTTTATGTAACATTACTCAAAAAACGTTACTTAATCCACCCTTAGGTGGTTGGTGCCTTCCTCAAATTTAAAGGGTGCTATCCAAAATAGACACAAAAGGGTGCACTTATGTGCTTACAACTTATGATAGGGTGATCTTCAATCCAATTCGTGCTTGTTGGAAAGGTCTTTTAATTACCTATCCAAAGATAGGTCGCATGATGTATTTGGACAACGTTTTCATCAAAATATCTGAGATCTGGCCTCCAAAAAATGTGTAAATAACACTTAAGTGCTTATAACTTTTGATGGGGTTGCCAGATCTTCGATGTTTTGAATGCGTTGAAAAGGTCTTTTGATTACCTATTCAACGACAGGTCGCATGATAGATCCGCACATCGTTTTTATCAAAATATCTGAGATTGGTCTGATTTGATTACCTATTCAACGATAGGTCGCATGAAAGATCCGGACAACGTTTTCATCAAAATATGTGAGATCCCACCTCCAAAAAGTGCATAAATAACTCTTATATGCTAATAACTTTTCATAGGGTTATCAGATCTTTAGTGTTTTGGACTTGTTAGTGTTGTTTAGTGTTGTTAGTGTTCTTACAAAAACCACCTTTTTTACAATCTTACAAACTTTAGTCAAAATCGTTTTTTAGCATAACTTTTGAAGTACTTTACTAAACATAATGGTATGAAAATATGACCTATGGGACCTGTAGACGGATCTAAAAACACAGATCCAGACAAAATCGGTCAAGCCAGTTTTGAGAAAAGTGAGTGAAAAAAAATCTACGTCCATCCACACACACAGACATTTGCTCAGAATTTGTCGATAGGTATACGTGAAGGTACACAGAAAAAAAAAATCGGGTAAATTTACATCATTAATGATGTACCAAAAGTGCACGTCATTAATGATGCGAATTTACATCAATTTCATTGTAAATTTAAATGCCATCCAATGTAAGTGTGTAGAACAAAAAAATCTTCCAAAACGTGTAAATTTCCGATGAATTCGACGTAAATTTACCGAACTGAAAATTTTTTTTACCCCGTTGAATCTAGAATTCGATGTAATTTTCAAAAGCATTGTGATTTGTGTTGGTACGCATGCATCTTGGAAACATATGCCTACGAGATTATATTGAATTAATTAAATCTCAATACAAAACAAAAGATTACATTTCTAAGTGCTTTGATACAACACAAATTGAAGCTTACGAGAATTGCATTGAAATTCTAAATTCAACGAGGTTTGAACTGATTTAATGTTTTTGTTGTTTATGCAATTATCTTTTTTTGAGCTTATTTGTAGGCTTAGTGATTTTTCACGCTCGAAAATTGCAAGTTTCACGGGGACCTCAATTTCAAAATACTAAATTTCACGCAAATTTCGCGGAACGTGAAAAATGTTCAAATAACTCTGAAAATCTTATGTTGAAATCACAAAAACTGCTTTTTATGCTTCATTATATATTATTTTAATAACAAAAAACAATTTCAATAAATTTGAACCAGACACAAAAAAAAAATCTTCTAATTTTCCAAAGAGATTCCACTTGGTTTATGGATGGGCTCTATATATATGTTGAAACAAAATGTAGGGCATGCGTATTCTCATTTATTGAACTGCTTTTATTTAATATTTGACTTATAAAGCTAAAAAAAAATTCGCTGATTTGCTTCGTTATATTGTATTTTATATCAAAGCAAGATTTAACAATCTTGTCCAGCCAAAATGAGTTAAATAATTAGAATTTTTGCCACATTTAGCACATTAAAAATAATGTTAAAGGTTTTCATCTCCCTATTCAAATTTAAATTTTAAATCAATATGCAAAAAATATATATATTCATAACGAAATCGAAATTTTTATTCAAAATGAAATTTTTAGCAAGTTTTTTTAATTGCTATTGTTAGTGCTTCAGTTAAAGAAATTATTATTCCAAAATGGATTTTGTTGCAACACACAGCTGAAAGGAACTCCAAAACTATGTTATGAATTGCAAAAGAACGGATTGTATCTTAATTACTCACCAATAAAATCTTATGGAATTGAAAGAAAAATTTAAAATTCACCCAAATAATCAAATATTGTTAAAATTAAACAGGACTAAAAAAACAGAAATGCTTTTAAAAGTTGATTTCAAATTTAAAAATACTTTCATTTTAATTTGAATAAAACAAAGCTTGATTCTTTTAACTTCATATGAAACTATACCTTTCAAATAAAATAGCAGTAAAATTTTTATTATAGCGAATGAATATATTACTAAACTAACCTAAAGTAACCATCACAACGTCCTTCCTTAATCTGATACAATGTGTTATACTAACAGGCTATCGTTTCCAATAAATTACAAATAACTAAACTTTGTAAGTTTCTAAAAAAAAAAATAATGATTTTAACAATTCTTCAAATGGTTCATACCAAGCTTTTCAATTGTTAACTAATAAAATTTACTTAAATAGTCTGTATGGATAAAATTTTTATTATTTTGTTAGTTTGAAAAAAAAATTGAGAAAATAGATAAATTTTACAAATTTCATGCCGTCCTCGAAATCGTCAATAATCAATAACCCTATGTTAGTAATTAAGCAAGGGTATTCACTCGCTTCATTCTACAGTATTTCATAAGATTATTTTTATTCTTATTTGAGTTTGATAAATCATTTTGAGAAAAATCGTTACAGTTTCACACAGACATAAAATTTCACGGGATTTCGCGGAAAAAGCTAAATTTCACGGATTTCACGCTATCTGCGAAATCGTGAAATTTCACTAACCCTACTTATTTGAATTGAATTTAATTTTTTTAAATCATTAACATGAAACCAAGGGGTGCAAAAAAACTTATTTATTTACTTACGATTTCATTTATAAAGTCATCGGTTGACCAAAGTTGAACTTATTAGGACGACCGTGAAGTTTGTGCCACCGACTTGTGTGCAAAAATGTTGATAGTTTTTATTTGGGTCTTTGGCTAACCGTTCGCGAAAGCTGACCGCATCGTTTTGTAGATCAAACGATGGAGTCGGTGATGGTTCATCCGTCCAGGTTGGACACGTTCCTACCGGCGTAGGTAGCCAAAACTCCTTGATTAGACGGCACTTTTGTGGCCAAATTCATGCCAACGCCGTGAAATCTCACTGTCCACGATGAACAACGCAACGCAGCAACTTCGTTAAAAACGGGGATGGCCATGGGGATCAATAATCGGCAACGGGACGGCTACTCTTCTTCACTGTTGTTGCTGTTGTTCATGAACCCGCTACGTTCAAGATGTCGAGCACAACGGGATATTCCAAGTGAAGGTCGCTGGGTGCTGGTCAAGGTCGACGATGTTCGGCGGTTTGATGAAGATGTTCAGCCCTTGCGTGGTTGAGGATTCGTCTACGTCCATGAGCTGTTGAAAGGAGGAATGTTTAAAATGTCTGTGTTACGTTTTGTCCAAATCGGCTTACGTAGGATTTTCATTTGACACCGCACTGCTCGACCAACGGCAGAACCCAAAAATACCGGTTTGCTCTATTGGTTTGCGACCGGAACGTTCCAGCATTCGGGGCATTGTCGGAAGACGAGCTCAACATTGCTCGTGTCTGGTGTGCTGAGCATAGCCTTGTTGAACAGCTCAAGCCAAAAGGACCAGAAATCTTGACCACCAAAACTCCCTCACTCACGCAGTTATCATCCGATACGCCACACACAAATGATCCGACAATCGCAGAATGTACACCGCAGGCCCGTAGCCAGGGGGGGGGGCTTCCGGGCTGCAGCCCCCCCCGAAATTTTTTCCAATTTTTTTAAAATTGAACTACCTTAAAAAAAATCTTAAATCAAGGATTGCGTGTTCTCTTCCCAGAAATAATTTGTAAGATAGAGAATCAAGAATTGATTGATCAAACTATTATGGACCCAAAATTTGGATATTTAAAAATTGAGCTGCAGATTTGAACATTGTTCCATTCAGTAACATCTCATTTATCTTGTAGTTTTAGCATTACATTGGTTAGGATGGTCCAAATCTGGGCTTACTTGGGGCTATCCCCTGAAATCAAAGATTTACGCATCACTAGCCTAAGTTCCAAAATTTGAGCTTTTTCTGACCACTGACCACCAAATTTGGGCAAAATTGTCAAATTGTATGGAGAAAAGCAACTGTTTCAGTTTTTGACCAATGGAAGGCGCAATAACTATCCAGTTCTTATCAATTTTCAGAACTAATATCTTCTTTAAATTTGGAAAAACTTTCCCGAAGACACCTTATTTTTTTGGGGTTTTTGCTAAAAAGTTATTATCCTTCGAAAATAGAAATTTCCGAGCGGACTGCTCTAAGGGGCTACATAGAAATAATTACCGTCATCTGGGGCGAATCGGGACTACAGTCTGAATAGGGACAGCAAAAATCCTTAGATCTTGTTGTCTTATTTTTGATTGTAGAACTTAAGTATGACCCCTGAAGAACCATAAAATAATTTAGAATTTTTGGATTCAATGTGGCGGTCAAAATGGAGGTCAAGAAATATTTCTGGTGTTTTTTTAAAAGGTTTAATAAACCAAATTTCCAGTTTTGCTTTTGGGTGCTTTTGAAACCGTCAGGGGTATTAAAAACACCCAAAAAGCAAAAACTTGGTGTATTGGACCATTAAAAAACAGATGCCGAATTTGATGTTAAAAACAAGCAAATAAAACATGCCGATTTCATTTGTTCCTGATTCGGTTATCCGAAGTCCTTCGAACTTCGGATAATCGAAACTTTGGATAATTGAGGCTTCGGCTAGTCGAATTTGGATTGTAAAATTAATAGCCCTCCTTTATTTGCATTAAAACCTTTAAACTGTTAATACATGTTTTTTTCTCTACATTTTTCAAAATTTATCATAATTTCTCAAAAATATTTAGATTTTGTTTTCAAAAACGAAAGCATTAAATATGAAAAACATTTGAGTGAATTTTGACTATTATCAGAAATACAATTCTAATTTTATCGTTTTGGTTTTAAGAATATGGTTAGTTACATATCTAAGACCTTAGAGAAAAATGCTCGAGAAATATCTGTGTGTATTTTTTTATTACTTTTTCGTAAACCTTTTTTCCGAAACCACTCGTCCAAAATGCTTTCTTTTGGTCACATTTTTTAGTTTCCACCGTGGCCAATCTCCAATTTTTATTTAATATATCAAAATCGGAAGATCAACTAAGTGAATACTTATTATCAACTAATTTTCACTTTGTGCATGAGCTTGCGATTTTAAAGGAAGAAATAAAATGATAAAAATATTCAAAACGTTAAAAAAATTTAAGCTTGGATTCAAAAACTCTGAAATTAAATTAATTAAACATCACTTTCAAATTATATAATTTCTGATCAATAATTCATTTTTAAACTATTTAATTTCTTTTTTTTTGGATTTTACAGATTAGAATTTGCATTTTGAAAATTTTAAAATTTCTTTATTATTTTTTTATAATTTCTTATTTCTGAATATCAATTGTAAATATTTTCCAAAGTTTATGTTGCCACCTTTTCAAAATGGACCAAAAAACAGAGAGCAAATACAATATTTAAAAAAAAAAATAGCTTCACAATTTTAATGGAAATAACTTATTTCGATTAAGTCTTTTTAGGACCAGCGACCAGGTCGGTCCGGAAACCAAATTTGAAATGTTTTTCCTGCTTTGATAATCATATACGACATGTTTGGGCTCGTTTAAAAATATTTAGAATTTTTGTAACATGTCGCGGAACCGCGGAAAGTTTTTTCTCACGAAAAAAGGATTTCGCTATCAGCTAGATATTTTGAAAACTAATGATGCAAAACAACTGTACTGATTTAAAGTGTGTTTTGAACACTTTTAAAATAATAAAACCATAGCTTGTAGTTTTGATTTATAACCCTCTCAACTTTGGTCAGAGTTTAGTGACATAAACTTCAGAATAATATTCGCAACGGCTAATTGAAGATTTAAAAATTTTACACTTTCAAATTTCTAAATTTTCATAATTTTTGATTTAAATTTTTTGGTATAAGACAAAGAAATGCCAGAAATCAAAAATAAAAATAATAAAAACATAAAAAATTTAAGATAACAATTCAACAGAATAATATCAAAAAATCTGAAATTCCAAAAATTAAAAAATCTTAAACTGAAAAATTAATAAAATAATTGATACTTAAGAAATCCTAAACTAAAAAAAAAATATCATTTTAAAATTAAGTTATTCAAAATCCAATAAATCTTAATTTTTGGATGCTTTAAACATTTTTATGTTTGAATTCTAGTATTCCTAAATTAATTTATATTTACCAGAAAATTAAGTGATTTTTGTAATGGCTTTTCCCTTATTTCAGCATTTTAAGATTCAGCGTTTTGATAGTCAGCTTCATGAGGCAATTCTTCAATATTATTTAAGCGAATACATTATTTTCAAACGTTATTTTCAGTCGCATCCAAATAAACAAATCAAAATCTCATCAACACATATTGCTCCCGAAGAAATATCAAACGACGCTTTTTGTTTCTGTTCCTTTTCAGCTGCGTACCGCTTAAGAGAAGTCTTTTCGTAAATCTTTTCTTGACCGTTTCTTGAGATTTTTTTGTATGGAGTTTTAAGAGTCTCCGTACTACAGGACATTTTTTAAAATTTTCGTTTGAAAGTAAAATATAGTTCTTGTAGCAAAATTCAGACTAAGATTTGATTTACAGGAAAAATGTAATTGATTTAAGAATTCTTACATGAAGTATTCTTTACTTTTAAAACAAAAAATTAAGATAATAATTACACATGATAATTTCAAAAAAATCTGAAATTCCAAAAATGAAAAAAATCAAATACATAAAAAAATATAAAATAATTACAGCTAAAAAAATCATTAAATTATAAAAAAAAAACATTTTTTATCATTTTTAAATAAAGATTTTCAAAAAATAATTTTCAATCATTTCAATAAATTATGTTTTAATAATCTTATTTTTTTGATGCTTCGAATATTGGTATGTTTGAATTCAAGTGCAGACTAAGATTAGATTTACAGGATAAAACTAATCAATTTATGAATTCTTACATAAAGTTTTTCTTTATTTTTAATTTAGAAACGTTTCGTAAATATAAAATTTCTAAACCATAAAATGTGCAGGATTTTGTTCCTAGAGTCAAGATATTGCTTGAACAAACATCGATTTTAATAAATGGTTACAATCCTAAATTATTAAACATGTATATAGATTAAAATTTTATTAAAAAATTATCTTTAGAATTGAGATCTGATTAATTTTTTTGTCATGTTTTAAAATTTTATTTTTGCTCAAATTCTGGACCAATTTTCAGAATACAATGAGTAAAGAATTTGAAAATGGCGTTTAGTCGGAATATTAAAGTTAAACATGATTCGTTTTAATGTTTGATGCAATCGAGGAAAATTTTAACGGTTACATATGCATTTAAAAATGGTTAAAAAAAAAAACGAAACTATTGGCACTACGCCCCCCGGGGCATGGCCTTCCTCTAACGTGGGATTTCTGCTCCAGCGCCTCTGACGAGACAGGAGAAACCGGGACCGACGTTTTACTTCACCATCCGATAGAAGCTCAGTGGATAAGGCGGGAATCGAACCCGCGTCTCATAACATCATCGGGATCGGCAGCCGAAAAAAATGGTTACATATGCATTATTAACAACTCTTCCAGTGAATATTTTGGCGTTAAAAATAATTTAATACATTTTATCTAAATATTTTAACACATTAAAATTAAACACAGGCACTGATTTTTTTTCTTCAAATATATATTTATTATAGGCCTACACAGAAAAAAAGTGAATTTACTCGACACGGAAAAAATGAATCACATGTAAACTCAGTTGATATAAACTTGAGATTCGACGTAATTTTTTTTTGTTGCCATGGAGACACTTCAGAAGCTGAAATTTCAACGGTTATATTTTTTGTATTTCATTAAAAAAAAATTATTTTTGAGAGCACCAGGAGCTTCGCAAAATATGAAATGGCTTCAATAGCTTAGAACAATTAAAATAAAACATTGTTTAAGTTTGTTTATAAAATTTTAAGAAAAACAAATATTCCAGTTATGAGTTTTATGTTGTGCTAGAAAAAAATGAAAAATGTTAGATAAACCATCACAATTATCACACAGCTGAAAATGTAAATCCAGACGGTTTAAAATTTCTCTCAGTATAAAATACAGAAAACATAATACTTATGGTTAGATAAATCGATATTTCTTTTAAAAAAAATTATGCTTTCAAAAATTTTATTCAAGTTAAGTATATTTTAAATTTAGCGACGTTTATCACGAAATTGGATTACAATTAAACAATTCAAGAAAATGTTAAAAAAACACTTTCTCTACTCCTTTAATACAAACTAGCTGTTAAAATAAAGAAAAAAATGACGAACGAGTTTCTTCAATAAATACATTGATAACTTAATATGAAAATCTTCGAAAACTTTTATGCATACATTACATTAAAATTTTACAATTCATCTCAATAATTATACCACAAACCAAGTGATGGTATAAATGATTTGCTGATTTTTATACTCCTTGAATTTTTGCACCCAAGCCCCCCCCCCCCGAACAAAAATCCTGGCTACGGCCCTGGTACACCGAATGAGGTTCCTTGAACAAGACGGTTGGCTTGACCCGCTCACGTGCTAAAGAAAAATAAAAATAAATGTTTGCAAATCTTAAATTAGTCACCTCTAGTAATCGGCTTAGAACTCTTCGAATGAAATAAAAAACGAAAGAAAAATAACACTCACCAGTAAATTCAACCCATTTTTTATCAAGGATTAAAATTCTGCTTTTCCAAAACCCAAAATTTTATCAACGCAAACTTCAAACCAAAGGACAATAATATTTACATTGTTTGACAAGTAGTTTGAAATCGAGATTCATGACGTTTATGACCCTGTGGCTGAGCTTGTTATCAGTACAGTGAATTCGAGATCAAGGTACAGCATTGTAAGTGGTTTGAGTCATGGATGGAAATTGGGTACTAAAGCCCTATGTCAATTTTTAGGTACAACGGTAAAAAACACGATTAAAAACCATTTCTAATCACTTTTTTTCATTTTATCGCAAAATTTTTTTTTGACAAGACAACATTTTTTCGATGGATCTACTATGGTCCCCTTGGAACGAGCTGTCAAGTAGGAGCTTTTCTGTCAAGAAGGACCGCGCGGTTAATTTTTCAAAATTGATTTAAAAATCCATTTTCAACTCTTTGTGGTCGTACTAAGGGTCATTGTACTCAGAAAAGTAAGCTTTATCGCTGTAAACAATAATATCAGCAATCTAAGCTTCATTTTAGGACCCAATTAGGCCGTTTCTACACTGTAACGGAAATTTACACCACGGACGAACTGACACTTTTTTGGAATTCTTTAATCATCATAAAAAAAATAGAAAAAGTTGTTTACGCAATGTAGTATTTACCATAATCAAGCAACCAAAAAAATTCGGCTCAGATAGAAAAAGGAAAGTGCTAAATCTTTTATCTAAAACATTGTAATCAGGCCAATGTGGATTTGTAAACAATTAGTCTATCCTCCTCATGATGAATTAAACAAAACGATGTAAATGGGCCAATGTAAGTTTGAAAACAGAGAATGTACCCTACTCACTCCTTAGGGGTTGTTCAAATATTACGTCCAAAGATTTTCGGGGTTTTTACATGGTATCACAACCCCCAGACCCTTCCCTCCCCCTATTCAAGGACATAATTTTTTGAATAAACCCTAATCACATCCACTGACACTCAATGTTTTAAAACTCTCATTGGCCCAATTATACTGTTTTGCTAGAAATTTAAAACTAGTCTGTTAACAAATTCACATTGACCCAATTACGTTGTTTTGCTTGAACTATCAAAGCTATTATATCAAAGAATTCAATTATTTCCCCATACCTCACATTCGTCAAAATTTTCATGTAAGAAAATTCCAGTATACTGAAATCAATCAATCAAAGTTAAATGTTTTGTTAAAACGACAGGTCGAACTAAAAAAATGTATGGAAAAGTGAGAAATATGTTTTAATCAACTAAATTTTTGTTTCGAATGCAATTCACAATTCTCTTTGAGCGACCTATTTTTGAATACTTTTCTTGCAGTATACTTTAAATTGTTTATTCCGAATTTCGCGTGTAAAGTGAGTTAAAAATGGAAAATATTTTCAGCCGAAGGGGTTCGTTCCTGATAGCGAAGGTAAACATGTCAAATAGGCCAAATGCTGGGAAGATAGGAGATTTTTTAATCGGTTTCTAAAAAATACAAATTAGGATGCTGAAGAAATGTGGACAAACAAGGGACTCACCTTAGGCAGCGGCAGCGGAAAGAAAAATCTTGGCGTATGAAGTCGTGATGTTGCAGAATACCCGCAGCCTAGCTCGCAGCAGCCCCAGCCAGTGACGGATTAGGGTAAGCAACCCTAGAGCAGTATCGTTTAGAGTCACGGTTTAACGTATCAGACGGCCAGCTTCCGGACATAACATGGGTCAACCCGGTGTGAATCGGTGAACAGAAACTTCACAGCAGAACTTCTACCCAAGCGCTGGTTTGCAGATCCGGCTCCGGAATCGACACTGATTGGTCTTCAGGCAGGAATATCTCCCGAATCCTTTTTTGAAGAAGGATTCTTTCTCGTGCAGTGTCCAGCCCGTAGATTCTTCCGCGGACAACAAGGATCGACGGAATGTTTACATTACACAGCAAAAAATCCGATGGTAAAATCGCATGCAAAAGCATGCACATCACCTTCGTCAAAAAAGACACTTAATATTACACGCTGCATGTACAATTTTTGTAAACACAAAAAAAAAGTTGCAACAGACGGGACTCAAACCAAGCACCTACAGTAAGGACTGGCGCCTTAGCCCGCTCGGCCATCAGACCGATAAAAAATGAAAAGGATAATCGTATATGTGAGCTTGACATTTCGATAAAGTAGGTTTCCCATACTGATGGGCTACATATTTCATGGTGTAATATTACACAGAATTTCATAGAATAATGCAAAATTTATTTTACACCCAGGCCTTTTACACGCAGCTGGATTACTACTTTATTTGCTGTGTAGAATACTGAATGCTACCTTGCGCCGTCCGGTAATGACGTATTTTAGGAGATTTTAGGTGTGTGAAACTGGTTCTCTTTCTGCTTCTGTTTTGCGGATCACTAGATGATTTGTTCTCAGAAGATTACAAGAACACCAATCAGAAAGTCTTTCAGACAATTCACCATACGAATAGTAAGGCAATTACGATCTGCAAAGAGCTAACACCTTAAACAATTAGATTTGATAATAATTTTAGTTAGTTTGTACTTACCTCTCTTGTTGCGAACAATTAAGATGTCATTCCCAGTAAGCATCCCACAAAGACATCAGATTTTGAACAATAACAACAAAATTGCATAAGCATAAGCATAAGCATAGGTGCCCACCCGCAGTTGCTACTCCGTTATTGACCAGGACCTCCAGAAGTTACATCCACGAGCCGTGGAAGATAAGTGGGTGCTATCTTTCCTCGCTTCGCAACTTCTCAAAGGCCCCTATCATGCTGATCAATACCGGCGCCGGCCACGACCAGTGGTAGAGTCACGGGGAAGTGGATGGGAATGTTAGTCCGATACTTGAGTGATAGAGACCGCCCAATCGACTGCTTCTCCGACAAAGTATCACATGAGTTTTGAAGGGGTTAGTAGATGGGTATGAGGTCAGGATTCACGAGTGGCAGTGATGTGACCATGAGCATTTTGTTTATCGGTTGAAAATTTTAAATCTTAGGCAGCCGGCTGCGGAAAGATAAATAATTGATTATTTAAAATGTTTTTTAATCGAACGCGTGCCAACCGAGCAGTAGTGCTATGGGCTGGACTTATCAATATATTTTTATTGTTTGTACAGTTTAGATACCGCGAGCAAATTTCAAATTACGCTTCATAAAATCGATAGTTTGATGAGTTAATACTAAAACTGCCAGTTGGAATAAATTATTACGATCAACGAATATAAACGAAAAGAAAAAAGGACTCCACGTAACCGATTGTAATGAAATGAAAACAATAACTTAAACGAACAAAACCGGCGGCGTGCCTTCCAATCAACGATGATGAAAGAAGGACTTAAGAAAAGTAAAATATAAAATAAAAGGCTCCGAAAAACACGTTGCAGAGTAACCGCGAGGTCCCGCTACTCACAATCTATCCTAATTGTCAGCGTGTCTTTCAATAAACGATTCTATAGAAATTTTAAAATCACAAACAATTAATAAATAAATGACGCAATTGATTTAACAAAATTTTACGAAGAATTTGTTCGATTTAGCGCGCGTATTTTTATCCTTAGTTATGAACTTATCCTGAAAAACCTGGAAAATAAATTGATTAATATATATCAAGCTCATTCATACCAACTCTTACACACAACTTATTATACCAGTAAACTTAAATACGTTAAAAAAAGTTAATCAAACATAAGATCATAAAAAACATGAGATTTTTTTATGACATATTAAAGATTATTCAATAAAAAAGATAATTGTGATTTACGGAAAACCTAACGACGGTATTTGTTGAATAATTTGTACGCGTAACAAAACGAGCGCGGCCAAACCGACAGTGTATAGAAACTAAAAGTTTTTTTTGTATCAAACCTTATATCAAACCTTGCAATAAAAACAAAAATAAAGGGATACACTCACACAAACATTGTCAATTGGGCCGAAACAATAGAAACATCGATTATTTCAACATTACAAGCAACAACAAAAAAGCAGCAGAAAACCCTGTTTTTATATTTGTCAGTACTCAAAACATGGCACCGCTCCCCTAATTAAAAGTTATCTAGATAAGTTGTTTTGGTCCAGTTTCTCACTCACGCACGCATACTCATTCACACCTGTCAAAAGAATATTCTTATTGGAACTTGCTCACCCGGTTCTGCATGCTGCTGCTTCAAAGGTTGCCCTGGCCGCAAGTCTGTAAGACCCGGAAAAATCTATGCTTTTCAGCACAAATCGCTCGGTGCGGCGTGAAGACCTTGTGCATCACATTTCCGCAACTCCCGCGTTGAGAACAATCCAAATATTTGCATCGTCCCGGGTCACAGCTTGCTACGAAAAATCCCTTCCGTTGCTCGATCGACGCTGCCTCCTCCTCTTCGCGCGACGGACGAGCGTTGAACATTCGTCCAGCACCTCTTAGCAGGCGCTGGGCTCTCATCGCAATCTCGCTTTCGCACCTGCAAATGCAGCCACCAAAAGAAACACCGAGAAAGGAGCTGCCTGTCTTCATTTGGACACTCACTCCACAGCTACCCAAACTCAGCCGCACAAACCCCCTACACATACACTCACAACACCACCGCAAGATGCGCGCGCCGAACAAGACATGTCATCGGCGAACCAAACAGCTCACACGTAAACTCCCACTCCCAGACGCTCTCTGAGAGCAAAACACAAACACAACCAAGACCTTACTGCACCAACACTACACCACGAGGCAACGAGCCTCTCTCTCTCTGTCAAAAACACAGCTCTCGCGAGATGCTCTGGCTTGGTGGAAGAAAAGAAAATATGGCCGTCCACGTCAAACCAATTCCTTCTGGAATTCAAACGCTTCGATTTCACAGCAATTTAACGTTTTCTCGAAAAACTCCACTTATCCGTACGAAAAAGCACACTGTACTTCACGTGACAAAAATGTTGAACCGATTTTCAACGCTTTTCACTTTGAAAAACCAGCTTTCACCACGAGCGAACGAACAAGCTAGACCGAACCGCACACGAGCACTTCTCTCTCTCCCTTTGAACAATAACAACAAAATTGAGCGTCAAACTCTTGCTTGACTTGCCCCAAACACGAGCAAACTTGTTTGATTGTTTTGGTTTCAGCTGTCATCCGCAGTTCCAACCTCACGATTGAAATTTAAAAGAATTTTAACGTTTTGTTTACGCAAAATTACATTAGATTCATATTTACATGCTTTTCCAGCATTCATTTTTTCCACAAATTGGCGAACAAATATGCGTTTACATATGATTTGTTCATTACGTGTGTTTAGAATTTACATTATGGTCCTTTAAATGACATTTAACCGTTTACAATGGATTTCAATTTTAAATCAGGCATATTTACGTACGAAACACGGTTTACATGACCGGTAAAATTACACTTTTTTTTTCTGTGTAGGCCTATTTAAGAAGTTCAGTGTTCTAGTGATTTCATAGCCTTTCATCAGTATGGTGAGGAAGGCAAAAAGAGGTGATATTCAACCTACCAAATTTTCAACATTCCAAAATTAAACCTTTTTTTCTGTGTAGTAGTGTAGTATCACTCAGTAAAAAAAATAATTTGGAAGGTGTAATTTTGGAAGGTTGAATATTAACTCTTTTATGATGTAATTTTACCTCAATTTAGACAGAAAAAGTTATATTACACCAGGATTTCACATTTTCAGAGGTAGAATTACACATTTTTTTACATAAAAGATGCACAGAAAAAAATATGTGAATTTACTCGACACGGAAAAAATGAATCACATGTAAACTCAGTTGATGTAAACTTGAGATTCGACGTAAACGGTTGAATCACACGTAAAATCATGTTTTTACGTATAATTTGTTGCAAATTTACATCAAATTGCATTTAAATTTAAATGTTTAATGACGTGCAAAAGTGTTACATCATAAATGATGTAACATTCGGAAATATTTTTTTGTGTGTGTACACAGAAAAAACAAATCAGTTTGGAATGTTGAAAATTTGGTATGTAGAATATCACCTATTTTTGAGTAATATTACTCAAAAACTGTGTAAAAATGTGAACCTAATGAATATTTATCAGAAACTGATGAAAACTCTACAATTTCTGATGTAATATTACACATTTTTGCCACAAAATCTTTCACCATTGCCTGATGAATATTACCATCATTATTTTTCTGTTTACCCCTTCCCGGGAATTCCCGGGAAATTTGAAATTTTACGAAAATTATTCTGATCCTGTTTCTGATAAATATTTTGCAACAGAATTGTATAGAACAGCAACTTTAATGGTCAAAATGAGCGAGAGGATCAATTAATAGCTTGACAGCTTGTAAAAAATTATGCAGCTTTGAGAAAATTTATAAATTTTCTAATTTTTGATGCTGTCTTCCACATCGTATCAAATAAAAAAATTATTAGTACTTTTTGTTGAGAAGTATTTTTAAATCAAGTGTTTGGACAGTGGTAATCTATGCTTCACAGCAATAAAATTGCTTTTTTGAAATTCCGTCGTGAAACTACTTACTTTTCCTGTCATTCTTGAACGACGAAACAGCCTACTTTTCTGTACCAAAAATAACAGAATCGAATAGTAACCCTTTTCAAAACAAATGCTGAAAAGTTCTTCTTATATATGAAATATTTGTGAAATTTTCCGATCTTTTCGAAAACATTATTTTCAAAAATTTTAAATCAAGACTAACATTTTAAAAGAGCCAAACATTCAATGTTAGTATCGATTTGAAAATTTTGAAAATAATGTTTTCGAAAAGATCGGGAAATTTCACAAATGTTTCATATATAAACATTGAAAATCGGACCATTAGTTGCTGAGATATCGACATTAAAAAATGGTGGGCTGTTTGGGTGAGACTTAGAAAAACATCAATTTTCCTGTTTTTAAACCTTTGCATTGCAATATCTCAGCAACTAAAGGTCGTATCAACAAAGTCCGAAGAAGCAAAATATAGAGAATTTTCTCAGCTTTTCAAAAATATTTTTTCCAAAAGTGTGCAAACATGTGCACTAATTTAAAAAAATGAAAAAATGCGACTATTTTCAAAAAATTCACCTAAATATGGATTTAACTTGAAAACGGTGCACTTTATCAAAATTTTACTAAAGTACTTTTTGATTGCAAATTTGATTTTACATCGAAATATGAAGTTGAAAAATTTTTGCGACCAATATTTCGATTTATTGAAAAAATCAGTATTGATTAAAAAATTCATAACTCGGTCAATGATTTTTTGCACAACCTGGAAATTTCTGAAAAGTTGGCATTTTATGTCCTCTAAAACATATCAAAAAATAAAAAAAAAATAAAAATAGTGTTTTTTTGCAAATCGAATTTTAGTGATAAAAAGTTAAATAAAAAATCACCAAATTTTTTTTTACCGTGTATCTTTTTTTTCAGTGTAGTACATATCCATACCTACAACTTTGCCGAAGACACCAAATCGATCAAAAAATTCCTTCAAAAGATACAGATTTTTGATTTTTCATACATCAATTTTGTATGGACAGCTGCGAAATTTGTATGGAAAATTATATGGACAAACTAATGATGCAAAATGGCTTCTTTGGGCATACCGAAGGCACCAACAAAGTTTCAGTCGGATTAAAAAATACAAAAAATAAAATTGAAGAAAAAAGACCGATTTCGTAGAGAATTGCTCAATTGCAAAAAACGTTGTATGGAACTCGTTGCAAAACTTGATTTTTCATCACTCGTCGTATTTATCTAACTCGGTGAACCTCGTTAGATAAATGTACGACTCGTGCTGAAAAAAACATCTTTTTGCAACTTGTTGCATAAACTACTATTAAATTTGTCTCAGTGACCATAAAGTTGAAATGGGAAAAAATCACGCAGAAATAGTGTTTTTCATAGTAAATAACTTATTCCAGGACACGTATTTTCAACTTGTGAATAAAAAGATAATCATTGGATTTGCCTAAAAAATCTGATTTCTAGTCCTATTTAACTTTAAACTCTATTTTATGAAATCACAACTCAAAGTTTCTAAATATTTGAAGCGAGTTTTTGAAATATGGTTGCATTCTTTGGGTAAAATTCATATGATACGAAGTTGTTTTTTGATATTTTGTCATGTTATATGGTTATATGACCTAATAAATTAATAAGATTAAAATAATTTTTAAAGTGTAAAAATGTTTGAAATTAAACGATATTTTTTCATATTTAACCGTCTTACTCTTGGTAGTTCATGTGGTTCATAAATTTATAATTTATCTTCTCGAATAACCCTTTTTGAAAAATTGGATTCAAATCAAATAAAAAATGTTAAACAAAACTCAAATTTGATCTTGGCCTGAAGAGGTGAAAATCTGTTTTTAAAATAAAATAACAAAAAAAATGTTAAAATAGCTTTTCGACAATCAAATAGTTTATTTTCATTCCATAATAACTAAATTTTTGTTGCCCTACACAAAAGCAAACAATATCCCTAGTTGTGAATGCTTCATAAATAAATATTATCTGAATTTAATCTTGACATGAAATTAACAGACAAGCTGATTAGTTCAATATGAACAATAGATTGAAATGCATAAATCCAAATCAGGCTCCCTATTTTTTTTTGTATAGTTTTAAAGGGTGCCAAAAGGGTAGGAAAATGTATACTTCTGTTTGTTTTTCGGGAATTCCCGGGAAATAAACCAATTTCCATAGGTAGAAGATAGAAGATAGAAGATAGAAGATAGAAGATAGAAGATAGAAGATAGAAGATAGAAGATAGAAGATAGAAGATAGAAGATAGAAGATAGAAGATAGAAGATAGAAGATAGAAGATAGAAGATAGAAGATAGAAGATAGAAGATAGAAGATAGAAGATAGAAGATAGAAGATAGAAGATAGAAGATAGAAGATAGAAGATAGAAGATAGAAGATAGAAGATAGAAGATAGAAGATAGAAGATAGAAGATAGAAGATAGAAGATAGAAGAAGATAGAAGATAGAAGATAGAAGATAGAAGATAGAAGATAGAAGATAGAAGATAGAAGATAGAAGATAGAAGATAGAAGATAGAAGATAGAAGATAGAAGATAGAAGATAGAAGATAGAAGATAGAAGATAGAAGATAGAAGATAGAAGATAGAAGATAGAAGATAGAAGATAGAAGATAGAAGATAGAAGATAGAAGATAGAAGATAGAAGATAGAAGATAGAAGATAGAAGATAGAAGATAGAAGATAGAAGATAGAAGATAGAAGATAGAAGATAGAAGATAGAAGATAGAAGATAGAAGATAGAAGATAGAAGATAGAAGATAGAAGATAGAAGATAGAAGATAGAAGATAGAAGATAGAAGATAGAAGATAGAAGATAGAAGATCGTAATAAATATTGGTTTAAAATATCATAATAAAAGAATAACTTTAAAATCAAATAAGAGCGGTTTTAACTTAAAGCCATGCGCACCCCTCATAAACGACAAACTTGTAAAAACGGCTGTTATTGATTGTCAACTACGGGCTAATCAGATTACCACTGGTCGCGATCTTGTCGTAATCCTTCCTCTTTTGCTAGACTATGGTTGAGCTACCCATTTGTCAAAACACAATACCGGTCTATTAGGCTTGTTCATAAATCAATTTGGCGCGCCGGTAATAAAAGTGGCACACGCGCAACTATCGACGTCTAATGTTGAGCACAGCCCGCTCTCGCTAACTCGACATTCTTCAAATTGCTTTGTGCGAAGTTTAACGAATATCGACATCGGCCGACTTGCCTGTTCGATTGACAGCTTGATACTTCGGTGATCGTGACTAGGGCCCCCGTCTGAACCTGCCTTCAAACTTGACCCCTTAAAAGTGGTGTCCCCCCTTAATTACTTTATTTCGACCACGGGTAGTTGAGCTGTCAGGAGTTTCACGTATGTAGGTTCTTTCTTTTTTGTCGCCATTTTTTTTTTCATTCGAACTAACAACCCCGATGATTGATCTGTTTCGAAGGTGGGTGCGTTCTCGAGTGGTTGAGAGCTCCGAATCGGCTTGCCAAACACGCGTCTGACTGTTCAACGTCAAGCCGGTTGTGGTTTTGTCCAAAAACCAATATTGTTGTTGATTAGTGGCAGTTTGCGCGCCGACCGCGTGTTCCGCCGAAACGGTGTACCTTAGTTAACAGGTTTGTCTGAATGTTGCAGGAAAAAATGGGAGCGATTCACCTTCAAGTGCGTTGGATGTTTTCAAATGTCTTTCAACATTATCTCGCCAAAACTTCCAAACCAGATTCAAACCAGATTCTTAATTCGCAAAACACTTTGCTTTTCCCAAGTTCCAACGATCACAGCGATCCCACCACAGGGGGAAATCAGACAGTACAGCAAAAAAAAATCGATCATGATTTAAATTATCCGTGCAAGTCACGTAAACCTTCCAGAACCCAGCTATCAACTAAGTAATACACCCGCGAAGTGGATATCGTGTTTTTGTGTCTCTCGCCGCTGCTGAAGAACAATTGAAGCCCGACCGAGGTCGACGGATCCTGCAATGTGGTGGACCCCGGGAAGGGTCCCCGGAAGGGTTGTGGGGTCTTATCCGATCCTTGGAAATCTTTGTCTCCACGCCACGCCGGCCGGCAGGTCTGGCAAAGCCGCGCGAGGCCAGATATATCAGCTTGTGGGATCTTAAACACCGACTCTCGTATGAATTCGCAAACAACTTGGTTGGTAGTCTGAGTCGTGAATACAAGAAATACACCTTTTTGTACGCGGAGAATACAAATATAGAGGAACGGGGTTGTTACCTTGAAATATTTCTGTCATTACGCGAGGTCATTAATTCCAGTGCGCGCGCGTCATAAATGGGTTTTAGATGATGTCAGAAGCTCTCGGCCGGGATCGTGAGAGCGACATTGTTGGCTTAGATTTTCATATGATGTAATAAACGGTACTAAGAAAAGTTAGTACGTACCTACAATCATCACACTTTTAGTTTTAAAGCTTAAATGCTTGGCCAATCAGTCAATATCTGGAAAAGGCAACATTTAGTAAACATAAAACGTGTGCGTAAAATTACGCCAAAGCACAGCCAGGCGTTGCATTCAAGCGACTAAGCTCTACCAGATTAACGACACTAATTATGCGCTCGCTGTGCGTTGCTGACCTTATCGTTAATTACCCTGCACTATGACAAACAAGCGAAGCTTTTAATTGTACATAACCTAACCCCCACCTTCCTCGCCCACCCTCGTTTGCAACTAAACCGCGTGGTCTTACTGAATGTCCCCACGAGCAGCAGCTTAGCCGACTTTGTTCAAACCCTTGACGACGCGTGACCTCCGCGTTTTGAATGGCTCCTACGAGCGCGCGCACATGACCCTCAACGCCGGTATAATGTTGGTTCGAGCCCTTTTCCGCGCGCCATGATGCTAAGTAGAGGTCAAACCTTCGGTGGGGTTGATTCCGATTTACAACAACAAACGCGGTACGCAGATGTTGATTGTACTGAAAAAGTGTGCAAGAAGTACAGTTTTTTAAGAGATAAAAATAAAATGTTCAATAATTTTTGCACAAGATTTCTAAAAGTTTTATTTTTTTTGTTATAGGGTACGTTATCCATTAGTGGGCCCCTTTCCTATAGTGGACCCTCTGAAGGGTTTTTGATGAAAAATTCAATAAAATCACAATTTCAAGCGTGGTGTTATCTACACATCTTTTATTTGGCATGTTCAGCATCATTTAAAACAATGTTGACTGACATTGAATTGTCCTTTTCACCAAAATAAGTGCTTTGAGTTCGGCATCTGAAATCAGCCATGGCCACTAGCATTTTCACAACAAAACTGCATTTATATTTTATGATTGAATTAACTATCCAATCATTTTTGACTGATTATTTAACTTCAGCAAGTCGAAATAATGTAATTTTAAGGAACTTTACTAAACTAAAGCGAAGTACTGCTCATTTTCGAGCAAAAATCAAAGGGGTCCAATATAGGACAACGAAAATCCAAACTTTTCCAACAGTGGACCCCTGTTAATTTAACCTTCAAAAATGAAGAAAACTGTGTATTTAAGCATAATTTTCTCTTAAGGTTAAGCCGTTGATCATTTTCGAAGAAATTTGATCATCACTCTAAAAAGCTCTGTATTGAATTCAATTTAACGAATTTCTGCACCAAAATGAATCAGCATGTGCCGGTTGTTGCCTTCTTAAGGCCACTGAAAGAATTTTTGGTCTTAATCAAATGTGTTTCAAAATTTATATAATTTTGTGGTACAGTCATTGACGCCCTACTTGACAATCATTGATTAATGACGATTTCCACAACTTTGCAAGGAATGGGATAATCGTTACCAAAAAGTATCAGCATGTGTAGGGCACTATTCTAAACAACTTGTAGAAGGAATTTTGTCAAAATATTGATAAGGGTGCCAAATTTATATCTTTGAACGTAAAATCATGGCAATGATGGAAGTCTTCACGTTAAACATACAATAAATGCTTGTTGTTATCAACCGAAACGCATATTTTTTTTCAATTATGAGTATAAATTTAGCTGTTTTTATGTTAAAAGTAACAAAAATGCTGAAGCCGTAAGAATTTATAATTAATCAAAACTATAGGTCAGGGGTGTCCAACCTTTTGGCCCTGCGGGCCAGATCTGATTTTTCTGAAGCAGTGGCGGGCCGGAACTAATGTTTGATAAAAGTTGAAAATGCAAAAAAAAAATCATTACATTATATTCATCAGATCATTTAAAAATAATCAAATAAAAAAACTAATATTGCAAATAAGATTCCTTTACCTGGATTATAAGAAAGAAAAACAAGAATACCTTTTAAAATTAAAATTAAATAATAAATAGAATTGATTTAAACGAAATTTGGATTCAAATCTTCACTTTATGCTCTATTAGGCAATTTTTTGCAAATATCTTACACAATATTTTAAAATGATTTGAAACACACACAAAATTTAAAAAGGTTTTTCTTAATGTTACTTCAAACAATTGAAATTTAGCAAAAAAAATTTTTTTGCTGTTTTGAGAGATTTTTCAATATTTCAAAAATATTTGCAGCGAACTCCGTTATCTGTATGAATAATTAGCTGTTTAAAGCTAAGTTTTATAAAAACTGCATCGTTTTTTTCTTACTCATTTTAAATACAAATCAATTTGAATAAAATGGCTCAGGGCAGAAAAACTAAAATTTAAAGTAAACACATTCAAAATTGTAAGAAATTCAATATTAAAATTATTCTGTACAACAATCAAGTTTGTTATCGTACATTTAACAATTTAACGAAATTGTTAATTCTGCTTTCTTTTTCTAGTTTTCAATTTAATTATTGATTATGAAAACATCAATATAGAAAAGATAAGAACTAAATTCAAACATAAAGAATGTTTGAATTTGAAATAAAAACATTGCTAAAGCATAAAATAACAGTTGAATTTTCTCAATTATTTTTTTGAAAATATGTGAAAATTTGATCTTTAGATTTTTTAAATCTAAACTCTAAATTAACTTCTCGAATATTTCAATAACTGCCTTAAGGGCCATTGATAGAACTATTTGGAAATGCAGTCTAGGGCCGGATAAAATGGCTTCACGGGCCGGATCCGGCCCGCGGACCGTACGTTGGGCAGGTCTGCTATAGGTAATTGTACTTAATTGAAGCATCATAATTGCAGTTTGAAATGATATTTTTTAAAACTAAATCAAAAACAACACTTTTTTTAATAAACATGTGTGGTTTTATCAGCAACTGTAAACAAATCTATTGTTTCGTTTCGGTCAACCATTTATGTAATAAATATGGAAAAATTTGCTTCAAAGTTACTTTTTTATTATTTGTATGTTTACATGGTTTTTGAATCGTTTTCTCTAATCTTTTTCGGAAATAAATGTGTTTAAATGTCTGTTAGGTTATTTTGTTGTTTAAAGCAAAACTTGTTAACAAAACATATTTATTTATGATGAAAAATGAGCAAAATCCGTCTTTTATTCATTATATTTATCATTAGACCCACATCATGTATCAAAACATAAAAAATCGGTTAAATTTGGTATAAAAATAACAGTTTTCCTATAGTGGACCCGGGTCCACAATCGAATTATGGACCCGGGTTCACTATAGGAAAAAGGGGTCCATAACAGGCAAAAAAAAACTTTTTTTCAAATGGCATTTTTTCTGCTCAAAACTAAATAACTGATAAAACCAATAGTCAAAATTGTTCAAAAGACTTCAGATTTGTGGTTGTGTTCACTCACAACCCTTACGCCATCAGCAGAGCCACTGCGAAGAGCAGCAGTAGAATTCGACTACAGGATAACACGCCCATTACGACAAAAACTGGCTAAATTTGGCATCGATTTAGTGTTCAGCAGTAGAAACAGCCAGTTGGAATCCATCTTAGGTTCAACGAAAGACCCCATACCGACTTTAGGCAAACCCGGCATCTACGAGGTATCCTGCGGCCACTGTGATATGAGCTACATTGGACAAACTAAGAGATTGCTGCAAACCAGGTTGGATGAGCATATACACACATATGTCAAAATTGCCATGGAGGAAAAACGGAAAGGATTTGTCCCCATTTCAAGTCAGCAGTAACCGAACACATCATCGAGGAAAAACATAACATCACAGCTAGCGACGCGGTCATCTTAAGACACATCACTAACCCATCGAAGCTGGCTGTCGCTGAAAGTTTGGAAATCTTCAAGGCAGGCAACAAACGTTTACTCAACAAGGATTCAGGTAACGGCTCAACGTGGCTGTTTAAGCTGTTACCTATACAGGCACAAAAGAAGAACGAGGAGGTAGTACCTACAGTAACTACAAATATGGATACACCAGCGATGAACCTTCAGTCGAGAACAGAACACTGATGAAGTCTGCAAGTAGTAGACGAAATACGTATCTGTCAAGATATTAAAATATATAGCGGAATTAAAAGGAACAACTCGTCTCTTTGTATTCACACTTCAGATTTCATTGTTTTGTACAAAGGATTAAATTTAGGTATTTTTCGGTTGTACTTGTATTTTAACTGCTTTTTTTAAAATAATTTTTTAATTCATTTCAGAATAGATTACACAAACTTTGTGAAAGTACTTAAATTTATTTTTAAATAATGTGCAATTTAATGACAAATCGTTGCTTAAGTATTTTCCACAAAATAATCCTCAAATTTTCAATAAATAAATCAATCAATAAAATTTATTCTGCCTTTATCAGTAATATAGGTATTCAGAATCGTAACCCACACTTTTTGAGTTTAAATCACAAGGTGGAAGGTTCTAAGTGCAAAATCAGTTTGAGTCCAAAATATTAAAAAAAATCTATGCAAAGATGTTTGATTCATTATATATCTATATTTTAACTCTATTCACACGGAAAGAAAATAATCGTGTTTTTATAATTTCTGGAAAGTATCATATTTTTTTCCCCGTAAAAGAATCCTAAAATCATTTTGAAATATAAAATTGAATTTGGAATAATTGTACTTTTTTATGAACAGTTATCAAATTTGTATGGAGACCTGAATGGAGCAAAAAATGACGGAAAATGCTTATTTGGACATAAGGAATCGATGAACAAAGTTTTATTCAAATTAAACAATAAAAATGAAAATACTTTTTTTGAGTAAGAAAATTGTTTTTCAATCTTTGAAATGATTGTATTCATAATTTAAATTTATTTTTTGAAGCTTTTCCTTCTTTACGATTTGTTGTGTTCTGGAAAAGCTATTTATTTTTTAAAGCATTTTTTCCAGGGTTGTTAACGATGAAATAATCAAAATTCGATAACGATGAAACTCGTTATTTTTCTAAAATTGATCTAATCCAAAGAAAACCATTTTAATTTTTAAATCTTTCCCCTAAGAATATACTTTTTGATGATATAATAAGTTTTAAAGCAAGAATACTCAAAAATACTGCATTTGTTCGAAAATATCCAAATTATCATAATTCACAGTATATGTTTCAAACGAAGAGATATTTTATTTGCATTTTCATGTTATCAGATTTTTTTGTTAAATACTTACATTTTCACAAAATGCTATATGTTGTGAAGTAGTTAAAAAATCATAATTTGCAATAAGGGAATCAAACGAAGTAAAATTTGATATGCATTTTGACTTCACAAAATACCGATTTTTTTCGTAAATTTCCAATTTTATAATTCGCAATATATGATGCTAAACCTGGATCCTTTTCACTCGACCGACGACGTCCACAGGATAGCGAAGATGGAGCTGATCGACAAGTACGACAAGTAATGCTTAAACAACGAAATAAATGAAATGAAATAATTCGAAATATGGAGACCAAACACAGAGAAATCTTGGATGAATTTTCAGTTAATTAGAGTTTTGTCTGAAAAATACTAAAATTTTCTAAAATACTCAAATTTTCATGAACAATACGGTTTTTTTAAATATATTTATTGTGAGAATTATAGGGGAAAGTCTCGTATGTTTGGCAGGTAAAGCACTCGCTCCTAATTCCATCTAATTTGCTGATTTTCACTATTTAAACAACTAACTTTGCCAAACATTTGATAGAAACTTGCTTGCTCACTTCTTATTGAGCTATTTATCAGTCGATTTCAGTTGAAAACGCTTTTAATTAGCTTCAATTGAATTTTCAAAATAAACGGAATTTTGTGAAAAAATAATCAGTGTTTCGTGTTTCGAAATAACGATTGCTACCTTGATTTTTTTAAATTGGCTAAAACATTTTTTTTCAATTTGGGAAGAAATATATTTAGGTTTTCAATTTTAGGAATCGAATCGAATCTTTAATTTAAATTATATTTTTAGTTTTTTAAATCTTTCAACATTTATTAAATAGTTTTATTGGAAATGAATGCATACAAATGGAAGTGATATTATAATTTGATTCAAGCAAATGTTTTTTAATGCTTGTCCAAATTTTAATTGGGCCCTCAGTTTAGTAAACAAAAAGTCGTTCCAATATTTATTTCAGATTCCAAGTACAATTTGAAGAAGAAAAAAAACAGTAAAAAGTATCACAAAATGCTTATGCTATTTACAATCAATCGAAAAATACAAATAAGCATATTGATTTCTTTGTGTAGTAATTTTTTATTTAGTAATCAAAAAACATTATTTAACTTCTTAATTATCATATTTAATATTTGTTTACAATTTCCAAAAATTAAACTTTTATTTTTAATTTATATTATGGATTAAAAAACTGCTAAAAATTCCAAAAATCAACCCTAAAAGTTTCGATTTAGGTGGTTGAAAATTTAACTGATCAAAGTCTGCTTTGTACTTTATAAAACTTTATCTTTTAAATTTTCAAAAGTTAATAAAGTGAGTTAATATAAGTTAATAATCTCGGAAAAAGCTGGCATCTTTGGCAGTTTCAGGATCTGTTCCAAATGCCATCCAATTGCACATTTACAGGAGAGCAAGAATGATCAATTCTGGAGTTTTTTTGAAAAGGTCTAATAAACCAAATTTCCAGATTTTGCTTTTTGAGTGTTTTGGGCGGTTTCTTAAGCCCCCAAAAAGCAACAAACTGGAAAATAAAAAAAAAATACTCCAGAATTTACAGCCAAATTGAATATTTCAAAACAAAAAATGAAAAATAAACTTTGCCAAACAAATTCAAAAGTATTAAAAAGGCGTTAAACAATTTAACACTAATTTGCTTCTACCACTTCTTCAAAACCAAATTTAACGCGGGTTCGTTCAAGGCCAGCTCATTGATAGTCGATTCACGGCGATGGCAAATTCTCTTATTTTTATGTAAGGGAGGGCGTGAGAACTTTTCGCGAGCTTGCCTCGTGGCTCCGTTCGGAGCGATAATGGATGGCATTGTTGGATTGAGGAATTTAACACGTTGTTTACATACTTTAATTTGCTTGAAAATGCGCAAAATATCTGCATAGCGCTCTTTTAATTGACTTTTGTTATTTTAAATAACTTTTATGAATTTTTTAAAGCATAGTTTTCATGAAATGTTGAACAAAATATGTTACAATAAACAATGTCATTAAGCATTTTTTCAAATGAATCTGTAAACTGCTTCCTGCACATTCTCAAATTTTAATTTCGCATCAAATTTGAGCAAATCTTGAACCCAACCAACAAATCACCCCTCCACAGAAGGAACTGTTGCGTGCGTGTGTATGACTGCCACTGCGTCTTCCGCTAGGCAACAAAGCTCGTATATCCTAGAGCTATCGACCATTCAAAGCTACCTCTTAACGTCAACGGACTTACCCACATTTTGCCTAGCATCGCATCAAAGCCAGGTTGAATGCCGGTGCCGGCCAAATTTGCTCCATGCGCTATGAAGTCGCGGAATGAAAAAAAAAAAAAACCGCTGAACAGTGAATAAAACAAAACATAAAAAAATCACACACAGCAATGCTCGATCCTAACCTTGAACTTTCTGAAGAAAAAAAAACCTTCTCACGGCGACGACGTCGACGACTCTTTGCTCTACTGACTACACAGTCCGCGGAGACTTGACTTGGTACAACCTGTGTGTGTGTACCCTGAGAGAGGGGCCAATACTTCCATTAGTCATCGTAGAAGTTAAGATCGGGGCATTGTTCGACGCTGGATTAGGTCAACCTGTTTAATTTTTGGATCTTTCAAGGCAAGATTTCAACAATCTTAGTCTTTCCAGCGATATGAAAACCTTGACACAAATAATGTTCAATTTAACTAAAAATTTTATCTGTAATTTTTAGATATTTTGTTGATTAGATAACTATTCTGATGTATCATTGTAATGTTAAAATCAAGCCTTGCATTTTGTTTTATTCGCTTTGCTTCGCTAGGAGACGGTCATTTTGGCGGGTTGCGGACTAGACTTCGCCATGTGATGCTATAATTTCTAAGCCCATGTTGCCTAGGAATTGGTGATTGGAATTAGTACCAGATTCTCATCACCATTCGGACATAAACTTTTTAAATAATTTGCATCAACCTTTCAGCTCTTGTAACCAATCCTCAAATTGCGCAATCAAATGTTCACCCCGTTCAATTCAGGTGGCCAAAGTTCCCTTCAATTTCCGCTCGCGCGCCATTCTAACAACCCACCCACCACCTACTTAGTGCCTTTAACGGCCCTAATCAGACCCTGCTAAATCGTTCCGTTCCAACCCTCTTCCGATTGCCTCATCTTTTCGCCTACAGCTCTATCAGAATTGCGGCAGCCGCAGCTCTCAGCTCATTAAAGGTCGCCCATTAGCCCCTTTAAGGTATCGATCAACAACCGGAGAGCTGCTGCAGCCAGTGTCGATTACCAATTGCCCCCCTAAACCAAGTGATTGTCGAATCAAAAAATAAACCCCACCAAAGTGAGAGGAATACAGCCAAAGCATCTATAAAGTGCATCTAAAAAGCTACAGCCGCAGCTGTCATTCATCGTAGCTTAATCAGAATGAGCTGAATCAAAACAAAACGCGAAAAAAAAATAATACATCACGCCGCCGATGGCAACCAGCAGCGGAGTCTGGGGGGAACCTTTTGGGGCCAAGTTTCTGCCTGGTGGCGGGAAAAAAATCTGTGCCAAAACGTGTTACGCCACACCAATGCTGACTTAGAGCTGCACTAGTGCTGCTTCGAGGGGTACCAATTTGATCGGAAACAATCCCCTCGACCAAGAAGCCCATGCCGATGATGATGATAGTGGCTTTTGCGCAATGTGACCTTAAACTTTAATGAATTTATTAGAATTAATGTAAATAAATAGTGAGAAATTGCAGACGCGCGCTGCGCCGTTCGAGGACTGGTTCAAGCCTTTCAGGTTCAAAGATGCACTTGCTGTAGCCGAGTTGGCCAGTGAGCCAACGAGCCCCCCCTCACTTGGAATGGGCACACGGCGCTTGACGGCTCGCTTGACGGCTGATCACTGCGGCCATGGCGAAGACGATGGTGGCGCCGGCAAAGTTGTTGGTGACCATTTTTCTGCAGAGACATAGACTAGTGGAAGACGATGTTGGAATGTTTTAGTACTTTAATTTTTAAAACATAAAACACACAGGCCATATGAACCATTCCACCTAAAATGTATCAACACTTGAAATCATTTTTTTCTGATCAAGCTCAAATTTAAAGGGGCTGTTGATCTGATCTAATCTAACACAAACGCAGCCAGTCGGATGTAAGCATGCTGGAAAGTCTTGTGAAATACGCTCCAAGCACTTTTCTTGTCATTATTAATAATTGCACACCCAGAACTGGGTATCGGCATTCGAGAGGATAAAGAGCACGATTCGGTAGTAAAATGGTACTGTGTGCGGCCGGAGAGGATAAATCCCGAAATTACCGAGAGTACTTTACTCATGGTTCATCTTCAAACAAAGTTCATCTATCAAAAAAAAAGTACCGGTACCGAGACTCGAACCCAAGACCTTCGTCATATTGAACCGTGCCTTTGCCGTATGGGCCATCTTGGTTTGGTAACTAAACGGCGGTCAGTTGTCCATATAAGCCACTCAATAGGATGAACTGTTCCAATGAACGAATGAACACGCGAGAGGACTATACTCTCGCAAAATAGCACTTTCCTCACGTTTCTTTTCGTGAGGACTATCCCCTCGTTCGTTAACTTTGAATGCAGTACATCCGAGAACACTCGAAATGTACAACAAAAATTGACTGCTACACCCAGAACTGGACATCGGCATACGAGAGGATAATGAGCACGATTCGGTAGTAAAATGTTACTGTATGCGGACTGAGAGGATAAATTCCGAAACTAGCGAGAGTACTTTACTCGTGGGCTCATCTTCAAAAAAAGTTCATCCATAAAAAAAAATACCGGTTATAGGGCGTCCAATTTTCCCGGGTTTTGAATTTCCCGGGAAACGGGAAAAATATTTTTCAAATCCCGGGAATTCCCGGGATCCCGGGAAATTTTTTAAACATTCAAAAAATCTATGTGTTCATTGAATTTGTTATGTTTTTCAAGCTAACAATCATAGAATAAGCTCAATACTATTCATTGGTTATAATCTTTACTTCAATCTGAACAAGAACAGCAGTTTTTAGTAAGTTTCAAAATATTAAAAATTGTTGGTTTTTGTTCTTTGTTATGCTTCGGATTTTTTTATGAATCTTAATTTCTAATCCAATGTGATTCAAATTATTTCATGTTAAAAATCATACAATTCTTATTAATATATTTCTTTTATATTTTTATATGAAATGACTACAAAAGCTAAAATATTTCATTGAAACTGTAAAAAAAACAAAAAACGAAAACAGATAGAATAAAACCATTAAATGTAAAATTTTTGAAAAGTTTAGAATTTCATGTTTTATATAAAACATATTTTACAAACTATTTTTAAGTCACTACCGGAAACTGGGGGAAATCGGGACTGCAGTCTGAATAGGTACAGGATATTTTTGAGCAATAAATTTGAAAATTGGTGCTCTAATTGTTTTGTTAATTAAGAAAATATCAGAACATCATGCTGTCTTAATTCGTTACTATTGTCCCAATTTGCTCCAGATGCCGGTGTCTGATGAAAAATAATTAAACATGTTTTTTTCAAGTTGAAAATCATCATAAAACGTTAATATTTAAAAAAATTAATAAAATTTTATGGACAATATTCAAAGCGCTAGGCATTTTGCGGATCCGTAAAGTAAAATTTTAATAATTTTCCCTTATAAGCCAAATAAATATTGATATATGCCGAATACAAATTTGCTCATGCTTTAAAATTGTTATCGATTACTAAGTATTCAACTGTTCATCTGTATTCACAACCAAATCTGAGTTTTCAGACCAAAAAATGATTTTTTTTTCAATTTTGGGAATTCCCGGGACAAAATATCAAAAATCCCGGGATTCGAGAATTCCCGGTATAGGGATAATCCCGAGATTTTTGTCCCGGGAATTCCCGGGATGGACGCACTATACCGGTACCGAGACTCGAACCCCAGACCTTCGGTATATTGGACCGTGCCTTTGCCGTATGGGCCACCATGGTTCGGTGACTAAGTGGCGGTCATTTGTCCATATAAGCCACTCAATAGGATGAACTGTTCCAATGAACGAATGAACACGCGAGAGGACTATACTCTCGCAAAATAGCACTTTCCTCACGTTTCTTTTCGTGAGGACTATCCCCTCGTTCTATAATTTTGGGTGTACGTTTTGTTTACCGCAAAGAGGATTCTGTGAATGGATCACATTTCACAGAATCTACAGGAGAGAAGGGATGCGTGGACATACCGTACCAAACGCTCCGGTTTATTTTTTCTGGGGGCGACATCTATATCTCACTACAGGCAGCTCGCCCGTAGCTAATACAAGCTGTCAACTTCGGCACCAGAACAAAAGGGAAATGTCAACTTCGGCTCCAGCACAAAAGAACAGCTGTTCGTTACCGAACCAAAACAAAGCAACTGCGCACTGTAAAAAAAGTACAAAAACCGCAGGCATAAAACGGAAATAAAGGAATTATTGTTTTTATGTAAAATTTTACCGCAATGTACGTTTAAAAGTTACTGTATGTTTGTGAGGTGAGTTTTATCAATTTATTTCCAAAATAAACTTTTGATTTGGTGTCTTCGGCAAAGTAGTAGGTAGGTAGGATATGGACTACACTGAAAAAAATATGATACACGGTAAAAAAAAATTTGGTGATTTTTTATTTAACTTTTTGTCACTAAAACTTGATTTGCAAAAAAACGCTATTTTTATTTTTTTTATTTTTTGATATGTTTTAGAGGACATCAAATGCCAATTTTTCAGAAATTTCCAAGTTGTGCCAAAAATCTTTGAGCGAGTTAAAAATTTTTGAATCAATACGGATTTTTTTCAAAAAATCGAAAAATTGATCGCAAAAATGTTTTAACTTCATTTTTTGATGTAAAATCAAATTTGCAATCATAAAGTACTTCACCGAAATTTTGATAAAGTTCACCGTTTGCAAGTTAAATCCATTTTTAGGTGACTTTTTTGAAAATAGTAAAAGTTTTGATTTTTTTTTAATTAGTGCACATGTTTGCCCACTTTTGAAAAAAATATTTTTGAAAAGCTGAGAAAATTGCGTCCTTTTAAAATGTTAGTCTTGGTTTAAAAATTTTGAAAATATTTTCTTCGAAAAGATCGGAAAATTTCACAAATGTTTCATATTTAAACATTGAAAATCTAGTTGCTGAGATATCGACATTAGAAAATAGTGTGTTGTTTGGGTGGGACTTAGAAAACATCAATTTTTCTGTTTTTAAACCTTTGCATGGCAATATCTCAGCAACTAAGGGTCGTATCAACAAAGTTTAAAAATAAAAAATATAGAGAATTTTCTCAGCTTTTCAAAAATATTTTTTTCAAAGGTGAGCAAACATGTGCACTAATTTAAAAAAATGAAAAACTGGGACAGTTTTCAAAAAGTAACCTGAAAATGGATTTAACTTGAAAACAGTGCACTTTATCAAAATTTCACTGAAGTTCTTTTTAATTGCAAATTTGATTTTACATCGTAAAATGAAGTTGAAAAATTTTTGCGACCAATTTTTTGATTTTTTTTTTTAAATCAGTATTGATTCAAAAAATCATAACTCGGTTAAAGATTTTTTGCCCATTCTGGAAATTTCAGAAAAGTTGGCATGTCCTCTAAAACATATCAAAAAATAAAAAAAAAATAAAAATAGTGTTTTTTTTTGCAAATCAAGTTTTAGTGACAAAAAGTTAAATAAAAAATCACCAAAATTTTTTTTACCATGTATCATTTTTTCTTCAGTGTAGTCCATATCCTACCTACCTACAACTTTGCCGAAGACACCAAATCGATCAAAAAATTCCTTCAAAAGATACAGATTTTTGAATTTTCATACATCATTTTTGTATGGCCAGCTGCCAAATTTGAATGGAAAATTATATGAACAAACTAATGATGCAAAATGGCTTCTTTGGGCATTCAGAAGGCACCAAAAAAGTTTCAGTCGGATTAAAAAATACAAAAAAACGAATGACCGAAAGCTGAGAGAACTGCTCATTTAAATTGTAAAAAAATGCGTAGAGTCGATCGATTTTGTCAAGCAACCGCTTTAACCCACCACCCGAAACAACTTAATGTTAAACCTAGATGGGGTATAATTATTAAATCTGAAGAAAAAAACATAATGATTATGTTTGGAAGTCTGACACTTTCCGAAAATAACAGTTACTGATCATGATAATGGCGCTACTTAATTATTAAATATAAAACAAGAAAAGGTTTTTCTAAGCGAATTGCTCTAACCTATACTCTACTCACGGAAAATGTAAAATTTTGCAAAGAATGATTGCATTTAAGAATGAAGAAGTTAAAATTTTTAATTTTTTATTTAAATGTCGAATCAGAACGTATCCTTGATTATATCACGTTAAAACATTTTTTATAAATTGATTTCAATAAATTTACAAAAAATAACTGTTCACACGGAGAAAAAAGAGTTCCTAAAATGGTGAACAAGCGTTCATGAAAATGGGAACCACGAACAAAGTGTTCAAATTTCATGGTACGTTTTTCAAAATCGTACCATGGGGTTTGAACACTTTGTTCGAGGTTCCTATTTTCATGAACGCTTGTTCACGATTTTAGGAACTCTTTTTTCTCCGTGCATATTTTTTTTATCTGTGGCCCCAGCAAGTGTCCTCCGTCCGTCTGTTCAATTTGTTAAGTTGTTTAGCCATCTCCAGCGGTAATTTGTTTACCAAGCCAATGTCTTAGACGTCGTCTACCAATCTCTAGACTCTCCTGCCAGACCCCTACCGCCAACGGCTACGGTTATAAATCACCCGGGCAAAAGAGGTGGTACACTACAACTGCTAATAAGACACTATAAAGGCCCGATATCTTTGCGCAGTCGGAAAATGATGCTAATTTTTCCAACACCAAATGCCAAAACGATGGCTCAATAGAGAGAACAGACCTTCGCCAGGGAGTTGTTGGTCTGGTATCGGTGTTGCCAGATCAGCACAGCGTTAATTTGCATGGGCTTTAGAATGTTCTACCATTAAAGAGACAAGACTCTCGCTCCCTCCTTTTGGAATCAATTTTCCAATATTAAAACACTGTTAAGGCGAGAACCACTGTAATTTGGTCGACAATAAAAAGTAGCAAAGTGCCCCAGCTTGTAAAACCAGCAATTTAAACTAACGAATAAGAAGAAGTTCAGCAAAAAAAAAAACAGTCAAGCTGGCATTTGAAATTACTGCCATGGCAGCAGCAGCGCCGTTATTAGTCACACCTTGACTTCTTGGTTCAATTAATTTGCGTAGATTGTAATTAAACACCGGTCTCCGCGCCGTTCAGTTTGCCCACTTCAACGGTTTCGCGATGCAGATCTCGCGTTTCCCCCAAGTTAACCATTCATTGCGTCTCGTCGAGAGTTGTTTATGCATAATATCTGCTGCTGCTGCTGCTTACTGATTACTATTCAGCTGTTCGCCCATTCAAGCTCCACCAGCGTCGTCGATTTGAATGGCTTAATCTTATCAGATATTCTCAACAATCAAGCACCCAGTTCTGCCGGGGGTTGAGCTGTGATACATACTTGTAGTAGTAGCAGTGGTCGTTGTGATGGTGGTTTGTGATTGTGTGTCATTCGTGTGCAAATACAAACCACATGCAAATTCGTCCACACCTCATGTTTGTTTAAACAATCTGCGCTCGAAGACCGGGTCCCAAAAGCCCAAATCTAATCAGAGTAAATGAAAATCGCCAAATTGACTTTGTTTTGCACGATTCTATGCTTTTGTTTGTGCTGAATTTACATTTTAGCTGGTTATTTTTCATATAAACAAATCATAAAAAATCATAACATTGCAAAAAAGCTATTTCAGCCCTCTTTTCAAGTATGTTCACTTTTTTTAGATAATATTTAGATAAAGGCTTTTCGCGTAAAATGTAAGAGCAAATTTTATAAATTTTCGCAGTCTTTCATATTTGAATCATTGAAAGATAAATCCTATGAGAATCCGCATTTTTGTTGTAAATATGAACAAATTTTGAAGATGCGTTGAAAAAACAGACCGAGCCACTTAGGTAACGCTTCCGTCTCGTGAGCGGTAGATCGGGGTTCAAATCCCGGCTCGGACCAACACAACTGGTGATCTTTTCCCTTCTGGAATCGATTGCTTAGTAAAGGGAAGGTAGTGTATCGTCACAAACTGGACCTTATCACGACACCTTAGGGAGGCGACCTATGGAATGTTAACATTCACCTTAACATGTTAACATTAAGTTGAGAATGAAATTGCCACTGAATCCGCTTTGTAAATGCCGGCCCCGATACTCTTCAAGGGTGTTCCCCTCAGGAGCTGGGAAAGATTTACTTTACTTACTTGAAAAAACAGTGTCAATTAGTACATCGAATTAGATTAGAAGCATTCAAGCACATTGATCACTGCTTTTCCTATTTAGACTGTAGTCCCAATTCGCTTTGAGTTTTAAATGATTTTTGAAAGCAATACCAACATTTTAAAAAAAAATTGTAGAAGATGGGGTTTCTCAGAAATGACTTAATTTAGTTATTGATTTTTTCTTAGTATTTTTTGTTTGAATTTTTAAACTTTTTTTTAATGCTTTTTTATTTTATTTTTCTTTTACTTATATGCAACACTGTTTGTGAGTTATTCAACTAAAGCAATTCCATAATGAAAATGGCATTTCTTTGAAAAAAAGAAACACATCTTTAAATTTATTTCCATAATTTTGTGAGTATTCAAAGCAAAATGGTTTTATAAAAATGAGAAAATACATTTACAATTTTTTCACGAGTTTTTGACTTCTTGTGAAATGAGCATTTGTTCTCCCCGAGCAGGGGTAAATAACACGGGTTTACCAAATTTTGGTATTACTTGGGCAAATAACAAGGACTAAAATGTGCCCTTGGTTGCCCAGTAATAGATGGTAAAATACCATGAAATCATACCAAAGTCTTGTATGTGGAAGGGCACAACAATACCAAACCATGTTATTCCAAGGGTAAAATAATACCTCAAAATAAAACCATTTCAATACCAAGTTGAGGTCTTCTGAATTTTTGAACATTGCTTGAATCCCAATACTTGGTATTGCCATGGATTTATTTTTATTTATTCCCGCGACCTTGGAAAATCAGATTTCGGTATTCCTGTGGTCATCCACATACATAATTTTGGTATGATTTTATGGTATTTTACCATCTATTACTGGGCAAACAAGGGCACATTTTGGTCGCTGGTATTTGCACAAGTAATACCAAAATTTGGTATTTTCATGCTATTTATAAGTGCAGCAGTTGCAGTTAGTGAAAAAAAAGTAAATGATCCATGTGCAACAGCCAAATCTACTCACCTGATGATTCCATGTTGTTCTTAGTGATATTCTTCACCACATCGAATACATTTGTCATTGATGAACGGCTTGTGCTTGAAGTTCTTGAAGCTTCTGAAAAATAAATTAAATTATTTATTATTAAAATGAAACTGGATTGAAATTCACCAAAATTCAATAATCTGTCGATTGACTCGCTTTCCAACGTATTGGTCATTCTGACTTAGAGAAATTTCAACGATTTAAAAAAAAAACTTAGTGGATATACCATAAAATTTGAAAATCAGCTTTAACATTTTTGGGTTTCAAGTCATTTTAGCGCAAAATTAATTATCCTGTCACAATTGGTACAAAATATCCCATAATTTAAGAGGAGTTGAAAAAACACTTTCATACAAAATTGTCGTATCCTGACTTAGAAAATTTTCCACAATTTCAAGTCATTTCTTTAGGGGGTATATCAAAAATGTATAAAATCAAGCTTGAATTTTTCCGTTTTCAATGAAAGCATTCGCTTTGAGACATCATTTTAGCGCAACATTAATGCTTTTGTCAAAATTGGTCATAATTTTCCCATAGTTTCAGAGGAATTTGATAAAATACTGTAATACCAAAAGAATACCAAAATGTGGTGTCCGATCATTGACTAATTCTGCAATTTTGCAATATCAAAACAATACCTTAAATTGGTATGATACCATATTTTGTTCTTGCATAATCCTTAAGACAAATTTCAAAGGATCCGGGAATACCAAAATTTGGTACTGCTACCAGAGAATGGTATTACTACACATTTTCCTTGTTATTTACCCATGCTCGGGTCTACAAATAATGAAAATTATATGTTAACAAACATGATTTCTAATAATTTACTAATTCAACTTACATAATAATTTTAAAACATGATCTTGCTACTGAGCAATTCTCTACGAAATCGGCCGATGTCGACCATTTTGATTTTTTTTAATATTTTTTGATTTGGTTAAAACTTTGTTAGGGCCTTCCCTATCACCAAAGAACTGCCGTTTTACGGCGATATGATGTATACGCCATTTTGGACATTTTCAATTTTATTGTACAGTCTGATAAAGAATCTTAAAAGCTACCTCCTGACGAAAGAATTTTTCAAAAAAGTGCTCTGGGGCCCATTTTATTAAGCAAACAAACAATGATGTATACGCCAATTTTACTCATCATGATGTATGTATACATTGAGAATTGATAGAAGTCAAATTCAATACTGTTTGAATGTTGATATGAGGTTTTGGGACCAAATCAAGACTGGGCAATATTTTATTACATTATTTCGACTTAATTCTTAAGGGGACGTCCATTAGGCGTCATCCATAAAGTACGTCACGTTCTGAGGGAAGAGGGGTGTTTTGAGAAAGCGTGACGTTGCGTGTTAAAAGCATAGGGAAATCGTGACAAAGGGGGTGGAGTAAATTTTGGCTGATTTTAATGTGACGTACTTAATGGATGACACCTTATCCACATCCACGTAGAGACTTTTTTGAAAATTCTAGATCCACCCACCTCCCTTGCTGACAATTGTTCATGCAAAAAATATGTTTATGGAGCATAGACAATCGCTAAGGGAGCGTTCTTTTATTACGTAACGCAAAAAATCAGATTTTTAGACCCATCCACAAAATTTGCATACAAATTTTAAAAAATTGTATGGAGCGTAAAACGGCCTCAGACCCCCCTCCCCCCAACTGCGTTACGTAATAAAAGAACGCTCCCTAATACCTCTCCCCCCCCCCCTTAAAGTATCCACGTGGACAATGCATTAGGGGATCCACTTAGCTATCAAAATAGCTGGCACAAAAAATAAAGCCAGCTTTGATCGCTTTGATCGAGCAATGTATACATACATCATTGGGCAGGAAAAGTAGTGATTTTTTATTGCTATTTTTTCGGCCAAATGATGTTTGTGGTTTAAAATCGTAGAGAATAGGAAAAAAACTAGAAATTTTGTAGGGGCCACATTTTTATTGTACTTTTTAACAGTTTCTACAGAGCAGATCTCAAATTAGTCATTTTAAATTGAAAAAATGAACAAAAACAGAATATCGTGTCTACAGCAAAATCACCTCAATGGCGTATACATCATATCGCCGTAAAACGGCAGAGAAGCCATTTTGTGTCATTGATTAAAAAAAATGTGACGATTTTTTAATTTACTTTTTTCACAAATAATCAATTTCCCAGGATCCAAAATCATTTTTTCAATGTTTTACGGGCAAAACTCCGCATCTTTTAAGCCATACAGAAGCATGGATCGAAACTTTGCCGACGAGTTAGGAGGTTTTTTTTATTATTGATTTTTATAAAACATTAAAATCTTGTCGTTAAAAATTTTTGACCTAATTTTTTCATGAAAAATCGCAATATTCAATCTTTTACTTTTTGCCTTCCTCACCTTACTGAGGAAAGGCTATGAAATCACTCGAAAAATGAACTTCTTAATTCGACCTCGTAGACCTACCTTCACGTATACCTATCGACTCAGAATTAAATTCTGAGCAAATGTCTGTGCGTGTGTATTAGCGTGGCTCACGGATATATGAAAAAGACAAAAGTGTTCAATTTCGAACGCCTCGACCGAAATTTTGTAGCATTATAACCGCAGAAGCTAGCCTGAAATTTTGAGCGCATTTTGTTAATGTTTAGTTGTTCCACTCTTAATCTGAAGTTATAAAGAAATTTCAATAAATTTAATTTATTTATTTTCAACTTTTTAACTCTTCTTCGAGAAAGTTTTCCTATGCCGTATGATTTTTTTTCAGAATAGAGGTTTCTCATAGGTTTTGATCCGGGGAACAACTTTGTAGAACATCGCAAAGCGCTAGGAATTAATCCCGGAAAGATACAGACAAATTTTAAGAGAATGTTGAATTTTGTTTACGTACTCCAAAAAATATCCTGTATCTTTTCGGGATCAATTACTAGCGCTTTGCGATGTTCTACAAAGTTGTTCCCCGGATCAAAAACTATAAGAAACCTGAGAATAGGAAATTTTGATTGGGTTTTGGGAAACTTTCTCTATGAAGAGGTTAAAAGTGAAAATTTCCCATAGTAAATTTTTAGAAGTTCCATACTAACTTCAGGTCAATGGTGGAAGTACTAAACCTTAACCAAATACGCTCAAAATTTCAGGTTATGTTCTGGGGCCATATTGCTACAAAATTCCGGTCGAGGCGTTCGAAATTGAACACTTTTGTCTTTTTCATATATCCGTGAGCCACGCTAGTGTGTATGTCTGTAAGTCCGTGCACCAAAAAAAAATGCACTCGATTATCTCCGGACTGGCTGAACCGATTTGGGCCGTTCTGGTCTCATTCGATCCGTCTTAGGGTCCTACAAGACCTATATTAACTATTATGAAGTTTTGTTAAGTATTTCAAAAGTTATGCTAAAAAAACGATTCTGACTAAAGTTTGAAAGATTGTAAAAAGGGTGGTTTTTGTAAGAAAACCCGTCTGATCATACATATTAAGAAAGGTATTTGAAAGACCTTTCTAATGAGCCCAAAACATTGAAGATTGAAGACCCTATCAAAAGTTATGAGCACACATTTTAGAGGCCGGATCTCAAATATGTTGATGAAAAAGTTGTCCGGATCTATCCGGAGATCTGGCTCCCGGGATTTTGTTGATTTGAAACTCCCGGGAAAAATGAACAGATATATTTTTTTACTGCTTTAAGGCTTACAAAACTTTAAAGTAATATAACTATTGAAAGTGAACAATGTTCATGAAACAGCCCCGTAGGTGTTGTTCTAATATTACTTCCAATGATTTTTGGGATTCTAGACCCCATACTCCATGTAGATATGTTGTAAGAAGTAAAATTTAGATACAATTTGTAGGTTTGACATTCTTACTAAAGAAACAAATATGTCCATAATTGTGAGGAAGGCACCAACCACCATCGGTGGATTAAGTAACGTTTTTTTATTGAGAGTACCGTTTTCAAAATTTTTGTTAGAAAAAATCATTCTTTTTTTTATTTTTTTAATAATGTCTATGATTGTCCAATCCTGAAAATATTTTTTTCGAATAGTTGAATTGAAGATTAGACCACTGGTTGCTGAGAAACAGCTGGTTAAAGAAAAAGAAACAAGAAAATTGATTTTTTAAGTCTCACTAAAACAACCCTTCATTTTTTTCAGGAGTGGACAATCATGGACACAATTTTAAATAGTAAAAACATAAAATTAAAAAAAAATTAGGTCAGCAATTTTAAGTCAAGATTTTTTTTTTTTACAAGAATCCCTATGTAAAAAATCATAACTCGTCAGCAAAATTTTGGTGCACCTCTTTTCCAAAAAAGATTGCATAGATAATTGTTCAAAAAAGGAGGAAGGAGGTTTGAGATTTCAGAAAAGAAGGGTTCAAGTGGTTTATGGCTGGTCCCTAGTTGCAACTTTGTGTGTACTTTTTCTATGACCAAAGAAGTCTTTGGCTTAATTAGTTCAAAGTTTCCTTAAAATTTTGGCAACTGCCTAAGCAAAATGTTGTATGAATGTTTTTGGGGTTTTTCAAATGTTTTGATTGATTGGACAACATTTTTTTTTTCGAGAGATCGGAACATTTCACGATTTTTTTTGGATTTCTGATATTTAAAATCGGTCGCATAACAATTTGATGTTTTATCGCCACTTAAAAATTCGATGCTATTCTGGTGATGTAGAGGAAATGTCGCTTTTCTTGTAATTAATGTTTGGTGTTTTATGAATGGCCCTAAAGCAATATCCATAATTTTGCCCAAGACACCAAATGGATCAGAAAATCCGTTCTCAAGATACAGATTTTTTAATATTTTTAAAGCCTTTTTGCTTGGACAACTGCCAAAAATTAAATAAAACTTGTATGGACGAACTTATGATGCAAAATGATTTTGGTCATAGAAAAAAAAACACACTAAGTTCAAAATTTGGACTCTGTTCAACTTTAATTGCTCAACCTCCTGCCCCGAAACAGGTGGACTGTTTTTCACAACCCACTGGAGCAGCAGAAACCCTTAGAGTTTGGTGTTTTCAGGCAAATGTGGCGCCGTTTGCCATAAATGGTCGGCGTCTTCAGCACATGGTGACAAGTTAATTTTAATTTTACTTCGTTAAACGAAGTTTTATTGAAAGACTTGAAATATTTTTTCTCCAATTTTGTTTTTTGTTTTCTTTTGGCAATGCTATTACTACACAGCAAAAAATGTCCGTGTAAAATCGCATGTAAAAGCATGCAATCACCTTTGTGAACAAAAGCATGTAATATTGCATGAGAAAACGTGTACACAAAAAGCATGTACGCAAGAAAAAAAGATTTCGTACATCCAAAAATAACATCAATCCGGCGAGTCATCTCCAGATTACCAAGTCCGCGCCCCAATTCTCTCGGCTATTTCGCAGCTGTGGAATTGTCTGGATCAACACCGATGTAGCTGTATGTTCCCCATACACCGTATTACAGTAAGTGCAGTATACGACGTACGAGAAACCTATATCTACATTAGCGTTGAACCTTGCTTGAATATGAAGGTGAGATAGCCGAGATGGTTGGGGCGCGGACTTGGTAATCTGGAGATGACTTTAGCCAGGTTGATGTTATTTTTGGAGTGTGCGAAATCTTTTTTTTTCTTGCGTACATGCTTTTTGTGTTTTCTCATGCAATATGCGTTTTCTCATGAAATATTACATGCTTTTTCTCACAAAAGTGATGTGCATGCTTTTGCATGCGATTTTACCATCGGATTTTTTGCTGTGTTCTTTAAAACGATTTAAAATTTCATACTCGAAGTAGTCACCCTGCTTGCTCTCCCACCACTTAGTAGCACGGTTCCGTGACGCAGCAGCACCAGCGACACATTGTCTGGCTGGTCACTTGGCCACGACCAGGGGGCCTAGACCGGAACGCCCCGCTCCGTCTTGAAGACGATACCCAAACCTCACCCAGGCGTGAATGTCTTCCTACTCTGCTCCTGGGCCGGAGTTTTGTGAATGAAAAACCTTAAGACACCTAGCGAACCGTGATGCGTGATTCTCGGCTGGTTGGGGTCGTGCTCTCTTGTCAAACAATAGATTTTCTAGATTTTTGTTTGACAAGCAGCGATTCAAAACGCAATTCTTCCCTAAACTCCTTAAATGACTTTTGAACTGTTATTGTGAAATTGATATTTGAAACAAGTGACCACAACCACGACATGGTCGCCGGACACTCGGAATATGATTTGATGGCCCCCAGAGTTGGAAGTTGGAACCGGGGCTGCTGCTGCTGCTGGAGGTCATTCCTGCTCTTCCGAGAGAGCGATTCTCCCACGTTTCCACTCGGATACGCATCATTCACTCTTTTGTGTGTTTCCTCGCACGCTGAGCAGCAAACTCATCGATGTTGAGAGCTGGCTACTCCTTCAACCGACTGACGGATTGTTGGACTTGGACTAGAAGCGTGGTCGCTGTTCCGTTTCCATGAAGAACTCGGTTCCCCTGGCCATAGGCCGTGTCAAGTCGAGATGATCGAACCCTGGCTCCAGTGGCTCACAAAACGCAGCTGACTATGAAATTTTTCCAGTCATTTGTTTGTTAAATAGTTTCAAGTGGGGAAAATTGGTGCGCCGACTGGAGGCGAAAAGTGGTGCTTTAATTTTGAACAATTTTATTACTTCGGGTTCTGGGGTTTGGAGACTTTGGCTGGAGTTCATGTTGGATGTTTTTAGTGAGAATCGAATTTTGTACTTTTTCTAATGAGAATTTACTGTTTTTTTTTTCTTTTCAGGTTAGTACACATTCAAAGCTGTTATTGCTCAAGCTGTTCAAAAGGTAATTTTTGATGAAAACTCGTTGAATTTGCTGTAACTTGAAAATTTCAAAGTTTTCCATGCCTATGACAGGATATCATTTACATGACGTTTTGTCCTGTCAACCGTTCTTTATTCGCCAAGGTAGTTACCACCGCAGCAGTGTTCTGTGATGCGTAATGAAGTCATAATTTTCCTACCATGTGTCGCGGCGTTGTTTCAAAGGACCACGGAGCAGGCTTTTGTTTTCCACAGTCCGTTGCCTGGGGTTTCCTCCGTGCATGGCTGACTTGGATACCTTCAGGACTTCCAGGGTGCCCAACTGTTTGTTGTGTTTGACTACGGCCGCGATCACTATGTACAAGACAAGACCTTTTCGTCTTGACATTGGCCAGATCCTGCCTCGGAGGAGGATGATCGGTCCGGGTTGGTCATTTTCAATTACGCTCGCTGTCATTACGCCGGGGCTGGGACGGGCAATATATTTTTTTCAATTTTCAACATCGATAAATTTCTGCCGATCGACACACTCACACACACTGGCCAGCCGTGGGGAAACAAAAGAAGGTGTCCTTTGTGCCCACGGTCGGTTCGTCCCCTGTGTGTTGGCGGAAGGCGGAGTTGAAATGTCAGGCCATGAATCGAGCGGTCATGGCAACTCTCCGGTCCGGTCATGGATATGAGCAGCAGCAGCAACACGACCACGACCGGGCATTTCTTAAAGTCCGGTGTTCGGCGCGCACCCCAGTTGGGGATTGGGGACTTTAAATCACACCGCGATCAGCGCTGGCCGAGGACACGTGTAAGTGCAAGGGTAATTTGCTGAGGCTCACCACCCGTGTATCCAGCAAAAAAAAAAGCGACAACGTGGTATGCTGGGGCTGCACGAGGAAAAACAATTCGAAATAAATCATTTCACTTAGAGTTTATGCTCAGTACTTTTTGCGCTTGTCGGCGAGCAGCCTTGATTTCGACGTGGAACGTAATTTGATTTGGTTCAATTCGATAATCGCTTTATTCTGTTTTCGTTTTGCACATTTTTCTTGCACTGAAGCATTTTGTAAAAATAAAATTAATATCACCAAAACAAATAAAATATTACAAAAACGTGCATTTGTAGAGTTTCAAATCAAATTTGACTGATTCCTAGAATGGGAGATATCTTGTAAATGTTACGCTGTCTTTAATAACTAGCTTGTTTATTAACTTGAATTTTGAATAGTTCGAAATCTTTTTCCAAAGGTTGTTTATTTGACAGTTTAAAACTAAAGTTTAACTACTTAGTAAATTAAAGGTTAGTGAATTCTTGTTTGGTGTTTTGTTTGTTCAGCTGATCAAACTATCTCGACGAATTTTATTTTTTTACCAAATTAAAAAAATGAGCATGAGCATGAGCATGAGAGACCACCCATGGTTGTCCTTCTCCGTTGCTGACAGGACCATAACATCCCATCAGCACAACCGGTCACACGCTTCAACGATCAAATGATGTTTCCCTTATCAACAGCATGCATGAATGCGCTGAAAAGATAAAACATCACGATCATCAAAACTAGAGCCGGTGCGAATAGGAAACAGTCGTTGGCCACCAACGGCGCCCGCCATGTCAGTTTGTAGATCTCGAGGGAATGGGACGGGAATGTTAGTTAGCACAGGCTGCTACCAAGGGTGGGTTCTATACGATATCCACACCCCGCGTGTGCCGGAAAACTATTTCTACTTGGGATTTTGTTAGTGGGTAAGGGTAATGGTCAGGATTCAACATAGAGGATGATGATGCGACCCAATAATCAATAAATTTTGTTTAATGGTGTGATGTATTATGCATTCTCAAGGCAATCAGTCGGAGTATGCGGATGAGACTATTCCCGGTTATTTGGTGTTGAGTTTAGCATAAATGATTTAATCTTAGACAGCCGGCTGTGGAAAGATAAAACGAAATAAAATGCGAAAACGCGAAACCGCCCGGATTGAAATACACGCACAATTGGGGGGACAACAAAGACGGAAACGGCAACGAAAATCCTGCGTGAGGACCGCGACGCACACCGTTCAAATTCTCCAACGCAACTCATTTTTACCAAATTAAAAAAAATATATTTAAAACTGTAAATATTTGGTCATGGTTTTAACTTTCAATAAAATAATTAAAAAGACATTTTAACCCATTTTAGTTGTTTTGCAATGATTAGTTTTCAAAATGTCTACGTATTGACGAAAAACATTAAACAACATAGGTAAAAATGTTGTTATGGTTTCGTTTGAGCAAGTTACCAAATGTATGGAAAATGAAGACATTCTGTAATTTTTAGATCTCGTGGATAAAACTTACTTTTTGCTCAGGTGTTTAAAAACGTAGGTTTTATAGAAAACCTAGATGTTTGGGTATTAAAATCGGAAATTTTATGAACTTTCCGATGGCATATAGGTTGACCTATGAATCGGGGGCCGGTTCGGATGCCGTTTCATTTTCCGACGACGTGATTCCGGGTTGGTACGAAATTCCAATGAAAAATTAATTCTATCGATACAAAGACCCCTAAAGCGGAGTTATATCCGCTCCAAATTTTTCATTTAGCAACTCTCTTATAATATATTGACAAAAAGATAAATTTAAAGTTTGCAAAAGAAAGTTTAGATGAGTTTTATGTAGAATTTCCAGAGTTATATAAACTTTAATATTAAGTAGTTAGTGAACTTTATATTCAATCCCAATTATTTTTTTAATCAATCAAGGATGCCTATTTGGAGTTGTGACACTGGATTTCTGGTGATTTGCTAACAAATAACTGTATTGATATAATTTTTTCATTAGGTGTACAAACATATTTTTCACCTTTTTTGGATTTTTGTAGTAGAATTTGTTATTGAACTTTTTAAAGGAATTATCTTTTTATGAGCTTTTTGTAGCAAAATGTCCATCCAATTTGCTGATATTCACTATTTAAACAACTAATTTTGCTTTTGATAGAAACTTGCTTGCTCACTTCTTATTGAGCTATTTATCGCTCGATTTCAGTTGAAAACGCTGTTGATGAGCTGTAATTGATGGTCAAAGTATTAATATGACAACATTAGAGGCACGCTGGAATTAGATGCTTTTTCCCTGTGTAATATATTTTGAGTCGAGCCCAAACATGCTGATTATGATTTTATAAACGGGAGAATGCGTTTCAAATTGTTTTCAGCTGATTAAAAAGTTAAGTTCTACAGTTTTTTTTATTGGTCCTATAAACATATGTAAGACAATAGCTTATAGGACCATTTAAAAAAACTCTAGAGTTGAAGTTTTTTGAACAAAATATTGAAATGCTGAAAAACACAAAATAAGTATGGATATAGGAAATAAACTTTTGTTTAAACTAAATTCTTATCCAGTCTAGGGTATTTTAACCAATATTTTGTAGAGACATTTTTGTAGAGCCGATGAATATTTTTCACACGTTATCTCTATTTAAAGCACTATTCCATAACTCACTGTACAGAACCATGAAATTTGATGACTTCAAAAAGTTCAAATATTGCTTTTAGGCAGAAAAATAGCCATTTGAAAAAAAATCTGTTGTATGGAGCTCGTTGCAAAACTTGATTTTTTGATGTAGGACTCGTGCTGAAAAAATCCTCTTTTTGCAACTTGTTGCAAAAAACAACTATTAAAACATCGTTGTGATGTTTGAGCGGAGTATAAAAAAACAATACTTTTGATTTTTTGTCAAATCGTACGATTTCAGGTACTTTGGTACTTTGAAAACTAAACAGTTATATTTATTTTCATAATTGAACAAATGTGCATCAAAGTTGATTAAAACAAGCTTTTATCGTATGTTTAAGAAAATATTTTGCTCAAATGCACAGTTTTCTTCATTTTGATTAGTTAAATTACCAAGGGTCTACTATTGGATAAGATAGTTTTTTAGATGTTCATATTGAACCACCTTAATTTTTAGTTGTGAAGTTTTGGTTTGTACTTATGTGAAGTTCCTCAAGTTAACATTATTTTGATTCACTTAGGTGAAAAAAACAGTCAAAAATGTTAGTTAAAGAGAAAAGATGTTTTATTGTGAAAGTGACTATTTCTGCGAAAAGTACAAGTAAAAGTTAGTCAACACTGTTATGAATAATGCAGAACATGCCAAATAAATGTTTTCATTTAAAATTTCCACTTGAAACTGTAATTTTATTGCATTTGTCATCAAAAATAATTAGAGGGTCCACTCTAGGAAAGATTTCCACTAATGGATAATAAACCGTAAATATTAAAAAAAAAACAAATCAGAAAACTAAATTTACAATTTCGTAAAAATGTGAAATATATGAAAAACTTGAATTATTGGCGGACTAGAAATGTACAAATAAAACTAAATCCAAATTTTTGAAAGAAGTACTTAGTTTACAATGTTTTCTTAATAAGTCGTTGTCATGTGTTTTGTCGCACGTGCATTATGTGCAGCTTTTTGTCATGTTTTTGTTACTGCTTTTGAAATTATTTGGAGAATCAACAAATGCAAAAAAAAAAGTTGTAGGTCTCTCGCATTGCTCAATCGAGAATGTTCTGTTAATAACATTATAAAACACATGTTTCCAAACAATATTAATGTAACAAACGAATATTATCAATTTCATTAGATTTGATGGCTTAAAATTATTTCAGTTCGAGGAGTTATATTCTGCAAGATTCAAAAATAATTATAAGTCAAAGATCTCTAAAAATTTTTAAAAAGAATAAAAATTGTTGGAAAAATAATCATGTTTGTAGAACTCACAATCCAAAGGTCGCAGGTTTGAATCCCGAGGTGGATGGGAGCTTAGGTGTAAAAATAGATTCAGATCGCCTCACCGTTTCAAGCCTTCAGAAATCTGGTTTCTAGTAGGAATTGCGCAATATAGAACACCAAGGCCGTGCTGTAGAGAGCAAACAATTTGCTATTATGATGATGTTTACAAATAATTTGATTTGCTTGTATTGATATTCACCACCACTAACTCAAACAGTTGAGCAAAATCACTTTATGTTCCTTCGTCGTTTTTGGCCGGAAAACGACTTAAACAAAATTATGCCGATAATCCGGGAGATGCATCACGGCAGCAGGAATGGGCAGATGCAACGCCGAAAAGTTTCCCACGCCGCCGCTGCTTTTGGGTTTTATACTTTTCGTCGACAACACCTTTGCCTGGTGCATCCTTCGAAAAATGATGTTTTTTTTTTGTTGTTTTGTAATCCCCATGTTCCACTGTCTACCTGGACAGTTCTGTGCAGACACCTTAACAAATCGATCGTCTCGAACACGAATGCAATCTGGCGTCGATTTTTTTGTCCGGACAATTATCGGAAGGTTTTTTGAAAAAAATATTTTTGAATGTTGTTGGATTGATTATTAATTCTGGAAAATGTTATTTTGAAATAAAAAGGTCTCACAAAACTGCTTGCAATATTTCAGAAATAATTTCAGAAGAAACAATCTTCAAATTAACAGCAATCGAAATGCCAGACATTTTCCCACCATCAGAATGCACTACATTTGTCATGAAGCAAGTGCACTCCACCAAACACGTGCGCTCGTAGCACATTTCCTTCTGCTCTAAGACGAGGGGGACAAAAATGTAAACAAAACAATAAACTCATTACACACTTCGTACTACGCAGACTTTCCCTCCCTCTTCTGAAGCATTCCCCCGACGAGTCTGCACCTTTAAAGTGCAGTGCAGAATTCCTCGCGCAACGACCTGACAAAGTGCATCAACTCTCTTTACAGTATAGTAGGTATAGAGATTCCTCTTCTAAAGGTGCGCAGCCCAGAGTAAACTTGAACCTTCTTTGACGATCTGATCGTCGAGCTGGTTAAGAGGGAGAGAGAAACGAACGATCTTGTCGTCGTGCCTATGACCGCGAGATGAAATCAGCTGGCTCTAATGCATGACTCTTGAAGTCTTGAGCTTTCTTCTGAACTCGACTTCTTCACCCCTTTTTCTTCCACTTTTCTTGTGGGGAGTCTGCGCCGGGAGGTCTCTCGAAAGTTCACTGACATTTCGCGGCCGCGCCGCGGTTCTCTGCCGATGACTAGAAAACAACTCTCTCAACTCTGGGGTTCTCGACGCGGCTCATCCATCTCAACCCAAGTTGGAGGTTGTTTTTGGTTGCCGGTTCCGGGTAATGATGATTGCTCCAGCGATCTGTGTGAAATTTCCTTCTAACCCGCTCGGTTGGCATTGTTTTCAGGGGAAATTTCGTCGACCGAGAACCAGTTATCCGGCCGAGACGTAACAGATTTCGACTGTCAACGCAGTCTCTGACACAGTGCTGCTCAGCACGCGCGAGAGAGAGAAACGAAGAAAGTCAACAGACTTTGCTGCTTCGTAGAACGTTCTTCGTCGTGGACGTCGTTTGATGGCGCGCAGCAGGAATAATAAAAGAGTCGCACACTCTGGAAAACCGGTTCTTCGCGAATGCCTTTCCAGCACGGAACGCCACTTCGTTCTCGCGGCACCACGGTCGTTGTCGTAACATCAACAAAGCACTTGAGAGAGCTCTGCAGTCCAGCAAAATGCCCAGCCGAGTTGGTTCTGAGGAAAACTTTCTAATGCCTTCTTCAAAAAGACACTTCCAGAATTTTGTAAATAGGTTCAATGAACACAATTTTTATTTTTTTATTTTAGCTTTTTGATTGGAGCGAGTTGTGGCGCTATAACCACGGCAAATAGTGTCCAGGGCATTCGCGGAAATTCGATGTCCCATCCACGAGGGTCCCGGAGCACCAAAACTTCTTAGCATGGTGGCTCCCAACGTTAATTGCCTAAACAAACAGGAACGTGAGCGGGGGGATCCCCACGTTTCTTCCTCCCCTGTAGATTCAGGAATGTATTGTTGTTTGAACATTCGTGCTCAAACTCAATCCACTTCAACGAATCATCTTTGCGGTTAACTTTACGCAGTTGGCCTGGCCGCTTTAACGTTTGTGATGTTTCAAAGCAATTTATTGCATTGGGGCACTGCAATTGTTAATAATGACAAGAGGATGCTAGGCGTTAATCAACCTAAGGCATTTTCCAGGATGCCCTCGAAAGACTGGCTGCGCTAGGTTAGATTAGATTAGATTAGATTAGATTATTTTAGCTTTTTGATTGTATGTATTTGAAGCATCCTCGTAAACGGTAGATCGGGGTTCAAATCTCAGTTCGGATTTGATTGCTTAGTAAAGGGAAGGTAGTGTATCATTACAAGCTGGGCCATTTTATGACACCTTAGAGAGGCGACCTATGGAATGTTAACATTAACCTAAACATTTAGGCTTAGTGATTTTTCACGCTCAAAAATTGCAAATTTCACGGGGACCTCAATTTCAAAACACCAAATTTCACGCAAATTTCGCGGAACTTGAAAAATGTTAAAATTACTCTGAAAATCCTATGTTTTAATCACACAAACTACTTTTATGCTTCATTATGTATATTCTTCAATAAACTAAAAATCTTCACTAAATTTGAATGCGACACAAAAACAAATTCTCCTATTTTTCAAAAAGACTGGATGGACTCTATATATATTTTGAAACAAAATGTAGGGCACGTCTATTCTCATTTACTGAACCGCTTTTTAACATTCAACTAATAAAGCTAAAATGTTTTCGCTAATTTGCTTCTGTTATATCATTTTACATTTTATTGAATTTCATTTCAAAGCAAGATTATCAATCTTGTCCAGTCAAAATCAACAAAATAAGTTGAATTTTCTGCGACATTTAGCCCATTAAACACATTTTTCAAGGTTTTAGTTCACTTTTCAAAAATTAAATTTAAAATCAATTTACAGATATAATTTATTTTTTTTAACAAAGTCGAAATGTAAATTCTAAATGAGATAAGAAAACAAATAAAATATTGGTATTTTTTAACTTTCACGGAAACCGGAAATCATCCACCCAAATAAACAAATATCGTTAAAATTAAATAGGTCAAAAAATATTTGATATGTTTTTAAAATGTGATTCCAATAGGGTAATTCTCTACCAACTCACACGAAATCGGGAAAAGTTGCCCCGACCCCTCTTCGATTTGCGTGAAACTTTGTCCTAAGGGGTAACTTTTGTCCCTGATCACGAATCCGAGGTCCGTTTTTGATATCTCGTGACGGAGGCGGTACGACCCTTCCATTTTTGAACATGCGAAAAAGAGGTGTTTTTCAATAATTTGCAGCCTGAAACGGTGATGAGATAGAAATTTGGTGTCAAAGGGACTTTTATGTAAAATTAGACGCCCGATTTGATGGCTTACTCAGAATTCCGAAAAACGTATTTTCATCGAAAAACACTAAAAAGTTTTAAAATTCTCCCATTTTCCGTTACTCGACTGTAAAAATTTTGGAACATGTCATTTTATGGGAAATTTAATGTACTTTTCGAATCTACATTGTCCCAGAAGGGTCATTTTTCATTTAGAACAAAATTTTTCATTTAAAATTTCGTGTTTTTCTAACTTTGCAGGGTTATTTTTAGAGTGTAACAATGTTCTACAAAGTTGTAGAACAGACAATTACAAAAATTTTGATATATAGACATAAGGGGTTTGCTTATAAACATCACAAGTTATCGCGATTTTACGAAAAAAAGTTTTGAAAAAGTTACTTTTTGCGTTTCTCTTTGTTTCGTCGTCCGTGTCTGTCGCGGGTGACCATGAACGGCCATGATCGATGACGACCAACTTTTTTGAAACTTTTTTTCGTAAAATCGTGATAACTTGTGATGTTTATAAGCAAACCCCTTATGTATATATATCAAAATTTTTGTAATTGTCTGCTCTACAACTTTGTAGAACACTGTTACACTCTAAAAAATAACCCTGCAAAGTTAGAAAAAACACGAAATTTTAAATGAAAAATTTTGTTCTAAATGAAAAAATGACCCTTCTGGGTCAATGTAGATTCGAAAAGTACATTAAATTTCCCATAAAATGACATGTTCCAAAAAATTTTACAGTCGAGTAACGGAAAATGGGAGAATTTTTAACACTTTTTAGTGTTTTTCGATGAAAATACGTTTTTCGGAATTCTGAGTACGCCATCAAATCGGGCGTCTAATTTTACATAAAAGTCCTTTGACACCAAATTTCTATCTCATCACCGTTTCAGGCTGCAAATTATTGAAAAACACCTCTTTTCGCATGTGCAAAATGGAAGGGGTCGTACCGCCCTCCGTCACGAGATATCAAAAATGGACCTCGGATTCGTGATCAGGACAAAAGTTACCCTTAAGACAAAGTTTCACGCAAATCGAAGAGGGTCAGCAACTGCTGTGTGAGTTGGCGGAGAATTACCCAATAGTAAAAATTCTTTTCATTTTAGTTTAAATAAAACAGAGCTTGTAGAAACTAAAAGATCATTCAAAACTATACCTTTCAATTTAAAATTTTCAATACATCGAATGAAATATTACTAAATTTAGTTAGTTTCAAAAACTCAAAAATCTGAACATTTCTTCAAATGATTCATATCAACTTGACATACATATTAGGATGTAACAAAATGATTTTGGTGGGCATTCAGGGTTTGTTCGGTGGGCATACTGAGCCTAAATCCCAATATGAGCTTGATTGGACGCCACAGAGCTGGCGCTCCGTTCTGATTTTAAATGGGATTTAACCCGTAAAAAGATTTTTTCAAAAATGTCACTATTTGAGGCATTTTGGCCACCAATGCGTTAACCAAAAACATCACTGGCGGTAGGCCAGATCCTTGGCATCTTTTGGTATATATAACATTGAAGTTTGCTACACAAAGTTTGGCATTTTTTCAAAAAATCGGCCCCGGCAAAAAAGATATGCGTCGCACCTCGCGACGCCCGAGACGCCATTTGATTTTGCTGGGACCGATTTTTCGAAAAAATGCCAAACTTTGAAGGTCTATACCGAGCTCCAGGATGCTCCAAACTTCAATGTTATATATACCAAAAGATGCGCAAGGATCTGGCCTACACGCCAGTGATGTGACAATTTTGAAAAAATCTTTTTTTACGGGTTAAATCCCATTTAAAATTGAAGGGCGGAGCGCCAGCTCCTGAGACGTCCAATCAAGCTCATATTTGGGATTTAGGCTCAGTATGCCCACCGGAACAAACCCCTGAATGCCCGCCAAAAAGTCATTTTTGTTACATCCTAATACATATATATTCAAGCTTCCTAATTGAAAACAAATAAAATTTAATCAAATAGTCTTTTTTGGTAAAATATTGTCATTAAAAAAATGATTTGAGAAAATTGATAAACTTCACGAATTTCACGCCGTCCATGCAATCGTCAAAAAATACTAACCCTATATTAGTAATTAAACCAGGGTATTCACTCGCTTAATTCTAAAGCAGTTCATAAAATTAATTTTATTCCTTTCGGAGTTTGATAAATTATTTTTCGCTGTCCGCGTAATCGTGAAATTTCACTAACCCTACCCTACAAAACATGAATCCGCTTTGAAAATACGGCCCTGTACTCCTGGAAAAAAAATTACTTTACTTACTTAAGTCAAGTGTATTCAAAAATACTAAGTTTGCAAGCATTACAAATTTAGTAAAATCTATTGAGCAGTACTCACAATTCTCACAAATAACTATAATAACCAAAGTTTAATTTGTTGATTGTACGCAAATTCCAAATGAAATTTTCGTTCATTTGTAAAATAAAATTATGCTAGTTTTCCATAGGCACATTGCAATCCAACGCAAATAGCCTTTTTGAAATGTAATGCATAATTTTGAAGTTTTAAGAAATATTGAATTCGGAAAATAGGAAAATTTCACAAATATTTGATTTTTAACATTCAAAATCGAAAACACTCTAAAATATCGTTAGTCTCAGGTTTGTATGGGACTATAGATACTCGAATCGTTAACAAAAAAATGTCTATTTTTTATTTTTCTTACTTTAAACGTCAAATTCGAGTTCTGCGTCCCTATTGCATATTAAATTACAAAATGCATTTTTTTTCAATATTTCATCGACGGCGTTTTGGACGTCGCATTTTATTTAAAAAATCGAAATCGCTAAGTGTAATTAAAAATTAACACTGCAAAAATATGAAAGTAAAAATAACTGTGGTTCGATTATCTGAAGATTTGATTATCTCAAGTTACCTTTAGCCAAGGCCTTCGGATAATCGAGGACAATGGACTGTATATTTAAAAATCAGAACTTATTCATTTTATCTGTAACTCACCCATATTTGACTATACCGTACACTGGGGTGAATCGGGACACATGGGGCGAATTGGGACAGCAGTTTTAACCATGTAGCATGCAATGCTTTGAACACTGCTGTCCCTATTCAGACTGTAGTGTCGTTTCGGCCCAGATGACGGTAATTAAAAGAAATAAAAAAAATATCAAAAAAATAAATAAATGGTTTATGGTTTTATTTTTGATTTACCTTTTTTTGTTTTTTTTTTTTGAATATTTTGTGAAGATCATAACTATTTTTTTAAATCATATATCTGTGAAAAAACCTTTGTCCATACTTTGCATAATATTATAAGGTTGATACAAATTTTATAAAAAAGCCCGTATAAAAAAAATATTTTTTCAAAAAACATAAAAATTTCAATGGAAATTTAAGTACAATCAGCTGAAATTTATGTAAAATGCGTTTTCTGCGTTTAGAATCATGTCATTTTATCATGTTTGAGTTGATTTAAAAATCTTTTTAATTTTTTAAATTTTCGATATTTAAGTTCTTTTAGTTTTTGGCAAATCTATCATTTTGAAATTTAATGATTGCAAAACAACTGAACTAATGTAAATGCATTTATTTTGAAAAACTTTTTCCATGCAAAT